>NC_135801.1:3390219-3690219 GCF_964213995.1 Mustelus asterias | reverse complement strand
CCATGGAATGATTTGAATAAGAATGAGAATTTTCAAATCAAGACATCTCTGGATTGGAATCCAATATAGATTAAGGAATATGGCTTCCGGGATGTAGTGATGGGTGAATAGGATTTGGTGCAGTTTAGGACGCAGGGCAGATAAGTTTTAGCTGAACTCAACTTCACAGAGAGTGCACGTTAAGAGACCAGCCACGTACATTGGAATAGACAGATCTGGAGGTAACAAAGGCATGGATGAGGCTTGAAGCATCTGATGAGCTGAGACAGAGGCAGAGTTATTGGTTTTCATAGAATCCCTACTGTGCAGCAGGAGGCCATTCAGCCCATCGAGTTGTTCATGGAGGTGGAAATACTTCTCCACTTGGGTGGTGGGAAAGTCACGGGTTCATAAGTTCATAAGTTATAGGAGCAGAATTAGACTATTCGGCCCATTGTGCCCACTCTGGCATTCGATCATGGCTGATCTGCTCCTCATCCCCAATTTCCGGCCTTCTCCCCATAACCCTTCACCCATTACCAATTAAAAATCTGTCTAACTCCTCCTTAAATTTACTCACTGTCCCAGCATCCTCTGCACTTTGGGGTAGTGAATTCCGCAGATTCACAACCCTTTGGGAGAAGTAGTTTCTCCTCAACTCTGTTTTAAATTTGCTACCCCTTATCCTCAGATACCTCTCGTCCTAGAATGCCCCACCAACGGAAGCATCTACTCTATGTCTACTTTATCCATACCTTTTATCATCTTGTATACCCCAATTTGATCTCCCCTCATTCTTCTAAATTCCAGCGAGTATAGGCCTAAACTGTTCAATCTCTCTTCATACAACACACCCCTCATCTCTGGAATCAATCTAGTGAACCTCCTCTGAACTGCCTCCAATGCCACTACATCTTTCCTCAAATAAGGGGACCAAAACTGGGTTGGAAACTTATCTCATCTCAGAATACTGTCGAGTGAAGGGCTGACTTGCTGATGTCCCCGTACTTGTCATTTAACTCATCATTCTTTATCTACTTTATTACTAAGCCACAATTTTCTTGAAAAACTCAAGAAAAAGGCATAGCTTCATGTTGTAGATGCAGCATCAAGAATGAGAAAGAGAGAAGTGGGAATCTGTAATAACTGTGCTTTAGATGATTCAGTGCTTAGACTTCAATAGCCTATAGATGACAGGAATGTGGACAACCTGGGAGTAAGAGGTTCCATGAATCTGAGGAAAGAATGAATCGTAGAATTCCTACAGTGCAAAAGGAGGCCATTCAGCCCATCAAGCCTGCACCGACAACAATCCCACCCAGCCCTATCCCTGCAACCTCACATACTCACCGTACTAATCCCTCTGACACGAAGGGGCAATTTAGCATGGCCAATCAACCTAACCTGCACATTTTTGGACTGTGGCAGGAAACTGGAGCACCCGGAGGAAACCCACACAGACAAGGGGAGAACGTGCAAACTCCACACAGACAGTGACTCAAGCCGGGAACCGAACCGGGTCCCTGGCGCTGTGGGGCAGCAGTGCTAACCACTGTGCCACCGTGCCGCCCCAAGTCTGATTGAATGGAGTCAGTGAGCTCTGATTTCAGTCCAGTCAGGATCTTGGGAGGAGTTGGCGAGACAGGGTATTCAAGGAAATTTAACCCTGTGCTGCCCATGACACAATAGATAAGGATGGAAAACACTGTGCAATAGAGGGAGAGTTTGGAAGCTGAGGCTCAGAAAAAAATCAGCTGTCAGAAAATAGGCTTTTTTATTGCATCTTCTGAAAGAATTGAAAATGTGTTGGGATGCACCTTGAGTCAGGTGGCCGTGTAGACACTTACAATAGGCCGTGCCTTTCTAGAAAGAGAAAGCTGAGCTTCTAATGCTTAACATTTATTTATTAGTCACAAGTAAGGCTTACATTAACATTGCAATGAAGTTATTGTGAAAATCCCCGCGTCGCCGCACTCCAGCGCCTGTTCGGGTCAATGCACCTAACCAGCACATCTTTCAGACTGTGGGAGGAAACCGGAGCACCTAGAGGAAACCCACGCAGACACGGGGAGAATGTGCATACTCCACACAGACAGTGACCCAAGACGGGAATTGAACCCAGGTTCTGGTGCTGTGAAGCATCACTGCTAACCACTGTGCCACTGTGCTATCTACTGGCTATCTGTCTCACACAAACCTTATCTATGTCCATTATTCTCCATATCCAGCTCTCTAACTCTCTTCACTCTTTACTAGTCATACATTGAAGAATTCTAATTGGGAGTAAAATATAATTTTCAGTACTATATATTTTTTGCTGTTTGTATTGGGTAATGTGTTCTAAACTGGTTCTCGGTTACAATTTCAGACCATGGGATGTTATCTTTACAATGAGAAGAAATTGATGCTGATTTTCCTGTTCAATCCTGGAAGTATTGGGATTTAGAAAAAGGCTGTTTTAGTTGCCAGGGAGGAAATATGTTCACATTGAATGAAGCAACATCTTGCAGCCTCTCCCAAACATTGTCATAGCATGTTGGAAATTCAGGAGAAAGCAAGCTTTGGTTATTTTGTCACATTCCAGGAAGGGGATGGAGTCACCCCTTGGTCTTGTCATGACTGGTCCATCAGAATGACCTAGAAAGCTGTTTCCTCCAGAGACAAGTGAAGTGGGATCTATTTCATCCACGTCATGAAATATAAAGTCCTTATAGCACCAGCATGGTATTTGAAGTAGGAAGTCCTGGCATTGACAAGGCTATGGACCAAGTGCTGAGCTTAGAATAGATAGATGTTTGATGGCCAGCACAGACATGATGGGCTGAAGGGCCTCTTTCCATACTGTAAAACTCTATGACTACTCAAGGTAGGTCCTGAGAAAATGTTTTCCTGGCTGGGGAATCTGGAACACGAGGGTCACAGCCGCAGAATAAAGCCACAACCAATCAGATGAAAGATGGGGAGATTTTTTCCATTTAAAGTGTTGTGAATGTTTGGAATTCTCTTCCTCAGAGACTTGTGGATGCACAGTCAACAAAGAACAAACAAAGAACAAAGAACAATACAGCACAGGAACAGGTCCTTCGGCCCTCCAAGCCCACGCCGCTCCCCGGTCCAGGATTGAATCCTGAATCCAGGATCCCCGCCCAATTTTCCAGCCTATCTACATACTAATATCCTGTCCCCGAGCTGTCCCTCACAGCTATGATGCTTTGTTCATCACAACCTATTAACTCACCCCTACCCCCCCCCATTCCAGACCATGTGATCTCCAGGGAGAGGCGAAAACCCAGAGTGAAAACCCCAGGGCCAATATGGGGAAAAGAAAATCTGGGAAATTCCTCTCCGACCCCCTGAGGCGATCGAAACGAGTCCAGGAGATCACACTGGCCCTGATCGGAAAATGCTTCCCAACCCTATTCATTTCCACTTCCACGAACACCATATGAATTCCCTGCCCCTGAGACAGGTTCCCAACTATCCGCAGTCTCGCTCTGTACTGGCACCAGCAAGATGATCATAGAATGAAGCCTTGAAACGAGAAACAAAGAACAATTAGCCCGCGCCGCTCCCTGGTCCAAACTAGACCACTCTTTTGTATCCCTCCATTCCCACTCCGTTCAGTCATTGAGTATATTCAAAAGGGAGATCGATAGAGGTTTGGGTACCGAGGGGATTAAAGGACATGGGGTTTAGTGCGAAAAGGGACTTTGAGGCAGATCGACCATGATTTTGTTGAATTTTGGAGAAGGTTGATGATGAAAGTTGTTAAACTTACCGGGCGGTGTCATTTCTCTGCACGAAACTGCGTGAACCCCAGGAAGGTGTGTGTTTCACTGACCGCTCTCTCAACCTTTCCTGCTTTCTTCAATGATTATGCACTGACACCCCCAGTCCCTCTGCTCCCACACCCCCTTTAGAATTGTACCATTCCTTTTATATCACCTGTCCTCACCACTCCTGTCCAACTGAGTCACTTTACGCTTCTCTGCGTTGCATTTCCTCTGCCCCATGTCCGTCCATTCCACCAATCCATCGACAAATTTCACCATCATCTCCTCAAAATATGTGGGGTTGCCGGGATAGGGTGGGATTGTTGCCGGTGCAGGCTCGATGGGCCGAATGGCCTCCTTCTGCACTGTCAGGATTCTATGACCACGCCTCCAAGTTTTGTGTCATCTGTAAATCTGGTAACTAAACAAAATGCGACAAAAATTTAAATGCTGGACACCAAGAAGCAAACCTATCGTGATCAACCCAGGCAGTAAAGAAAGACCCACATTTCAATCATAGAATCCCCACAGTGCAGAAGGAGGCCATTCAGCCCATCGAGTCTTTCACAATCTCAGCAAGTCCCGAAGCACCTCGCAGCCACTTTTGAAGTAGAGTTGTTAATTGTGATTAAATCCTGGCGATGACTTGTCCCTCATCCTTCAGCCATTAATCGGCCAACACACCCGTCCTTGTGAGGCACTGACCTCCGACACCAATCAGAGACTCATTACCCAATTGCATGATGCTTGACTGTTGGCCAAACAGCCTTCTTCCCTCATTGTCAATGTTTTTCTGGTGAAGTGAAATCTTCAAAGAAATTTACCACGCACACAATCTCTTTCGAATGTCCGCCTGGTTTTTCCCCAGGGTGGTACACAGCAATGTCCTGGAGATTAATCTTCAACTCCTGGAGGCTCCGGGCCGATCCTGGAGGGTTGGCAATCCCTATTTTGGAGTGAAGTCACTGTAGTAATTTGGAAAAAATGGCAAACAATTTGCACACAGCAAGATCCCACAAACAGCAATGTGATCAATGACCAAATAGCCTATTTTCTATTAAAGAACAAAGAATAGTACAGCACAGGAACAGGCCTTCGGCCCTCCCAGTCTGTGCCGATCATGATGCCCTAACTAAACTAAAACCGTATGCACTTACGGAGTCTGTATCCTTTCATTCCCATCCTATTCATGTATTCGTCTAGTTGCCCCTTAAATGCCGCTATCGTACCTGCTCCCACCACCTCCCCGGGCAGCGCGTTCCAGACATTCACCATCCTCTGTGTAAAAAACTTGCCTCGCACATCTCCTCTAAACTTTTCCCCATGCACCTTAAATCCATCTCTCCTATTACTTGACTTTTCTACCCAGGAAAGAGATTGATGATTGTTGAGGGGTAAATATTGATCAGAACACCCTGCTCTTCTTTGATACAGTGGAATGGGGTTTATTGTGTCCATATGAGGGCGTAGATGGGGCTTTGGTTTAACATCTCCTAACATGGGCAGCACGGTGGCGCGGTAGTTAGCACTGCTGCCCCAGAGCGCCAGGGACTCGGGGTTCAATTCCAGGCTCGGGTGACTGCATGTGTGTAGTTTGCGCGTTCTCCCCATGTCTGCGTGGGTTTCCTTCAGGTGCTCTGGTTTCCTCCCACAGTTCAAAGATGTGGATTAGCCATGATAAATTGCCCCTTAGTGTCCAAAGATGTGTAGGTTAGGGGGATTAGTGGGGTAAATACGTGGGGTTATGGGGATAGGTCCTGGGTAAGAGTCAAAGAGTTGGTGCAGACACAATGGGCTGAATGGCCTCCTTCTGCACTGTCTGGATTCTATGATTCTCTCTCATTCAAAAGGCCGCATTGGGAGTGCCCGTCTTGATTGTAAAACATGAACCTACTAACTAAGAACCGAGGATGCTATTCCACTGAGCCACCGCTGACTCTTTACCTCATCTCAATACAGAAGCAAAATACTGCAGATGCAGGAATTCTGAGATAAAAACGCTAGAAACACTGGGCAGGTCTGGCAGCACCTGTGGAGCGAGAAACGGAGTTAATGGATGGAATTTAACATCCATTGACTGGGCGAGCAGCAACAGCTCGATGTCATCTCCTTTGCTGAAGGCCCACCCAGTGTAAGCAGGCGTTCCCTGGGATACAGAAACCTGGGAGGTGGAAATTCTGCCCTCTCCCTCCCACTGTGTATTTTCCCACTCATGCAACTTGTCTAAATCTCCTGGAAGCCTCTTAACATCTTCCGCACCACTCACATTCCCACCAAGCTTTGTGTCATCAGCAAACTTAGAGATTTGGATCCTTACTCACCACCCTCCTGCCTGAATATGGAGCGGGGAGGTCTATACTTGTCCGGGGGGAGGGAGGTATAGAGCTCCCCATCTCTATACTTGTCCTGGGGGGGGACTTAATATTGGCCAATATTTCAGGTCTCTGACCTTTCATTGGAACTCTAAAATGTTATTGCTGTGACATGGAATCATAGAATCCCTACAGTGCAGAAGGAGGCCATTCAGTCCATTGAGTCTGCACCAATCACAATCCCACCCAGCCCCATCCCCATAACTCCATGCATTTACCCTAGCTAGTCCCCCTGACACTAAGAGGAAATTTTAGCATGGTCAATCCACCTAACCCGCACATCTTTGGACTGTGGGAGGAAACTGGAGTACCCGGAGGAAACCCACACAGACATGGGGAGAATGTGCAAACTCACCACAGACAGTGACCCAAGCTGGGAATTGAACCCGGGTCCCTGGTGTTGTGAGGCAGCAGCGCTAACCACTGCGCCACCGTGCCGCCCCTTAGTGCGAAATACAGAGGAAGGGGAAGGTGGTGGGGGAGGGGTTGAAATAGAACAGAATGATTAGCTAGTTGACAGGAGAGATTAAATGACAAAAAGGATTATGATTCAAGGCAAAAGGAGATGGTATTGAACAAGTAAAGGAACAAAAACTGTGTCTAGAGGAGATGCGAATGGGGAAAGTTACATTATCGCTAACAGCTGCTGTCTATGAAAATTTTGCTACCAAATAAACCTGTTGGACTTTAATCTGGTGTTGTTAGACTTCTTACTATGAAAATGGGGACAGAGGATATGACCTGAAATTGTGGAACTCTGTGTTGAGTCCAGAAGGGGGTAAAGGACTTCATCGGAGGACAAGATACTGTTCATTGAGCTTCCGTTGAGCTTCATGGGAAGAGGTCAACAGGCCAAGGATGGAGAGATCAGAACGGGAGCGGGATGGAGAATTGAAATGACCAGAGGCTCAGGGTCATGCTTGTGGACTGAACGGAGGTGTTCCCTACACAAATCTCCCACTCTGCGTTGGGTTTCCTCAGTATAGACCATGCTGACAGGGTGACTAACCAAACTTTGTATTGTTAAATGTGGAAGAAGGTTTGTTCAAATCGGAATCTTTTCACCTCAAGTCACAAGTCTCACGTGTAGTAACCTGTATCCCTGTATCTCTGACTCCAAAGGAAGCAATGTTAAATTTCTAATCAGATCCATTTGTTTCAAAATCAACATCTAGTTTTGCAACTGTAAAGAGCAGTTACATTCCTGGAGTTCCATTACATGTATGGTTTTGTAGCCATGGATGTTTCTGTAGTCAGTATAGGATGGGGCTGTGGGAGGATAATTGGCTAAAAGAAGCTATTTCATAACATCTACCTGTCTGAACCAATTCAACAATCTGGACTGCTCCCTATCAGATCATTTTTTGATTTATGATTTTGATTTGATTTATTATTGTCACGTGTATTAACATACAGTGGAAAGTATTGTTTCTTGCACGCTATACAGACAAAGCATACCGTTCATAGAGAAGGAAAGGAGAGAGTGCAGAATGTAGTGTTACAGCCATAGCTAGGGTGTAGAGAAAGATCAACTTAATGCCAGATAGGTCCATTCAAAAGTCTGATGGCAACAGGGAAGAAGCTGTTCTTGAGTTGGTTGGTACGTGACCTCAGACTTTTGTATCTTTTTCTTGATGGAAGAAGGTGGAAGAGAGAATGTCTGGGGTGCTTGGGGTCCTTGATTATGCAGGTTGCTTTTCCAAGGCAGCGGGAAGTGTAGACAGTGTCAATGGATGGAAGGCTGGTTTGAGTGAGGTCACGTACCAACCAACTCAAGAACAGCTTCTTCCCTGTTGCCATCAGACTTTTGAATGGACCTACCTCACACTAAGTTGATCTTTCTCTACACCCTAGCTATGGCTGTAACACTACATTCTGCACTCTCTCCTTTCCTTCTCTATGAACGGTATGCTTTGTCTGTATAGCGTGCAAGAAACAATACTTTCCACTGTATACTAATACATGTGACAATAATAAATCAAATCAAAATCATAAATCAAAAGGGCTTCATTCACGACCCTTTGTAGTTTCTTGCGGCTTTGGACAGAGCAGGAGCCCATACCAAGCTGTGGTACAACCAGAAAGAATGTTTTCTATGGTGCATTTGTAGAAGTTGGTGAGAGTTCAAGCAGACATGTCAAATTTCCTTAGTCTCCTGAGAAAGTAGAGGCATTGGTGAGCTTTCTTAACTATAGTGTTGGCATGGGGAGACCAGGACAAGTTGTTGGTGATCTGGACACCTAAAACTTGAAGCTTTTGACCATGTCTACTTCATCCCCATTGATGTAGATAGGGGCATGCCCTCCACTACGCTTCCTGAAGTTGATGACTACCTCCTTCGTTTTGTTGACATTGAGGGAGAGATTATTGTTGCTGCACCAGATTCTCTATCTCTTTCCTGTACCCTGTCTCGTCATTGTTTGAGATCCGACCCACAACGGTGGTGTCATCAGCAAACTTGAAAATCAAATTGGAGGGGAATTTGGCCAACCAGTAATAGGTGTATAAGGAGCATAGTAGGGGGCTGAGGACACAGCCTTGTGGGGCACTGGTGTTGAGGATGATCGTGGAGGCCTCTCCTTACTGATTGCGGTCTGTGGGTTAGGAAGTTCAGGATCCAGTCGCAGAGGGAGAGCCAAACCCCAGGCCGCGGAATTTGAAGATGAGTCTTGTAGGAATAATAGTGTTGAAGGCTGAGCTGTAATCTATGAATAGGAGTCTGACATAGGTGTCTTTGTTATCTAGGTGTTCCAGGATTGAGTTCAGGGCCAGGGAGATGGCGTCCGCTGTGGACCTTTTTGTGGCGTTAGTCGAACTGTAGTGGATCCAGGCAGTATGGGAGGCAGGAATTGACTTGTGCCATGACTAACCTGGTGTGTGTGGAAGTCCAGTGACCATTTGAACTCAGTTAAGATTCACATTCCAGTTGATCTCCAGCTCAATGTTAATGGAATACGATAAGGAATCTCAACTTTTCCAAAGTTTTCTTGGCATTTTCCATCATCAATTCATCTAAAACTCCACTGCCTGATTTAAACCAGTCCAAATCGTCACCCCCCCCCCGTATACACGGAAAGATTAAATATCTCTTGCTGCTGGATTCTTTCTCGTTCCTCAAAATGTTTCACTGCCAATCAATTTGTTGCTGTTGTGGTTTCGTGTAGACAAGCAAAGTGACAACCTGCAATGAATGAATGAAAGTTCTGTTCATGGTCCACTGCAGTGCTTGAAATGCTGCGTCATTCTTTTCATCATCTGATCTAGCTGTCGTTGGTTCTGGAAGAAATGTCGTCTTGAGAAGGTGGTGGGTGAGCTGCCATCTCGAACCGCTGCGGTCTATGTGGTGTAGGTACATCCACAGTGCTGTTAGGGAGGGAGTTCCAGGATTTTGACCCAGTGACTGTGAAGGATCGGCCAATATATTTCCAAATCAGGATGGTGAGTGTCTTGGAGGGGAGCCTCCAGGTGGTGACGTTCCCAAGGTGTCTATTCTATTATGCCACTAGGAGTGCTACCCTGACATTTTTAAAAGTGGTTTAGGGATCTCTTAGATCTACCTGAACAGGTAGATGGGGCCTCTGTTTAATGTTTTATCCAAAATGTGGCACCTCAGACTGTGCAGCACTCCTTTGCACTGCACTGAAATGGCACCCTATGTAAGTGTTCCACTTTCTGGAGTACAACTTGAGCTTGCAACTTCCTGACTCCTGACTCTTTCAGAATCGCCAGGAGAAGCAGTTTGACCTGCCTTGTCTTTACTGGCTCTTTGAAGAACTCTCCAATTGAGTCCGCTCCCAATCTTTCCCCACCATAACCCAACAATGAATGTCCAATTGTCTTCTAAAGTTTCTATAAAATCCGCATTCCAGATCTTAACAAGCGTCTATGTGGAAAAAAAAACTCTTCTAATTTCCTTTCTAGTTATTTTGTGGATTATTTTAAATTTGTGATTTCTGGTTACTGGTCCAATGGCAGAGAAATGTTTCTCCCTACTTGTTATATCAAAAGTTTTGATTTATTTTGTTCTTTCATTGGATGTGGGTGTTGCTGGCTAGACCAGCATTCATTGCCCATCCCTAATTACCCTTGAGAAGGTGGCGGTGAGCTGCCTTCTTGAATCCCTGCAGTCCATGTGGTGTAGGTACACCCACAGTGCTGTTAGGGAGGGAGTTCCAGGATTTTGACCCAGCGACAGTGAAGGAATGGCCAATATACTTTCAATTTGGGATGGTGAGTGGCTTGGAGGGGAACGTCTAGGTGTTCCCCATGTGTCTATTCTATTAGGCTTCCATTAACCTTCTTGATTGGATAGATGCTGAGAAGCTGATTTCCCTGACTGGAGAGTCTGGAACTTGGAGGGGGGGGGGCGGGTCACAGTTGCAGGATAAGGGGTCAGCTATTTTGGGGTAAGAAGAGAAACATGTTCACTCAGGGGGTTGTGAATCTTTGGAATTCTCTAACCTAGCGAGCTGTGGATGTTTAGAGTATATTCCACACTGAGATTTTGGATGCTCAGGGAATGAAGGGATACGGGGAAGTGAGGAATGGTGGAGTTGATGTAAAAGGTCAGCCATGATCTTGGTGAATTGTGGAACAGGTTTGAAGAGCCAAATGGGCAACTCCGGCTCTTACTTCTTCGCCGGAACTCTACCGCCCCGCCCACCACGGAATCGGAGTGGGTGAGGGGCGGACAATAGAAATGTCCAACAGGGTTGTTGTGGTGGGATATTTTAACTTCCCCTATATTGACTGGGACTCACTTAGTGCTAGGGGCGTGGATGGGACAGAGTTTGTAAGGAGCATCCAGGAGGACTTCTTGAAACAGTATGTAGATAGTCCAATTAGAGAAGGGGCCACACTGGACTTGGTATTGGAGAATGAGCCTGACCAGGTGGTTGACATTTCAGTAGGGGAGCAGTTGGGGAACAGTGACCACAATTCAATAAGCTTTAGGGTACTGATGGATAAAGAAAAGTGTAGTCCTTAAGTGAAGGTGCTAAACTCGGGGAAGGTTAATTACAACAATATTAGGCAGAAACTGAAGAATGTTGATTGGGGGGAGATATTTGAGGGCAAATCAACATCTGGCATGTGGGAGGCTTTCAAGTGTAAGTTGATAGGGATTCAGGACCGGCACATTCCTGTAAGGACGAAGGATAAGTATGGCAAGTTTTGGGAACCTTGGATAACGATAGATATTGTGAGCCTAGTCAAAGAGAAAAAGGAAGCTTTTGTCAAAGCTGGAGGCTGGGAACACACGAAGCAAGTGTGGAATACAAGGAAAGTAAGAGAGAAACTGAAGCAAGGAGTAAAGAGGGCTAAAAGGGGTCACGAAAAATCATTGGCCAGCAGGATTAAGGAAAATCCCAAAGCTTTTTATACATATATAAAGAGCAAGAGGGTAGCCAGGGAGAGGGTTGGCCCACTCAAGGACAAGGGAGAGAATCTATGTGTGGAGCCAGAGGAAATGGGTGAGGTATTAAATGAGTACTTTGCGTCAGTATTCACCAAAGAGAAGGACTTGGTGGATGATGAGTCTGGGAAAGGGTGTGTAGATATTTTGAGTCATGTTGAGATCAAAAAAGAGGAGGTATTGGGGTTCTTGAGAAACATTAAGGTAGATAAGTCCCCTAGGGCCTGATGGGATATACCCGAGAATACTGAGAGACGCAAGGGAGGAAATTGCTGAGGCATTGAGAGAAATCTTTGTATCCTCACTGGCTACAGGGGAGGTCCCAGAGGATTGGAGAATAGCCAATGTTGTTCCTTTGTTTAAGAAGGGGAGCAAGGATAATCCAGGTAATTACAGGCTGGTGAGCCTTACGTCAGTGGTAGAGAAATTATTGGAGAGGATTCTTCAAGACAGGATTTACTCCCATTTGGAAATAAGTAGACGTATTAGTGAGAGGCAATATGGTTTTGTGAAGAGGAGGTCATGTCTCACTAACTTGATCGAGTTTTTCAAGGAAGTGACGAAGATGATTGATGAGGGTAGGGCAGTGGATGTTGTCTACATGGACTTCAGTAAGGCCTTTAACAAGGTCACTCATGGCCTGGTGCAGAAGGTGAAGTCGCATGGGATCAGAGGTGAGTTGGCAACATGGATACAGAACTGGCTCGGTCATAGAAGACAGAGGGTAGCAGTGGAAGGGTGTGTTTCTGAATGGAGGGCTGTGACAAGTGGCGTTCCTCAGGGATCAGTGCTAGGACCTTTGCTGTTTGTAACATATATAAATGATTTGGAGGAAAATGTAACTGGTTTGATTAGTAAGTTTGTGGATGACACAAGGTTGGTGGATTTCCGGATAGTGATGAGGACCATCAGAGGGTACAACAGGATATAGATCAGTTGGAGGCTTGGGTGGAGGGATGGCAGATAGAGTTTAATCCAGACAAATGTGAGGTAATGCATTTTGGAAGGTCTAATACAGATAGGAAATATACAGTAAATGGCAGAACCCTTAAGAGTATTGATAGGCAGAGGGATCTGGGTGTACAGGTACACAGGTTACTGAAAGTGGCAATGCAGGTGGAGAAGGTAGTCAAGAAGGCATACGGCATGCTTGCCTTCATTGGCTGGAGCATTGAGTTTAAAAACTGGCAAGTCATGTTGCAGCTTTATAGAGCCTTAGTTACGCTGCACTTGGAATATAGTGTTCAATTCTGGTTGCCACACTACCAGAAGGATGTGGAGGCTTTGGAGAGGGTACAGAAAAGATTTACCAGGATGTTGCCCGGTCTGGAAGGTATTAGCTATGAGGAGAGGTTGGAGAAACTTGGTTTGTTCTCACTGGAGCGACGGAGGTTGAGGGGCGACCTGATAGAGGTCTACAAGATTATGAGAGGCTTGGACAGAGTGGATAGTCAGAAGCTTTTTCCCAGGGTGGAAGAGTCAATTACTAGAGAGCACAGGTTTAAGGTGCGAGGGACAAGGTTTAAAGGAGATGTACGAGGCAAGTTTTTTTCACAGAGGGTGGTGAGTCCCTGCAACTCGCTGCCGCGAGAGGCAGTGGAAGCAGATACAATAGTGAGTTTTAAGGGGCGTCTGGACAAATATATGAATAGGATGGGAATGGAGGGATGTGGTCCCCGGAAGGGTAGGGGGTTTTAGTTCAGTCAGGCAGCATGGTCGGTGCAGGCTTGGAGGGCCGAAGGGCCTGTTGCCTGGGTGGAGTGTTTCAGCTATATAGAGAGGCTGGTTAGACTGGGGCTGTTTTCCTTGGAGCAGAGGAGGCTGAGGGGGGACCGGATTGAGGTGTACAAAACAATGAGGCACATAGATAGAGTAGATAGGAAGAAACGTTTCCCCTTGGTAGACGGGTCAATCACAAGGGGGCATGGATTTAAAGTAAGGGGCAGGAGATTTAGAGGGGATTTGAGGAAAAACTTTTTCACCCAGAAGGTGGTGGGAATCTGGAACTCACTGCCTGAAAGGGTGGTGGAGGCAGGAACCCTCACAACATTTAAGAAGCATTTAGATGAGCACTCAAAACACCATAGCGTACAAAGCTACGGATCAAGTGCTGGAAAATGGGATTGGAATGGATAAAGGCAAAATACTCCAGATGCTGGAACCTGAAATAAAAACAGAAAATGCTGGAAAATCTTAGCGAGTCTGACAGCGTCTGTGGAGAGAGAATAGAGTCAATGTTTCGAGTCTGGATGACCCTTCGTCAGAGCGGGAATAGAGAGGTACTTGATGGCTGGCGCAGACACGATGGGCTTTCTCCTGTCAGGTGAATACACTCAAAGGGGCACCTTATACAGCACACTGTTCACAGACAGGCTGGGCCAGCATTGGAGAAGGGGCTGCAAGGCCACCGTACAGGTGATTGACATTGAACTTTTCAGCAGTAAATTATTCACAATCACAAGTAAGTTATTGACAACTGAAATAATGAGATTGAGACACAGTGAAAGTTTGACAGGAGATTCTTACACGATGGGGACTTTTCAATAAAGCTGCATTAACAATAGAAACTGATGTAAGACAGATGGCAAAATGAGATTGCGGTATTCGAGTCCAGACATATTTATTACACAATTAAGAAGCAGCATTTATCCCCCAGTAATTCATGATTCTGGTGAATTGGCAAGGTTCAGTGGGGACTAGTTGCAGTGTGTATGTAGCTCCTGTTGCAACACGCTTACCCCTGAGTCACAAACTTCCGGACTCAAATCCCAGTCGAGGACATGAGCCCATTATCCAGGCTGACCATCCCGAGGGAGTGCCGCACTGTCAGAGGGTCAGTACTGAGGGAGTGCTGCACTGTCAGAGGGTCAGTACTGAGGGAGTGCGGCACTGTCAGAGGGTCAGTACTGAGGGAGTGCCGCACTGTCAGAGGGTCAGTACTGAGGGAGTGCCGCACTGTCAGAGGGTCAGTACTGAGGGAGTGCCGCACTGTCAGAGGGTCAGTACTGAGGGAGTGCCGCACTGTCAGAGGGTCAGTGCTGAGGGAGTGCTGCACTGTCAGAGGGTCAGTACTGAGGGAGTGCCGCACTGTCAGAGGGTCAGTACTGAGGGAGTGCCGCACTGTCAGAGGGTCAGTACTGAGGGAGTGCCGCACTGTCAGAGGGTCAGTACTGAGGGAGTGCGGCACTGTCAGAGGGGTCAGCACTGAGGGAGTACTGCATTGTCAGAGGGTCAGTACTGAGGGAGTACTGCACTGTCAGAGGGTCAGTACTGAGGGAGTACTGCATTGTCAGAGGGTCAGTACTGAGGGAGTACTGCACTGTCAGAGGGTCAGCATTGAGGGAGTGCCGCACTGTCAGAGGGTCAGTACTGAGGGAGTGCCGCACTGTCAGAGGGTCAGTACTGAGGGAGTGCCGCACTGTCAGAGGGTCAGTACTGAGGGAGTGCCGCACTGTCAGAGGGTCAGTACTGAGGGAGTACTGCATTGTCAGAGGGTCAGTACTGAGGGAGTACTGCACTGTCAGAGGGTCAGCACTGAGGGAGTGCCGCACTGTCAGAGGGTCAGCACTGAGAGAGTACCGCACTGTCAGAGGGACAGTATCGAGGGAGTGCCGCACTGTCAGAGGGTCAGTACTGAGGGAGTGCCGCACTGTCAGAGGGTCAGCACTGAGAGAGTGCCGCACTGTCAGAGGGTCAGTACTGAGGGAGTGCTGCACTGTCAGAGGGTCAGCACTGAGAGAGTGCGGCACTGTCAGAGGGTCAGTACTGAGGGAGTGCCGTACTGTCAGAGGGTCAGTACTGAGAGAGTACTGCATTCTCAGAGGGTCAGTACTGAGGGAGTGCCGCACTGTCAGAGGGTCAGTGCTGAGGGAGTGCTGCATTGTCAGAGGGTCAGTACTGAGGGAGTGCTGCATTGTCAGAGGGTCAGTACTGAGGGAGTGCCGCACTGCCAGAGGGTCAGTACTGAGGGAGTGCCGCACTGTCAGAGGGTCAGTACTGAGGGAGTGCTGCATTGTCAGAGGGTCAGTGCTGAGGGAGTGCTGCATTGTTAGAGGGTCAGTACTGAGGGAGTGCCGCACTGTCAGAGGGTCAGTACTGAGGGAGTGCCGCACTGTCAGAGGGTCAGTACTGAGGGAGTGCCGCACTGTCAGAGGGTCAGTGCTGAGGGAGTGCTGCACTGTCAGAGGGTCAGTACTGAGAGAGTGCTGCACTGTCAGAGGGGCTGTCTTTTGCATGAGATGCCAAACTGAGGCTCCCTCTGCATCCTCAGGTGGGTGTAAGGGACCTCATGGTCCTATTTTGAAGAAGAGTTGGTGAGTTATTCCCGGTGCCCTGATGATTCGCCCGTCCTGCTCTGACCCCCACGGAGCCTCACGCCAGACACCAACTGCACCTGCGTACAGATCTCCCACTGTTTGCAGCCCAGGACTGCCCCAGGCCAGGGATAGTCCCCAAAGGCAGGAAGAGTGCAGCTCCCAGGTTTAGTGATGCCTCGCTGGGTCACCATCTGGATGCGGTCAAGGTCGTCGTGTCCCCATGGCGGTGGGGGGGGGGGGGGGGGGCGGAGGGGGGGGGTGTTGCCGGGGGGGGGGATTTGTGCCTCTGTGATGATCGGGGGCAGAGGAGAGAGAGGGTCATGTCAGCCAGCCATCGGGACCGGGGAGCGATGAGGGGGACATGTGCAAGGGGTTCCTGGGGCGAGGGGGATAAGGTGGTCAGCAATGTTGGGGGGGATTCCGATGTCTGTGGAGGGGGAGTTTGGGAGGGAGGGGGAGACTGTATGTGGCCCGGGAAGATGAGGGGGGGTTCTGAGCTGTTTTATTTCCTCTTTTCCTGCACATGCGCAGTTTGTGGCTTCGATCTGAGCTGCCGGCTCACTGGCGAATTAGGCCCCGCCCTCTGCTTCTAGCGACTAGGAACAGTCTTGCCCATATATTCAAAGACAGAGTGCATAAGATTGGGTGTGAAAACTCGCCCGATAAACGGATCAGCAACTCTCCCGTTTTCACACTCGCTGGACACTTAGAAAAAAATCTTGTAAAATTCCGCCCTCTGTGCTAACGCTGTTGTGCGTATGTTTTGACCTTCTCGAGTTCAGGAAAGAGGTTTGCTCCATCACTGCTCTCCCCATAGATTGGAATTTGTGACTGTCACAAAGCTCATGAAAACATTCAAATCAAACCAAAAAGGCCTGTATTATTCATTGGTGGAATGCCTGGTGAATATTGAAGTCAGCTCAATGTATTGTGAAGGTAGCTAAGTGCTGACAACAACAACTTGTCTTTATGCACAAATTAAATTATCTCAAGGCACGTCACAGGAGCTATTATTGAAAATTCAATACTGCGCCACATAAAGAAACATTTGGGCGGATAAACAAAAGCTTGGTCAAAGAGGATTTTAAGGAGTGTCTTAAAGGTGGAGAGAGAGAGAGAGACAGATGTGGAGAGAGAGAGCCAGAGACGGAGAGGTTTAGGGAGGAATTCCAGAGTTTAGGATCTTTCCAGTTGAAGAAATGGCCTCCAGTTGTGGATGCACAAGAGGCCAGGAGAAGACGAACACATCAAACAAACAAGCAGAATTCACTTTAGTGTTCCACACAAATTGAGATCTTCAATCTCCACTATACCTTATTCATATTGTTTGGATTTTGAGGGGATTTATGTGATTCCTAATGGGGATCAGTCCAATGTTCTCCCTCCAGGTCTCCCGCTGTCGACCCTCTATGATCTTAAAACAAAAGAGGTAGTCATCGACTTCAGGAAACGTAGTGGAGTACATGCCCCTGTTTCAATCAACAGGGATGAAGTGGAAATGGTCGAGAGCTTCACATTTCTAGGTGTTCAGGTCACCAACAACCTATCCTGGTCTCTCCACAACGATGCTATAGTTAAAAAAGCCTACCCACCCCTTTCCTTTCTCAGAAGACTAAGGAAATTTGGCATGTCAGCTACAAGTCTCAACAACTTTTGCAGATGCCCCATAGGAAGCATTCTTTCCAGATGTATCATAGCTTGGTATGGCTCCTGCTCTGCCCAAGACCACAAGAAGCTACAAGGGGTTGTGAGCGAAGCCCAATCCATCACGCAAACCAGCCTCCCATCCATTGACTCTGTCTACACTTCCCGCTGCCTCAGAAAAGCAGCCAGTATAATTAAGGACCTCACGCACCCCGGACATTCTCTGTTCCACCTTCTTCCTTTGGGAAAAAGATACAAAAGTCTGAGGTCACGTACCAACCGACTCAAGAACAGCTTCTTCCCTGCCATATAATAAGATCATTCTCTACACCAACTCTTCTTTCTGAACAGATGGGTTGAATGGCCTTCCTCATCTCTATTTATCTTATAGCTCCATGTGTTCGCAATGGCGTCACGTCGGTAAGATTGTACACGCACCATACTGACAGCAAACACAGTCTCATGCCAATTGGCTGCTGAGTTTCTAAGCTACAACAGTGAAAAAATACTTTACTGACTGTAAAACGATTTGAGATGTCGTGAGGTTGTGAAAGACGCCATAGAAATGCAAGACTTTTTTTCCACATGGTGCAAAAACATTGGAGAAGAAGCCAGGAGAGCGTTCTGCTTCTGGAAGAGTAAGCCTTGGTTGACCTGTGGTGATAGTTCATCAAGACAATAATGGAGGATAGTTCAGGTCAGCTCCCAGCTGTACAATGTGAGAGAATTGTATTGTGAACAGATGCCCTCTTGTGTTAACTAATTGTACAGCAGAAGGAACATTCACTGATGAAAAGAAACATGTCTTCAAAACCCTTAGAGTGAAAGAAGTGTATTAGCAAAAAATAAAGTTAGATGAAACGGAACAGGAGGTAAACACTACTGCAGTTTTACTCCTTATAGCTGGATTGATGTTTAACAATAACTGGCTTACCAGCAAGGAATGAAACAACTAACGTTTATTTACAACTTACTATCTTACAGATTCAGCTCCGGAGTTGATGTAGCCTGACCACTTGATTCACTGTCAATTCCCAGTCTACACGGATGAGGAAGGTCTAGTCTGGCTTTATCACAGGGACTATGGGAGCTGCCCATTCTGCAAACTGAACTGGTCCGATGATTCCCCAGTGCTTTAATCATAGAATCCCTACAGTGCAGAAGGAGGCCATTGGCCCATTGAGTCTACACCGACTCTGTGACAGATCATCTCACCCAAGCCCTATCCCCGTAACCCCATGTATTTACCCTGCTAATCCCCTAACCTGCACATCTTGAGACACTAAGGGGCAACTGACTCTGTCAATTGTCAATCCATTGACTCTGTCTACACTTCCCGCTTCCTCAGCAAAGCAGCCAATATAATTAAGGAGCCCTCATGACCCGGACATTCTCTCTTCCACCTTCTTCCTTCGGGAAAAAGATACAAAAGTCTGAGGTCACGTACCAACCGACTCAAGAACAGCTTCTTCCCTGCTGCTGTCAGACTTTTGAATGGACCTATCTTGCATTAAGTTGATCTTTCTCTAGACCCTAGCTATGACTGTAACACTGCATTCTGGACTCTCTTGTTTCCTTCTCTATGAACAGTATGCTTTGTCTGTATAGCACACAAGAAACAATACTTTTCACTGTATGTTAATACATGTGACAATAATAAATCAAATCAAATTAGCATGGCCAATCAACTTAACCTGCATATCTTCAGAGTGCGGGAGGAAACCGGAGCACCCGGAGGAAACCCACGCAGACAACATGCAGACTCCACACAGACAGTGACCCAAGGTCTGGAATCGAACCCGGGTCCCTGGCGCTGTGAGGCAGCAGTGCTAACCACCGTGCCACCAGTACTTCTAACATTTCAATTCTGTCTCTACCTTTTCTAACAAGGCATAGGGCACGGGTCTGGCCCTGAATAACTGTGGGGCTGCCTGCGGGTCCATGTGGATTTTAATTTTTCCTAGCTCATTACCAAATTCATCTTCGTACTTCTTCATTAGTTTTAGCAGGCCTCCTTCACTTATTTGGAAAATTTCCCTCCAATTTATTTTCATTTCTTTGAGCCAGTTGCGGCCCAGTGGACTTGGTCCTCGGCCTGATCCAGCTATTAGTGGGAGTTGGGCCGATCGTTGCTGATATCTCACTGGTATGGTGGTCGTACACAGTAAGAAGTCTCACAACACCAGGTTAAAGTCCAACAGGTTTATTTGGGAGCAAATACCATAAGCTTTCGGAGCACTGCTCCTTCGTCGGTGGTCATACCCATGGCCTTGATGGCCTCTCCGTATAGGTCGTCAATTCTGCTGAACCCTTTCTCGCAAGGACCAGTACGTGTGATCTCCTATTACAGTAATGGATGCTCCCATCTCTATAGGTTTACCATTAACCTAAAGCTTCATTGCGAAGGGGGGCTACCTCGCTCACTTTCACATTGTTCAGTCAATGAACACTCAAATCATTCTTGGGGAAATCCTCTGCACTGCGTACCTGCGATGTGCCTGTCGCACTGAGCAGACTTTGCCCGCTCTTACCCCAGTGCCTCACCTGCAATATGAATAGCATTCTACCTCCTTCAATCTGCAAGCTTCTGGGAAGAGATTACTCCCACACTGATAACTCTCTGTTTCAATCCTTGGTGTTGCATTCACTCACCACCCTCTGTGTGAAAGAATTGCCCCTCTGAGCATCAACCTGTAAATCTTTGCTATTTGCCCATGGCAAATTGGGAGAGTTTCAGTTTTTGACAGAAAGGAAGATGGAGCCTCCACCATCACCTTCGATAGACTGCAACATGCATGGAAATGTGTTTGTTGCCACAGCAACACAGATCCCTGGAGTGAACTGAAACACACCACCACCACCAGCCTTCTCTACTCAAAGGAGAACAATCCCAACTTCTCCAGTCGAAAGTGCCTCAATCCTGGTACCATTCCGGTAAATCTCCTCTACACCCTCATCAAAGTGCAGTGCCCAGAATTGGCCACAAGAGGCTGCACTTTACGTGTCCCACCAAGCATGCTTTGTTTTGAGGGGGAGGCAATGGGTGGATCGATGCCCACCCGAAGGATGGGTGTCCACTGCGAGTTCACCCCTATAATATGGGGTGTGCGTGGGCGCTGAAATCAGTGGCCTGCCCTCCACACTTAAATAAATAATCAGGGGTCATTTGAGTTTGCTCATAATTCAAGTGACCCCGATAATACATTGGCCAAACCATAGAACGGTTGGCGTGGGCAGTCAGGTGGGAGTGGGCAGGCCACATTTTTGAAAAACCACATCAGAGGATGGGAAGGAATGGCGGGTGGGGTGGGGGTGGGGGGGGGGGGGGGGGGGGGCGCACTTTACACATGCAGGGGGAGGGGGGGGTTAATAATTACCCTTTTCTTCCTACCCAGCTGCTCTATAAAAAAAACACCACCCCAAACCCCTCCCTCCCTAATCCACCCAAGACCCCGGATGTACCTGGCTCTGGGATCTAATGGGTTTACTGCTTGGAGGTAGTCGCAGTCCCAGTCCATATGCCCTTTGCACTTGTTGGGACTGCTGGAGTTGCCAGCCAATCAGATTGGTCAGTAGCTCCCAAAGGCAAGACTTTGTCTCCTGGAGTTCCGCTCAGTTCTAGTTGTACGCCCTCTCGTAATATTCTGTCCAATAACACAGCTAAGGTCCAAACTTTCTTTTATTTGTTTATGGGGGTGGGCGTCACTGGCTGGACCACCACTTATTGCCCATCCCTGAGGGCATTTTAAGAGTTTTGGAGTCACATGTAGGCCAGACCAAGTAAAGATGACAGATTTCCTTCCCGAAAGGACATTAGTGACCAGATAAGTTTTTACAACAATCGGCAATAGTTTTTTATGGTCGTCATTAGACTTTTAATCTCAAATTTTTAGGATGTCTTTAAATTCAAATTTCACTATCTATGGAGGTGGGATTTGAACCGCGATCCCTGGATATTATCCTGGGTCTCTGAATTACTAGTCCAGTGACAATACCTCAATGCCACTGCCTCCCCCAGCTTTACAAAACCTCTGTTTTATAAAACGGTTCAACACAACTGCCTTATTCATCTATAATAAGATGGCCTAGTGGTATTATCGCTAAACTATTAATCCAGAAACTCAGCTAACGGTCTCGGGACTGGGGTTCGAATCCCGCCACGGCAGCTGATGGAATTTGAATTCGACAAAAAAAATTTGGAATTAAGAATGTACTGATAACTATGAAACCATTGTCGATTATCGTCTGGTTCACTAATGTCCCTTTAGGGAAGGAAATCTGCTGTGCTTACCGGGTCTGGCCTACATGTGATTCCAGAGCCACAGCAATGTGGTTGACTCTCAACTGTCCTCTGAAATGACCAAGCGAGCCACTCAGTTCAAGGGCAACTAGGGATAGGCAACAAACGCTGACCCAGCCAGTGACGCCCATCTCCCACGAATGAATAAAAAAAGTAGTCGTAAGGGTTGGGGTAATGTGTGTAACTGTAATATTAATCTAGGCTTCATCACTGAGAAATCACTGTTCCATCATGTCATGAAATAATAACACCTCCTTTCGTTGATTATTCCGGAAATTTCCTTGTGTTTCATATTGAGATTTGAGCTTGCCAACAAAATGAAAATGAGCAGATTGTGGGATGAATGGAGTTGAGAAATTTTCATTCCTTTAAACAACGGCTAAATGTTCAGGGCATGTAAAACTCTTGTGTTGATTTCATGTTTATATATCATTGCCACAACCTGTTAAAACATTAAATTAACAGCAAGAACATACAACACTTTACGTAGTTAAACATCGAATGGAGCTTCACAGGAGCCTGTCACAGTCAAACTTATCCTTCAGTCAACATCACTGACAACATTTTCTGGTCATTATCACATTACTGTTTCTGGGAGCTTTCTGTGTCCAAATTGGCTCCCCTGTCTCCGACATTTCATTAATGACTACAGTAATTTAGAATCATAGAATCCCTACAGTGCAGAAGGAGGCCGTTCGGCCCATCGAGTCTGCACCGACCACAATCCCACCCAGGCCCTATCCCCATAACCCCATGCATTTACCCTAGCTGGCACTAAGGGACAAGTTAGCATGGCCAATCCACCTAACCCGCACATCTTTGGACTTTATTTATTGGTTGTAAAGTGGTTAGAGACCAAAAGAGAAAATGCTGGAAAATCTCAGCAGGTCTGGCAGCATCTGTAAGGAGAGAAAAGTGCTGACGTTTCGAATCCAGATGACCCTTTGTAAAAAATATCTGGAATTAAGAATGTACTGATGACCATGAAACCATTGTGATTTGAGACATCTGGTGGATACGGGCAGCAATAAATAAATGCAAGTCTTTCCTCGAAAGGATGAGATTGTGTTGGGCAGATCCCAACATTCTCCGAGTTGAGTGCCAGCTGTTAATGTTCTTTGTGAAGACAATGCCCATTCCTGCAGGAAATGTCTTAAACTCTTTACTTGCCTGAACCACATAAAATAATCCTTTTCAGTCAATTAAGACTTTGGTTTGGGAGTCGCCCAAGGAATTAATTCCATTGATGAGACGCCCTGAGCGGCGATGGCCAGGTATAGTCATGTGCAGGCCCGGTTAAAAGGAAGCTCATTTTAATGAGCATTCTGCTTGTTGCGTAATCACAGAGGCTGCTCTTTGAAGTAAATGGAGGTTATCTTGCCTCTGGCTCTGGACTCGGGCCATGTTGTGTTTCTATTGGTTTGACATCATCCCAGTTAATGTTGCCCTGACAAGGTGTGTGTATAAAGAGCACAGCAGCAAGTAGCAGCACAACACCCAGGCCAGGAACATTCTACAGACTGCAGTGAAAGTGAGTGGGTAAGACTCTGCAAGGTCTCCAGGATGAAATCTATCACAGGTGTACCTATCTTCATAATAAACGGTAAGGCTAATGTGCTATTGCAGTTCAGTTAGATCCACAGTAATGTGGCTGACTCTCATATTGTCTCTGGAATGGAGGGCAGTTAGGGATGGGCAATAAATGCTGGCCCAGCCAGCGACGCCCACATTTTGGAAATGAATTAAAATAGACTTCTCTGTTTCTGATCATCTCGCTCAAGAACTTTTAAAGGTGCATCAATGTTGTATCAAAATGAGTTGTGTTAGTCTGAAATCCAGCCCACTGTCAATGCTTCAGTCTGTGAGGGAGAGGTCGACAGTGTTCAGAGATGTGGAGACCTTCTCATCCTGTCGCAGGGCAAAAATGAAGGGATTTAATCCCAGGTTTGTACTTTAAGGCAGAGGGGCTGCTCCTGGTGTGAGGCTGGGTGCCTCTGATGTGAACAACATCATGTACATTTGGAAATGCGATCGCAGGCTGATTAGACAGCCCGGAGTGACTGAGCTATTTCAGTTCTGTTCTCCCGAGAGCAGAGAAGGTTAAGGGGAGATTTAATGGAGGCATTCGGAAAGATGAGGAGTTTGACAGAGTTAAATAACTCTGGTAGGAGCCTTAGTAACCAGTGGGACACAGATTTATGATAATTGGCAAAAGAATTCAGAGGGAAGCTGAAGAAAATCTTTTGATGAGTTGTGATCTGGAATGCATTGTCTGAAAGGGCGGTGGAAGCAGATTCAATAATAACTTTCAAAAGGGAATTGGATAAACACCACAAAAGGAGAAACTGGCTGGACTACAGAGAAAGAATTGAAAAGCTTTTTCAAAAAGCCAGCGCAGGAATGAGAGGGTGAATTGGACTCCTTTCATCCTAAGGTTCCGAGAATTTGATTCCATACTTCATTGGGAGGATGTGTACACTCCAGTTCACAGGTGGCTGTGAATAATTTACAATATTCATCATCAATTCAAACGTAATAATATTCAAGAGATGCCAGAATTAATGCGTCGCATTAAGGGCATTATTGTTGGCAGCTTCTTGGCAGGCTGGAGTATCCTCAGGTAAATCCTGCAGTAGAGTTAGAAGGCCGAGGGTTCAAGTCCCAGAATAACACAAAGTTCAGCTGATATTCCCCAGTGCAGTGCTGAGGAATTGCTGCACTGCTCGAGGCGCTATGAGGCACTTGAGATGTTAAACCGAGACCCCTCTCAGGAGGTCACTAAAGACCCCATGCCCACTACTTCAGTGAACAATGGAGAGTTTACCCTGGGTCTAATATTCATCCCTCTAGTGACATTGTAGAAACACATTCCTGTGCTGTAATTTTCTTTGTTCTTTGGGTAAGGGGTTTTAGTTCAGTCGGGCAGCATGGTCGGTGCAGGCTTGGAGGGCCGAAGGGCCTGTTCCTGTGCTGTAATTTTCTTTGTTCTTTGTTCTTGTTACTATCTCACATTGATGCTCGTGGGAGTTCCCTATGTTCCCTTTGGCTAGATCACCACATTGTAACTAAGAATTAAAAGTACTTTGAGATATCCTGAGATAGTGAAAGGTGAATAATAAATGCAAGTCTTTCTTATATTCGCTCTTTCTTTCTATCTCTCTCTCTTTCTTTATGACACTCTTCATAGTAAGTCTTTAACCATCTGTCCGAATATCTCCCTGTGTGCCTGGATGTCAGTGCTTTGTAATTGTTCCTGTGAAGTGCCCTGGGACATTTTGTTACAATAAAGGTGTTATATAAATGCAGATTGTTGTTGCTGTAAAAGTGTTAATCAAAAGTATAAATGATTCGATTTGCCATTTTTTGAGTTGCTATGGATGAGTTTTGCACCTGTGTTTAATACATTAATCTTGCTTTCCACGTACTCCAGAGTTTCTTGCTCTGACCATGACTTTATTGGGACCTATACAAAGTTATCAATGGAGTGAAAACCAAACCATTATCTTCATGACATGGACTTTACAATTTATTCAAACTACTTAAAGGAGGGTAATTACGAATGTGGTTCCATGCCAGACATAGATCACTCACAGCGACAGATTCAGAATATAGGGGCAGGGTTTTTGTGGGCCAATGGGAGCAGGGATGGTGGTGGTGTAATTTGGCACTGCCACCGGGCACCATCTCGCCCC
Organism: Mustelus asterias; assembly: GCF_964213995.1. NCBI lineage: Eukaryota > Metazoa > Chordata > Chondrichthyes > Carcharhiniformes > Triakidae > Mustelus > Mustelus asterias. The sequence continues at coordinate 3,664,730 of NC_135801.1, read as the reverse complement.
CGAGCCATATCTGGGCAGGTCACATTGGGCAAGGACAATCCACAAGCAACAGGACGTGGCTGGGTCCAGTTCAGTTTCTGGTGAATGGAAACCCCCATTGGGGTATTTAGTGATGGTAATGCCATTGAATGTCAAGGGGCGATGGTTAGATCCTCTCTTGTTGGGGAGGGTCATTGCCTGGCACTTGTGTGGCGCGAATGTTACTTGCCACTTGTCGGCCCAAGCCTGGATATTGTCCAGGTCTTGCTGCATTTGAACATGGACTGCTTCAGCATCTGAGGAGTCGTGAATGGTGCTGAACATTGTGCAGTCATCAGCGAACATCCTCACTCTGACCTTATGATGGAAGGAAGTGCATTGATGCCAGGCAATGACCACCTTCAACAAGAGGGAATCTGACCATCTTCCCTTGGCATTCAATGGCATTACCATTGCTGAAGATGTTGGGCCTAAAAGGGTTGCGATAGACATTTCTGCCACCTACACAGACCCATGTGGATACAAATAGAATCCTCGTATCAGTGTGTTGCTAATGCCATTGTTTTGGTTTGCTTTAGCAATTCTTGCCCTGGCTGCAGCTGCGGGTGAACTGACCCAACCGCCCGTCACAGAATCTCTCCACACTTTCAATGTGTCTCAAAATGCATCAGATGCCCTGGAAACGATCACGCGAGAACACAAAGGTAGGTTGGAAATGACTGTCAATCTTTACACTGTTGTACACAAACTCTGCTTTGATGTCTGGAGTAAATAACGTGAAGGTTCATAATTTTTGCTTTACACAGATACAATTTTAATTCTTTGAAATCACATGTGATTTCTGCAGGTACAACAGGTGATCAAGAAGGCAAATGGGATGTTGGCCTATATTGCGAGGGGGATAGAATATAAAAGCAGGGATGTCTTGATGCACCTGTACAGGGCATTGGTGAGGCCGCAGCTGGAATACTGTGTGCAGTATTGGTCCCCTTATATGAGGAAGGATATATTGGCATTGGAGGGAGTGCAGAGAAGGTTCACCAGGTTGATACCGGAGATGAGGGGTTTGGATTATGAGGAGAGGCTGAGGAGATTGGGTTTGTACTCGTTGGAGTTTAGAAGGATGAGGGGGGATCTTATGGAGACTTATAAGATAATGCGGGGGCTGGATAGGGTGGAGGCGGAGAGATTCTTTCCACTTAGTAAGGAAGTTAAAACTAGAGGACACAGCCTCAAAATAAAGGGGGGTCGGTTTAAGACAGAGTTGAGGAGGAACTTCTTCTCCCAGAGGGTGGTGAATCTCTGGAATTCTCTGCCCACTGAGGTGGTGGAGGCTACCTCGCTGAATATGTTTAAAGCACGGATGGATGGATTCCTGATCGGTAAGGGAATTAAGGGTTATAGGGATCAGGCGGGTAAGTGGTACTGATCCACGTCAGATCAGCCATGATCTTATTGAATGGCGGGGCAGGCTCGAGGGGCTAGATGGCCTACTCCTGCTCCTATTTCTTATGTTCTTATGTTCTTATGTGATGAAAAAGCCAAATAAATATAGTTATTTCACAAAGTCCCCTTTCTTTGAACTTAATTTAGCTTCATAACCATTCGCAAGGTCCTGGAAAATGGGATTAGAATAGATAGGTGCTTGGTGTCCAGCACAGACACGATGGGCTGAAGGGCCTCGTTCTGTGCTGTAAAACTCTATGGGCGGAATTTTCCCATCCCGCCCGCCACGGGATTCATAGTAGACGGGACACAGATCATGCAAAGGTCCGTTGACCTCAGGTGGGATTTTCCAGTCTTGGGGTGAGTGCAGCTGGAAAATCTTGCCCTGTATCTCTAGAATTGTTAAGAAAGGCCACATAATTTGATGGTCCCAAGCATTTGTGGACGCTGAGGATTAGCCCACTGGCTTCTGAGTCAATAGTACCAGTCCGCAAAGAGGCCCAAAACATTTCTCTCCATTGGAGAGGGATAATCGGTGACATCAGGTGACACTCCACAAGTGTTGGGTAAGGCAAGGACGCAGGCCTCCAAGAATAGCCCAGCTGGTATGGAGATTGAACATGTGTCATTCTGCATTGCCGTCTGGCCAACTGAGTTAGCCAACACCTTTCGTGAGTCAGAAGATCATGGATTCAAATCCCACTTTAGGGTTAGTTGGGCACAAAATCTAGGCCAACAGCCTCAGTATTGCAGGGGGTGCTGCATTGTCAGAGGTGCTATCTTTTAAATACCATGTAAGTAAAATGCAATTTGCCCCCAGTCGAATGTGAAAGCTCCCATTGCGCTATTTCAAAGCATTGCATGGCTGTCCTCTCTGGTGTCCTGGGCCAATATTTAAACCTTGAGTTAACATCACTAGAAAAGCAGAATACTGCAGATGCAGAAAGACGGAAAATGCTGGAATACTCAGCAGCTCTGACAGCATCTGGGGAGAGAGAAACAGTTAGCGTTCTAGCCCAGTGACCTCTGTTTGGTCGGCAGAATATTTCCAGCATTTTGTTTGTAAAACAAACTCTCTGATCATGATCACATTGCCAGGTCTGAGATCTTGCTGTGTGCAAATTGGCTGCTGAGTTTCCTACACAGTAAGAAGTTTCACAACACCAGGTTAAAGTCCAACAGGTTTATTTGGCTGCACAAGCTTTCGGAGTCTCGCTCCTTCTTCAGGCGAGAAGGGGCGAGACTCCGAAAGCTTGTGCTGCCAGATAAACTTGTTGGACTTTAACCTGGTGTTGTGAGACTACTTACTGTGCCTACTCCAGTTCAACGCCAGCATCTCCACATCAGAGTTTCCTACATCACAGGCTGTAAAGAGCTTTTGAAGTTTATTTATTACTGTCACGAATAAGGCTTACATTAACACTGCAATGAAGTTACTGTGAAATTCCCCTAGTCGCCACACTCCGGCACCTGTTATAGTCAATACACCCTAACCAGCACGTCTTTCAGACTGTGGGAGGAAACCGGAGCACCCAAAGGAAACCCACGCAGACACAGGGAGAATGTCCACACAGGCAGTGACCCAAGCTGGGAATTAAACCCGGGTCCCTGGCACTGTGAGGCAGCAGCGCTAACCACTGTGCCACCGTGCTGCCCCGGGATGTCCTAAGGTGGTGACAAGTGCTACATAAATGCAAGTCCTTCTTTTGTGTGCAAGTTTGAACAATTTCAACATTATTCCCAATACAACATGACCCACAGGAACCAATCTGCTTGATCAGTGTGCACTGGGGATAGTTCCGCAATGTCAGAACTCTGAAATGCCAGCAGAGGAGGGAACATTCTACTAGGGCTGGATCCAAAGGAAAGTGTCCGGACATCAAAGGACTTGCTTGAAAAATTCTCCTTAGAGATCAAAGTTGTTCATCAGAATTGTTAGGAAAACAACTGGATGTGTGGAGCCTCCGCTATCTTAAACTGAACTCAGGGACTGACAGGCGATAACATAACACAGAACAGACTGAACCCTTTGCATGTTAATATCAGCCCTAGCAAGAGTATCTGATGGTTGTCTAAAGATACTTACAGAAATGGTTTATGATTAATTGCATTCCTGAATGATGAGTAACGTCAACAATAACAACTTGCTTTTCTGTAATGCCCCTAAAACTGCCCAACGCATTACAGGAAAGCTTGTCAAATATGAAGCCAAACCATGTGAAGAAATATTCAGAAGGTGGCCACAAATGTGGTCAGAACGGTAGGAGCATCTTAAAGGAGAGGAGAGTGGTAGAGAAGTTTAGGGAGGGAATTTTTAAATTTGCTCATGGGATGTGGCCATCGCTGGCTGGGGCAGCATTTATTGCCCATTCCTAATTGCCCCTGAAGGGGCAGTTAAGAGTCAACTGTTTTTCTTTGGATCTGGAGTCACATGTAGGCCAGACACAATAAGGACGGCAGATTTCCTTTCCTAAAGGACATTAGTGAACCAGATAGGTTTTTCCGACAATCGACAATGGTTTCATGGTCCAAAACACAAACAGAAAATGCTGGAAAATCTCAACATGTCTGACAGCATCTGTGGAGAGAGAATAGAGCCAACGTTTCGCCAGACTTGAGATGTTGGCTCTATTCTCTCTCCACAGATGCTGTCAGACCCGCTGTGATTTTCCAACATTTTCTGTTTTTGTTTCAGATTCCAGCATCTGCAGTATGTTATCGTTGGTCATCATTAGACTTTTTTCTAAATTCCAGATTCTATCGAATTCAAATTTTACCCGCTGTAGTGGCAATATTTGAATCCGAGGCCCCAGAGCATTACTCTGGGTTCCTGGATTACTAGTCTAGCGACAATACCACAGTGCCACCACCTCCTCCTAGAGCTTAGGGCCCAGGCAGCTAAAGACACAACTGCCAATGGTAGGGTGATGAGAATAGTGAATGCTCAAGGGTCTAGAATTAGAGGAGTGCAGAGATATCAGAGGGAGGGGTGTAGAGGTTGCAGAGAGGGATAAGGAATGGAGTGGTAGAAAATAGATTGTCCTTTTGTTGGGGTGCAGATCCCTCCTTCAAGGGAGCTGGTTGTTCAGTGAACCTCACAGCGAACATCCTAACTAGGAGCTCCTTGGTGATTATAACCCTGCAAGTACGGCTGTGTGCTGCCTTAAACATTTTGCTTCACTCTTGGAGAGATGATGAAAGGTTCTCTTCGCTGTACACCTCATGCTTCAGAAACGCTCCGTCATTTTAATTACATGCTAGTGTTCTAAGAATGATGCAATGTAGCAGTGAGAGGTACTCAGGCATGGAAAAATATTTCATACGGTGCAAAATGTTTCTTAAAGAGCAAGTACAGGGAAATGTTCCATCTCCAAGAATGCACTGCTGCAACTTACCTTCAACAGCACCTGGACTGCAACGGTTCAGGAAGGCAGCTCACCACCACCTTCTCAAGGGCAATTAGGGATGGGTAATGAATGCTGCTCTTGTCAGTTACAGTCACATCCCATGGAAGAGTAAAACGTAAGTTTGCCAGAGTGAGATCTCAATGCAAGGTGTGGCATCTGTACAGAGCATTGGACAGGAAATTCTGGGTGCACACTCCCTGATTTCCTCCATTTATTAAGTCGACGATTTACTGAACAGTATGGCCGCTGAGTGTTTGTTCCTCACTGGGGAACCCACTCAAGGAATGATGAAAGAACTTGATTATAAAACATCATCCATTGCTGCAGGATGCCCCGAAGGATACGTTTGGTGTGCAGTAAGGTGACAGCCAATTTGCACAGAGCAAGCTCCTCAGACAGCAATGTGATAATGACCACAGAATCTATTTTTTTGATGTTGATTGAGAGATCAAAATATTGGCTTGGACACTGGGCAGAGCTCCCCCCTGCTCTTTGAAATAATGCATGGGAGCTTTTACACCCACCTGTGAACAGATGAAGCCCCGGTTTAATGTTGTTTCCAAATGTTTGCCCCTCTGACAGAGTAGCACTCCTTCAGTACTGCACTGAAAGTATCAGTCTTTATTCTGTTCCCTTCAAGGACTGGAATCAGTGTTTATATTGCCTCTGCAGGCAGGTGGCATAGTGGCACAGTGATTAGCTGCCTCACAGAGCCAGGGACCTGGGTTCAATTCTGGCTTTGGATGACTGTCTGTGTTGAGTTTGCACGTTCTCCCCGTGTCTGCGTGGGTTTTCTCTGGTTGCTCTGGTTTCCTCCCACAGTCCGAAAGACATGCTGGTTAGGTGCATTGGCCATGCTAAATTCTCCCTCAGTATACCTGAAGTGTGGTGACTAGGGGATTTTCACAGTAACTTCATTGCAGTGTTAATGTAAGCCTACTTGTGACACTCATAAATCAAGTTTAAAACTTCCTTCTTACATAGAACATAGAACAGTACAGCACAGAACAGGCCCTTTGGCCCACGATGTTGTGCCGAGCTTTATCTGAAACCAAGATCAAGCTATCCCACTCCCTATCATCCTGGTGTGCTCCATGTGCCTATCCAATAACCGCTTAAATGTTCCTAAAGTGTCTGACTCCACTATCACTGCAGGCAGTCCATTCCACACCCCAACCACTCTCTGCGTAAAGAACCTACCTCTGATATCCTTCCTATATCTCCCACCATGAACCCTATAGTTATGCCCCCTTGTAATAGCTCCATCCACCCGAGGAAATAGTCTTTGAACGTTCACTCTATCTATCCCCTTCATCAATTTATAAACCTCTATTAAGTCTCCCCTCAGCCTCCTCCGCTCCAGAGAGAACAGCCCTAGCTCCCTCAACCTTTCCTCATAAGACCTACCCTCCAAACCAGGCAGCATCCTGGTAAATCTCCTTTGCACTCTTTCCAGCGCTTCCACATCCTTCTTATAGTGAGGTGACCAGAACTGCACACAATATTCCAAATGTGGTCTCACCAAGGTCCTGTACAGTTGCAGCATAACCCCACGGCTCTTAAACTCCAACCCCCTGTTAATAAAAACTAACACACTATAGGCCTTCTTCATGGCTCTATCCACTTGAGTGGCAACCTTTAGAGATCTGTGGATATGAACCCCAAGATCTTTCTGTTCCTCCACAGTCTTCAGAACCCTACCTTTGACCCTGTAATCCACATTTAAATTAGTCCTACCAAAATGAATCACCTCACATTTATCAGGGTTAAACTCCATTTGCCATTTTTCAGCCCAGCTTTGCATCCTATCTATGTCTCTTTGCAGCCTACAACAGCCCTCCACCTCATCCACTACTCCACCAATCTTGGTGGATCTTTTGTTATCCTCTCCTGTGTGCTGTCCATGAAAGGGCGGCAGAAGTAAATTCAATAATGATTTTCAAACGGGATCTCAGCGAACACTTGAAAAGGAAAAAATGGCAGAGCTATGGATAGAGTGAAGGAGTAGGGGGAGTGGGACCAATTGGATAATTCTTTGAAAAAGCCAGCAGAGGCACAATGGGCCAAATGGCCAACTGCTGGGTTGTTCAATTCTATGATTAGAATGTTACGGATCATGAGGAAAGACAATCCTTCCACTTAAATGTAAAATAGCTTCTCTGAAAATAGAGTCATGTGTGCAAAGAGGTATCTGACTTTTACCTTCTCTATACTGAGGCTACCTAAAACTCTGCACCCTTTTCTAACTTCTGCCCAAGTCCTGTTCACCCATCTCCCCTGTGCTAGCTGCTTCACTGGCTCCCTGTTGAATAGTGACCTGATTTTAAACTTCTCATCCTTGTTTCCAAATTCCAACATGGTCTCACCTTCTTCCTGAGTCTGTCATCTCCTTCAAACGTTGGCCTCTGATTTCTATCACGCCTCCATTGGTGGACATGTCCATAGCGCAGACATTGAAGTTCCCTCCCTAAACCTCTCTCCCCTTTTCTCTCCTTCTTTAAGATGCTCCTTAAAACCTATTTCTTTGACCGAGCTTTTGGTCACCTCTCGTAATATCTCCTTATTTAGCGTGGTGTTGTTTGAGTACGTGTTGCTAAAACACTTTTCCCTCTGGTAACATATGAATACAAGTTGCTGTTGATGATTCCTAAACTTTATTTTCTCTGTTTATCAGGAAATCCTGATCTGCCGAGGGTTCTAGAAGTAAGACAATCCTGTTACGAAGGTGGCCACAGTTATTGTATGAATGGTAACTGTACGTATCATGTGGACCAGGATCAGATGAAGAGACATCGCACATGTGTGTAAGTCTACAAGAATTTCAATCTCTTTTAAATCACCCTTAAAGTTCTGTGATGACATCCTAGTGGAAGAGAAGGTTAATCAGGATTCTCCTGGTTTCTCCAGAATTACAGATCGATTACCCAAATACTGTTGGTAGCAAGAAGCCCAAGGGAAAGAGAAGCATTGAAAAAGTGAACTTTTGAAAAAGTAGATTCTTTAATTGTTTTAAAAGAGGTGGAACAAGGTCTGTTTGACTGAGAGTCAGGTAACATGCAATGACATGTTGGGTTTTTACAATGATTTAAAGGCATCAATCATCCGTAGGGGATTGGGTAAACATGCTGTGGGTTCATTTATTAAGATGAGGCATGTTAGTACAGATATGGGCAATAAATGCTGGCCAGCCAGCGACGTCCATGTCCCACAAATGAATAAAAAAACATATACACGGATATAAAGCTTGAAGTCACCAGAAACAGACCTATCTGGATTTTCTGCTCAAAAGCAAAAGTGACACTAAGCCTGGATCACATGACACAATTCCTTTCCAGTGAGGTCATGCTGCTAGCCCTTCGAGCCACACAACAACAGGAAGCAGTGAAGAACATCGTTGCTTTCTGATTGGCTGTGGAGAGGTGGTGAGTTGTGATGATGAGTGACCAATGGCAGGAGTGTGAGGTGGGGAAGATGGAGACAGGATATCAAATGATGACATCTGCAGGAATCTGTCCCAACAAAAGCCAATGAAATGGTAATGTGTAATGATCAGATGGGCCATACCAATTTCGTGGTGGTGACGTAAGTGTAGGGCCAGAATCTGTAATTTAAATTCCATCTGATATTGACATGTTAAAGAGTAAAATTGAACATTGTGTAAAAACAGTATTCCACCTAATCCTTGATATTTCCCCCAGGTTGGATTATGTTAAATCAGCCTGTAATTACCTTCCTTCAGATAGAAATCGATTTTTCTTTGTTAATTCATGCTCCCCGTGTATAAATCTCCAAACAGCTGGACTGTAATAAACTAACTCAGTAATAATCCCAATCTTCAGAGTAAGAAGCATCTAAATCTCCCAAGCAAAGAATGAGAGGTAACTTTATAGAGATCTTCAACATCTAAAAGGCTTTGATAGGGTAAATATAGAGAAAATATTTCCAATTTGGGGGAGACCAGAACTAGGGACCAGAAGCATAAGAATTCATAAGAACTAGGGACCAGAATTCATAAGAACTAGGGACCAGAAGCATAAGAGAGTGAATTCTTATGCTTCTGGTCCCTAGTTCTGGTCTCCCCCAAATTGGAAATATTTTCTTTATATTTACCCTATCAAAGCCTTTCAGAATGTGGGACTTACTCCCACAGGGAGTGAGGAGAATGTGGGGCTCGCTCCCACAGAGAATGGGGAGAATGTGGGACTCGCTCCCACAGGGAGTGAGGAGAATGTGGGACTCGCTCCCACAGAGAATGGGGAGAATGTGGGATTCACTCCCACAGGGAGTGAGGAGAATGTGGGACTCACTCCCACAGGGAGTGGGGAGAATGTGGGACTCACTCCCACGGGGAATGGGGAGAATGTGGGACTCACTCCCACGGGGAATGGGGAGAATGTGGGACTCACTCCCACAGGGAATGGGGAGAATGTGGGACTCATTCCCACAGGGAGTGTGGAGAATGTGGGACTCACTCCCACAGGGAGTGGGGAGAAGGTGGGACTTGGTCCCACAGGGAGTGGTTGAGGGGAAAGGTAAAGATACATTTAAGGGGAAATTGGATAAACACATGCAGGAGAAAGGAATAGAAGGAGGTGGTCTTAGGATGAGATGAAAGGGGTGGGAGAATTTTTGTGTGGAGCATAAACACCAGCATGGAGCAGTTGGGCCGAATGGTCTGTCTTTGTGCTGTAATGTTAATGCAATGTTGCTCTGACAGATTTACACCCACATTTTATGTAACCACTGTACATCATGGAAAAGTTGGGCTGGATGGTCTCTGAGAGACGCACCCACATCATTCCAAATCTTTCTTCATAACTCTCTTCTGAAACATCGCAAAGCTACTTCATACTGCAACCCATTACTTCAGAATTAGAAACAAAGCCACCATTTTGCACTCACTAATAGCAAGAAATTCCTTTGCTGTTCGTCTGGCGGAAGATTGGGAAGATTGATGGAATTCCTGGATAGACCTGCCAATGGGACAGACCTGTCACTGATGTTGCATTGACCAATCAGTGGAACGCTGGGGATAATTCCCAGTGCGACTTCCCACAAACAGCGATGTGAAGGATGTCCGATTAATGTTACATTTGTCGTTTGTGGAAAAAAGAATATTATCCAGAAAGATGGGAGAAGACATGGCTCCTCAACATCCTCTAATAGGCAGATGTGATCTCAAACTTTAACACGGCTAAAATAGACGCAAATAGAACTTAAATAGAACATAAAGCAAAGGAAGTGATAGTAAACTTGATAAAACCCTGTCCTGACCCACAGCTGAATGACTGTCAGGTTTTGGAGAGAGTGCAGAATGATACCAGGGGTGAATGACTTCAGTTGTGTGGAGAGACTGATGAAGTCGGGATTCATCTCCTTCGAGTGGAGAAGGTCAAAGGGAAATTTAACAGAAGCTTTTAAAATTATGAAGGGATTTATTTGAGTAACTAAGGAGCAACTGGGCGAGATTCTCTGGCTTACCCTCCGTGATTTTCTCACCGGCGGGAGGTGGTGTGCTGCTTGCTGGCGGCAGGATTTTCTGATATCAATGGGAATTCCTACTGAAACTACCCCACATTGCCAGGAAACCCGCAGCAGCGGAACCAGAGAATCCCATCGGTGTGAATGGCCGGAGAATTGTGGGCACTGTTTCCACTGGCGGGGCGGGCAATTAGCAGAGAGGCCACAGGCTGAAGATAAGAAGCAGAGGAGGAATAAGAAGAGTTTTTTTCCCCCACATTGAGTAGCTGTGATCTGGAAGGTGCTGCCTAAGAGAGCAGGGGAAGCAGGTTCAATCATTTTCAAAAGGTAATTATTTTGTGAAAAGGGTGTGTTATGGGGAAAGGACCATGAGTAGTGGGATTAATTGGCTAGCTCTTTCCTGGCACAGGTACAATGGGCTGAATGGCCTCCTGTGTTATTTGATTCTGTAGCAGAGCCTAGGATTTTGTAATTATTCTGAGTGACTGGAGAAACTCTTTGTTATGGTTACAGTGAACTAAACTGAGAATCACCATGGCAGTGGGGAGGATGTGACTCAAGAGATGGAATAATGCAGAGACCATTGGTGTTTGCTGCGCATTCCTTTTCAGATTTCAACTGATTGAAACCAACACAGAAAATGTTCTTGTCATTCCAGTGAGTTGATAACACATTTAATGTTCCAGCAATGGTGTTAATGTCGCACTGCCATACCATGAAGTCCAACACAAAAGGGAGACTATTCGGCTCATTGGGCCAATGCTGGCCCTTTGAAAGATCTATCCAATTAGTCCCATTCCCCTTGCCCTCCCCCTTTAGTCCTGAAATTTTAGCTCTATATCCAGTTTCAACAAACTACGTGGGATTATATCCCAAAGTTACACTCACACAATAATTGATACAAGTCCTGTGATTTCCTGTCCATTAATTTTAATGGGGCAAAAGTAAAGTGCCAGTGATGGGGCCATTCCTGCATTCCTTATTTGTACACCAAAGCTCCACATTTCAAATTAACGGCTGGGAAATTATAGGGAATGCGGAGGCACCTGGGTGACTTGTCCATCTTTCAGAAGAGACCACACAGACTATTGGTATTGATGTCGCTGGAGAGTTGACAGGGTTAATGCTGAGAGGTTGTTTCCCCTTCTGGGAGAGTCTGGGACCATAGGGCATCATCTCAGAGTAAAGGAGTCGCCCATTCAAGATGGAGATGAGGAGGAATTTCCTCTCTCTGAACGGAGTGAATCTTTGGAATTCTTTACTGCAGAATTTGATTTGATTTATTATTGTCACATGTATTATCATACAGTGAAAAGGATTATGTCTTGTGCTCTGTACAGACAAAACATACCATTCATAGAGAAGGAAAGGAGAGAGTGCAGAATGTAGTGTTACAGTCATAGCTAGGGTGTAGAGAAAGATCAACTTAATGCAAAGTAAGTCCATTCAAAAGTCTGACAGCAGCAGGGAAGAAGTTGTTCTTGAGTCGGTTGGTACGTGACCTCAGACTTTTGTATCTTTTTCCGAAGGAAGAAGGTGGAAGAGAGAATGTCCGGGGTGCGTGGGGTCCTTAATTATGCTGGCTGCTTTGCCAAGGCAGTGGGAAGTGTAGACAGAGTCAATGGATGGAAGGTTGTAGAGGCTGGATTGTTAAGTATGTTCAAGGCTGAGGCAGACAGATTTTACTCAGTAAGGGAATCGAGGGTTAGGGGGATAAGGCGGGAAAGTGGAGTTGAGGATTATCACATCAGTCATAATCTCATTGAATGGCAGAGCAGACTCGATGGGCCAAATGGCCTACTTCTGCTCCTCAATCTTATAATCTTATGGGCTAATTATGTCCACAATATAGGAAGGATGTCAAGGCTTTGAAGAAGGTGCTGAGGAGATTCATTAAGGGCTGAATTTTTTGGCTGTCCAAGACGGCATGATTTTCCAGTCCCGCCGCAGTGAACGGAGATTGGGCTGAGCACCATATTCTCTGCCCTCGCTTGCAGCAGCAGTGGGGTGTGAATGCCTGGAAAATTCCAGCCTAGGGGGCCCCAGAGCTTCGGTTATGTGGAGAGACTGGAGCCATTGGGAATGTTTGTCTGAGGGAAGAATTGTTCAAGGTGATGAGGGGTTTGATAGAGTAAATAATAAAAAAGTGTTTCTCATGGCAGAAGGGTGGGTAACCTGAGCTTTACACATTGAAGATAATTAGTCAGAGACACAGAGGGGGAGATGAGAAGAAGTTTTCTACGCAGCGAGTTGTGATCTGGAAGGTGTTACTTGGAAGGGCGGTGGAAGCAGATTCAATAGGAGCTTCCGAAAGGGAACTAGACAATTAGTTGGAAAGGAAAAAAATTGCAGGGCCATGGGGAAAGAGAGGGGAGAGGGGAACTAATTGGATAGATCTTTCAAAGATCTGGTATTGGCACAATGGGCCAAATGGCCTCCGTCTGTGCAGCGTTGTTCTGTGTCTCAAGTGAAGGATAAAACAACAATTACCTCATCATCGCATGAGTATATCTGCCAGATTTGTGTGTGAGTGAGTGAGGTTTGAACCCACTATCTGATTCAGAGGCAGCCCTGCTGCCCAATGAATGAGGAATGTTTTGGTGTCATGCAAGCATCCTAGGCTCGTGTCCCCAGACATTGAATCCTTTAAGTAAGAGTGCTAGACCATGAGTCATGAACATTGTAATGGATGTTGAGCAGTGGGATAGTGTAGGTCATCAATATGGTTTCCCCACAAGCATACCTCAACAACACGTTAGAGTCATAATAGCACAGAAGGATGCCATTCAGCCCATTGAGTCTACTCCAGCTCTCGACAGAGCTATGCAGCCATTCCCCCTCTCACCCCTACATCCCTGAAACTTTATTTCCTTCAGCCATCCAATTTCCTTTTGAAACCATTGATTGTTTCTACTTCCATAGAGAGCAAGTTCCGGGTTATTACCACCCGCTGTGTAAAACGTTCATCCCCAAATACCCCACCCCGTATCTCCTGCCCAGAACCTTCAATCTCTGTACTCTGGCCCTTGTGCTATCAGCCATTGGGAAGAGGTTTTCCATGTCCACCCTATCTAAACCCCTCACAATCTTGTACGTAATGATCAAATCTCCGCTCCATCTCCTTCATAGAGTCATAGAGGTTTACAGCATGGAAACAGGCCCTTCAGCCCAACTTGTCCATGCCGCCTCTGGCAGCTTGTTCCAGACACTCACCACCCTCTGTGCCCCTCTAGATCCTTTTGTATCTCTTCCCTCTCACTTAAACCTATGCTCTCTAGTTTTAGACTCCCCTACCTTTCGGAAAAGATAGTAACTATCTAGCTGATCTATGCCCCTCATTATTTTACAGACCTCTATAAGATCACCCCTAAGCCTCCTACACTCCAGGGAAAAAAGTCCCAGTCTATCCAGCCTCTCCTTATAACTCAAACTATCAAGTCCCGTTGGCATCCTAGTAAATCTTTTCTGTACTCTTTCTAGTTTAATAACATCCACTCCAAAAGGAACAGCCCCAGATTCCCCAGTGGAACCTCGTGGCTAACTCCCCTCAGCCCTGGAACCATCCTGGTACAATCTCTTCTGCGGCCTCTCAATTTGCATTTTGTGCCTGAAACATTAAACAAAATCTTCACAGGACAGTTACTAAAAAATGTTTGGCATAGAGTACAGTGGCGCAGTGGTTAGCACTGCTGCTTCAAAGCGCCAGGGACCCGGGTTCGATTCCCAACTTGGGTCACTGCGCGGAGTCTGCACGTTCTCCCCGTGTCTGCGTGGGTTTCGTCCGGGTGCTCCGGTTTCCCCCCCACAGTCCGAAAGACGTGCTGGTTAGGCTGCATTGGCAGTGCTAAATTCTCCCTCAGTGTACCCAAACAGGCGCCGCAGTGTGGCGGCTAGGGGAATCTCACAGTAACTTCATTGCAGTGTTACTGTAAGCCTACTTGTGACACTAATAAATAAAGTTTAAACTTAAAAAGGAAGTACTGGGACAGGTTACCACAGGATTGGTCAAAGAGGTAGTTTATAAAGAGCATTTTAAATGTGCAGCAGGAGGTTTGGGGAGGGAATTCCAGGGTTCAGGATAAAAGCAAATGACTGCAGATGCTGGAATCTGAAACCAAAAGAGAAAACACTGGAAAATCTCAGCAGGTCTGGCAGCATCTGTAAAGGGAGAAAAGTGCTGGTGTTTCGAGTCCAGATGACCCTTTGACAAAGCTTTGACTCGAAACACCAGCACTTTTCTCTCCTTACAGATACTGCCAGACCTGCTGAGATTTTCCAGCATTTTCTCTTTTGGTTCCAGAGTTCAGGACCTTGGTAGGTGAAGACACACCTGAATGATGGGATGATTGGGTATGTGGAAGAATTGGGGGTGTACACGATCTCGGAGATTATGGTTGGGCTGGAGGAGAGTTACTGAGACGGGGGGTGGGGGGGGGAGTGAAGCAAGGTTGAGAATTTTAAAATCGATACGTGGCCAGCGAGTATAGGGGTGATGGGTGAATGAGGTTCTACTGCATTTAAAAAACCCACGGACTGCAGAGGTTTGGATAGAAAGCAGGCACGGAGGCTGGAAATGAGAGGCAGGCTGTGATGGAAGCAAAACTCTGCAGATGCTGAAAATCTGAAATAAAAACCGAAAGTGCTGGAAAAACTCAGCAGGTCTGGCAGCGTCTGTGAAGAGAGAAACAGAGTTAACGTTTCGACTCCATATGATTGATTTGATTTGATTTATTATTGTCACATTGTCATATTAGCTTACAGTGAAAAGTATTGTTTCTTGCGCACTATACAGACAAAACATACCGTTCATAGAGAAGGAAACAAGAGAGTGCAGAATGTAGTGTTATAGTCATAGCTAGGGTGTAGAGAAAGACCAACTTAGTGCAAGGTAAGTCCATTCAAAAGTCTGACAGCCGCAGGGATGAAGCTGTTCTTGAGTTGGTTGGTACGTGACCTCAGACTTGTATCTTTTTCCCGACGGAAGAAGGTGAAAGAGACAATGTCCGGGGTGCGTGGGGTCCTTGATTATGCTGGCTGCTTTGCCGAGGCAGCGGGAAGTGTAGACAGAGTCAATGGATGGGAGGCTGGTTTGTGTGATGGATTGGGCTACGTTCACGACCTTTTGTAGTTCCTTGCAGTCTTGGGCAGAGCAGAAGCCCATACCAAGCTGTGATACAACCAGAAAGAATGCTTTCTATGGTGCACCTGTAAAAGTTGGTGACAGTCGTAGCTCTAATTTCCTTAGCCTTCTGAGAAAGTAGAGGCGTTGGTGGGCTTTCTTAACTATAGTGTCGGCATGGGGGGACCAGGACAGGTTGTTGGTGATCTGGACACCTCAAAGCTTGAAGCTCTCGACCCTTTCTATGACTCTCCTGAAGACCTGCTGAGTTTTCCCAGCATTTTCTGTTGTTATAAAGGAGTTATTTTCACCTCCCCTTGTAACAGAAGGCTCTCGATGTACTCCACCTATGTACCCCTCATAATAAGACTGTATATTTAGCAGGTGTTTCGGGTACTTGGTGCTGTGGTTTTCTGTACACTCAGATTGGACTACACCCTCAGTGAAAATACCTTACAATATTCATTATAGGGATGATACCTTTATTCTCTATTGGAGACAGTGGGGGAACGTTCCCGTCCTACCCGCCATGGGAAGCAGGCGGGGGGGGGGGGGGGGAGCGGGAGTGGGGGGAGGCGGGGGCGGGGGTGGGGGGGCAGGTGTTGGAGTAAGCAAAGGTCCTTTGACCTCGGGTGGGATTTTCAGGTTTTGGGGTGAGCATGGCTGGAAAATCCTGCCCATTGCCTTAAAAAAGAGACGTTAAACAGTAACCCCATGTCTCTCATGTGGATGTAAAAGCTCTCACATCCAGTACTGAGATCAGAGTGGGGAAGATCCGCTGGGTGTCCTGATCAATAGTAATTGCTCCATTAACACGATTGAAAATGGATTCTCTGAGATTTATGACATAACCATTTGTGGGATCTTGCTGTGCATAAATTGACTGCCACATTTCCAATAATGCACAGTGAAGGTAGCTTAAAAGTATTTCAGTACCTGGGAAGTGCTTTGGGATGTGCTGAGATTGTGAAAAGCAGGATAGAAATATAACTTCTTTCCTTCTCTGGGTTGAGGTCTCAGGGCAGCTAACCCTGTGCACCCAGTTCATGGGGGGCAGATCTCAGGAAACTCTGTGCCACCCATTCACAGGCCCTCACCTCGCATTCCTCTACAGTCTGTGGGACCAAACCGTTGCCACGAACTTCATCAAATTGGAAAGGTTAGGGTGCGGTGTTTGAAGCAAAAAGCAATGTGAATGCTGCAGATCCTGTCTGAAATGCCACAAGTCCACAAACAGAGCCGGTATGTCATGAGCCGGTTTGTAATGAGCTGGTTTGTAGTGAGCCAGTTTGCAATGAACTGGTTTGTAATGAGCTGGTTTGTAGTGAGCTGGGTTTGTAATGAGCTGACTTGTAGCGAGCTGGGTTTGTAATGAGCTGATTTGTAGTGAGCTGGTTTGTAACGAGCTGATTTGTAGTGAGCTGGTTTGAAGCGAGTTGGTTTGTAGTGAGCTGGTTTGTAATGAGCTGATTTGTAGTGAGCTGGTTTGTAACGAGCTGATTTGTAGTGAGCTGGTTTGAAGCGAGTTGGTTTGTAGTGAGCTGGTTTGTAATGAGCTGGTTTGTAATGAGCTGGTTTGTAGTGAGCTGGTTTGTAATGAGCTGATTTGTAGTGAGCTGGTTTGAAGCGAGTTGGTTTGTAGTGAGCTGGTTTGTAATGAGCTGGTTTGTAATGAGCTGGTTTGTAGTGAGCTGGTTTGTAATGAGCTGGTTTGTAGTGAGCTGGTTTGTAGTGAGCTGGTTTGTAATGAGCTGGTTTGTAATGAGCTGGTTTGTAGTGAGCTGGTTTGTAATGAGCTGGTTTGTAGTGAGCTGGTTTGTAGTGAGCTGGTTTGTAGTGAGCTGGTTTGTAATGAGCTGGTTTGTAATGAGCTGGTTTGTAATGAGCTGGTTTGTAGTGAGCTGGTTTCTAGCGAGCCGGTTTCTCTGTCTCTGCTGTGGAACACACTGGTTCGCTAACTCACATCCTATCTCACAATGACATACCCACTCCAGTTTGAGGTTATTTATTTCTTCACTTCTCATTTTTGATGTTTAAGATGTGACATCTAATCAGGCTGTGATGGGTGTCCGATAGAGCTCTCCTACCCCTAGGACTCTATCAGTATTGTTCAGAGGGAAGTGAAATAAATTCTTATGATTGGACTAAGAAGCACATCTTCACATATAAGGGAATAAAAGCCTGGTCCAGCCTCACCAGCTGACCCTGGAGGTCAAGTGAAAGTTTCAAAACTGAGATGGCATGGTTTTTATTGGGTAAAGGGTTACAATGCCATGGTGGGTAAATGTGGGTAAGATACAGATCAGTGATGATCCCACTGAGTTTTGCTTGAGTGTTTGGATAGCTTCCTGCTTTTCTAATCTTCCTTATGATTTGTACCGATGAATATCCCCCAGACTAAATCAGATCAATTGTGTAAATGGTGCTCTGCTTTTCAAAATTAACATGGACTAAACCTTTATATTTGCTATTTCAGTTGTAATTCAGGATATGAAGGAGAGAGATGCGAGCAATTAGTAATACTATCGTCTCACACGGTACAACAGTCCGAACAATACTTCTACATCACAATTGGAATTGGTATCGGTTTGCTCTTCAGTGGAATCATCGTTCTCCTTTATCACTTCTGTCAAAAGAGGTAAGCTCAGCGAAGAAATAAAGACCACATTACAGGAGCTGACTCTTTTGATTCTGATTTGATTTGATTTATTATTGTCACATGTATTAGTATACAGTGAAAAGTATTGTTTCTTGCATGCTATACAGACAAACCATACCCTTCATAGAGAAGGAAACGAGAGAGTGCAGAATGTAGCGTTACAGTCATAGCTAGGGTGTAGAGAAAGATCAACTTAATGCGAGGTAAGTCCATTCAAACGTCTGATGGCAGCAGGGAAGAAGCTGTTCTTGAGTCGGTTGGTACGTGACCTCAGACTTTTGTATCTTTTTCCCGACAGAAGAAGGTGGACAAGAGAATTCCCAGGGAGTCTTGTCAAAGTAGAAACAACTTGCATTCATATAGTGCCTTTTGACAACTTCAGAAACCTTTCAGGCCAATGAATTACCTTTTGAAGTGGTTCAAGAGCAACCTGTTGGTTGTCAATTTTTTCCATAGCAAGCTCCCAGAAACAGCAATGTCACAGTCACCAGTTAATCCAGTGATTTTGAGTGATGTTGGTTGAAGGATGAATTTGAATCGAGGACATTGCTCCCCTGGTCTTTGTCAAAATAGTGGCTTGAGAGAGTAGACGGGACCTACAACCCTCCAAGTTCTCTGCACTCTTCTAATCCTGGCCCTTTTCGTATCCCCAATTGTAATTCCTCGATCCTTAGTGGCCATGTCTTCAGTTGCCTGGACCATAAGCTCTGGAATTCCCCCCCTAAACCTCCGCCTTTACGGCTCTTCTGAAAATCTTTTTGAGGTGGAGATGCCGGCGTTGGACTGGGGATAGCACAGTAAAAAGTCTCACAACACCAGGTTAAAATCCAACAGGTTTATTTGGAATCACAAGCTTTCGGAGCGCTGAGTGACTCACCTGATGAAGGAGCAGCGCTCCGAAAGCTCATGATTCCAAATAAACCTGTTGGACTTTAACCTGGTGTTGTGAGACTTCTCACTGAAAACTTTTTTGATCAAGTTTTTGGTCACCTGTGCTAAAGCCCCTTTAGTGACCTGGTGTCAAATACTTGTCCGATATTGTTCTTGTGAAGTGTCTTATGATGTATTGGTATTAGAGTCATAGAGTCATAAAGGTTTACAGCATGGAAACAGGCCCTTCGGCCCAACTTGTCCATGCCGCCCTTTGTTTTTAAACCCCTCAGCTAGTCCCAATTGCCCGTGTTTGGCCCATATCCCTCTATACCCATCTTACTCACGTAACTATCTAAACGCTTTTTAAGAGACAAAATTGTACCCGCCTCTACTACCTGCCTCTGGCTAATTGTATGAATACAAGTCAATGTTATTATAAATGATTCATTTACTAGTCCATTGCAAAGGGACATTGGAGCATGTTTCATGCAGTTCATTTTCCATTCTTGTTTTTTGCCAATTTCTCATTGATGCGCAGACTTGGTCATCATTTAAAATGGCCAGTAAGGGAGTGAAGCTTTGTTTTAGCTCATTCATGAGATGTGGGTGTCGCTGGCTAGGCCAGTGTCCATTGCCCATCCCTAATTACCCCTGAATGAGAGTATGGAGAAGAAAAGGTTTTCTTGCTGAGATGGAATACGGAATGTTTCAGGCAGATAGTTGCAGCTTGGGAAAAGATGTTTTGGAAAAGTAGGTGAAGCCACAGGAGATGCAGGATTGCGGGAGAAAATGAGGCAGTGGGATTCAGATTTGGGATGGCAACAACGAGCCAGGTGTGATGGACTGAACAGCCTCCATCATGGCAGCATGGTGGCACAGTGGTTAGCACTGCTGCCTCTCAGCGCCAGGGACCCGGGTTTGATTCCGGCCTTGGGTGACTGTCTGTGTGGAGTCTGCACATTCTCCCAGTGTCTGCGTGGGTTTCCTCCGGGTGCTCCCTTTTCCTCCCACAGTCCAAAGATGTGTGGGTTAGGTTGAATGGCCATACTAAATTGCCCCTTAGTGTCAGGGGGATTAGCAGAGTAAATACAAGGGGTTGCGGGGATGGTGGGATTGCTTTCAGTGCAGACTCGATGGGCTGAATGGCCTCTTTCTGCACTGCAGGGATTCTATGGGATGTGATATAAAACTTCCACAGTTTCGTCTTCAACATTGTGACAGAGATTTTATTTTTTTTTGCAGGTGCAAAAAATCCAAAGCAGTGTACAGCAAATGTTCGGTCGCAGCAAGAGTTTGACCTTCTCTGTGAGAAATGCCAGCAACAAACAGCAAAATAATTCCTGGTGCTCTTATTGGAGGATAGCATCGCGCTTTGGTGAAACACCAAGAATTAATCTGGAAGAGAAATCTGTGCTTGTCTCTCTGAGAAAAGACAGTGGATTTTCACACAACTCAGAGCATCATCTGTAAGATCCTGCGGCCCTGAGGTGTTCCTAATTCAATTCAGTGACCTTTAATAAGTTAATATTTAAATAAAGACCAGAGTCTGCATCTGCCCGCCAAACGGCAATCTGTCCACCCACAGCAGCCTCGTTTCCCGACTGGGGGTTGAGTTAGTTTATCACAGATTGCCAGGCTGGGGAGAAGGAGATTCAGCCACTCCGGGCTGGAACTCATTCCCACTCGTTCTTCCAGAAACCACACTGGGTGAGGCAGAACGGAGAGGCCTGGGGCCTGGTTCCTAGGTGCCGTGAGTTAGCTGACCTGGAGGACATGGCAGGTGTCACTCGCTCGCTGAATTTAAAAACAAAACCCACCCAGTGTTCATGCTACAGAAAGCTGTTCCACATCGGCCCAGGGACACTCCAAAGTTAAACGCAAAATACTGCGGCTGCTGGAATCGGAAACAAAAAACAGAAATGCTGGAAAATCTCAGCAAGTCTGACAGCATCTCGAGTCTGGATGACCCTTCATCAGAGTGATGCACTATCAATTACGACACGAAGACTCCAGTGAGTGAGGGAAACTAATAGGCTTTTATTCACAGACAACAGGAGCACACCCTTGTAGCTGACCTGGTCTAGACTGAGGCGAGGAGGAGGGACCATCACCTTACTACCCCACTCTGGGTGGAAAGGGAGGGGTCTCAGGTGGAAAGGGAGGAGTCTCGGGCCAGGTTGCAGCGTGGGTGTGTCCAGGCACATACATGTAGTAACAGTGGTTCACCACACAGAGCTCTGTTTTTGTTTAACACTCCAAAGTTGTTGAGAGAGAGAAGGTGAAATGTGGGGAAAAGAGGCTACTGAACTCCTTGAGTCTGTTCCCTCTGTTCGGTCAGATCATGGTTGATAACTCCAGCTGTCCACTTTGCTTCTGTATCCCTGAACACCTCTTGCCCAGCAACCATCAATCAATCTCAGTTTGGAAATTCTGAACTGATCCCCAACATTGGAAGAGAGAGTTAATGTTTCAGGTCGATGGAGAACTGGAGTATGTTGGAGATGTGACAGGTTTAAGCAAGAATGGAGGTGGGGGAGGGGGAGGGGAGGGGCAGAGAGAGTAAAGTTTATTTACTAATCACAAGTAGGCTTACATTAACACTGCAATGAAATTACTGTAAAAAGCCCCTAGTCGCCACACTCCAGCGCATGTTCGGGTACACTGAGGGAGAATTTAGCATGGTCAATGCATCTAACCAGCACGTCTTTCAGACTGTGGGAGGAAACTGGAGCACCCGGAGGAAACCCACGCAGACACGGGGAGAATGTGCAAGGAAAGGAGAGATAGAAAGGTCTGTGATTGGCTGGAAATCAGGAACGATTAAATGACAAAAGGGATGATGGTGCAAGGCCAAAGGAGATGGGAATGGAACAGGTAAAGGAACAAAAACTGTTTCGAGAGGAGAAGTGAATGGGAAGAGCCGGGGAGGGGAGAAGATTGCGGAAATCTGAGACGTATACAGCAACAATTTGCATTATTTCCATAGTGCAAAAAAAGTTCTGACTCACTTCAATTGGATGATGAAATTTGACACTGAGACACACAAAGAGGACAGGTGAGGGCAGGTGAACAAAAATCTTTAAGGACGAGAGAGAGAAAGATGGAGAGGTTTATGTTTGAAATTCCAGATGTTAGGGTCTAGACAGCTGAAGACACTGTCACCCATGGTGGATAAAATAAGTTGAGGATGGACAAAGAGGCTAGATTGGGAAAATTGCAGAGGCCTCAGAGAGCTGTGGGGGATATAGGAGGTTATAGAGATAGGGAGGGTTGTCAGGGCTGGAAAAGGTTATGGAGATAGGGAGGGTTGTCAGGGCTGGAAAAGGTTATGGAGATAGGGAGGGTTGTCAGGGCTGGAAAAGGTTATGGAGATAGGGAGGGTTGTCAGGGCTGGAAAAGGTTATGGAGATAGGGAGGGTTGTCAGGGCTGGAAAAGGTTATGGAGATAGGGAGGGTTGTCAGGGCTGGAAAAGGTTATGGAGATAGGGAGGGTTGTCAGGGCTGGAAAAGGTTATGGAGATAGGGAGGGTTGTCAGGGCTGGAAAAGGTTATGGAGATAGGGAGGGTTGTAAAGGTGGAAGGAGATTACAGAGGTAGGGAGGGTTGTGGGAATTGGAGGAGGTTACAGAGATAGGGAGGGTTGTAGGGGCTGGAGGAGGTTACAGCGATAGGGAGCATTGTCTGGGCTGGGGGGTTGTAGGGGCTGGAGGAGGAAAAGGTAAAGGTTGTGGATGGAATTGAAAACAAGGATGAGAGAACTAAATCTGAGGCATGCAAATGATGAATTTTGGTGCTTTAGCAGAAAGTTGTCAGCATTACTGGAACCGCTGATTGTTTCCGAGGCTCATTGAGGCTCAGTTTAAAATCTTTAAGATTCAAAAGTCTGGTTTTGGCGTTTTACAAATAGATATGACATGGTGTTTAGGGGCGCTGGGAGCTGGGGTGGTGGATGCATGTGGGGTGGGGGATGGGGTGGGGTCCTCCAGTTGTGGGTTAGGGCTGCCTTCTGCACTGACAGCCCAGTGACAATCTGAGGGGGAAGCAGGGATACTTTACACACAAGGATTGTGCTTTATTTTCCATCTCCAACCTTCTCTCCCAGATCCCTCAAATACTTCCCAGGTTTGCTGGGCTCATACCTGGTTGCTCAGTCTTAGCTTACACCTTCTGGTGAAGACAGGAGCGAGCAGCAGTTTACTCTGCAAGACAAATGCTGAATAAGAATTTTCACCTGAAACCTCTCTACATGAACAGCCACTTCCTCTGTCGCCCATTCACTCACAGACTCAGAACTTGCTGCCTCAATAACATTAACATCTAATTGAAATCCATGACGGCATTTGGAAAAGGAAAGATACAAATTGAAAAGAAACAACAAAATTCGTACTTTGTCAATATTTATTGATTAAAACAAATAAATTATTTTTATCTTAATGTATAATTCATGATGCATCATCTTAAAACTATTGTTGTAAAGACCATATTGCAAGATATTTGTAATAATATTTTCACAAAACTGATTCTGTATATTTTTGTATTATTCATTTATGGGGTGTGGGCTTTACCGGCTGGGCCAGTATTTATTGTCCAACAGGGTTTATTTGGTAGCACAAGCTCTCCGAGTGTCACTCCTTCTTCAGGTGAGTGAAGAGTTGTGTTCACAAACAGGGCATATATAGACACAAACTCAATTTACAAGATAATGGTTGGAATGCGAGTCTTTACAGGTAATCAAGTCTTAAAGGTACAGACAATGTGAGTGGACAGAGGGTTAAGCACAGGTTAAAGAGATGTGTATTGTTTCCAGCCAGGACAGTTAGTGTAATTTTGCAAGCCCAGGCAAGCCGTGGGGGTTACAGAACTTGGCTATCAGTTTCTGTTCAGCGATTCTGCGTTGTCGTGTGTTGTGAAGGCCGCCTGGGGATTGTCAAGCGGTGTTCATTCATCCGTTGTCATAGTGTCTGCATGGTACATTGGGGAGACCATGCAGACGCTACGACAACGGATGAATGGACACCGCTCGACAATCACCAGGCAGAAGTGTTCTCTCCCTGTTGGGGAACACTTCAGCTGTCATGGGCATTCAGCCTCTGATCTTCGGGTAAGCATTCTCCAAGGCGGCCTTCACGACACACAACAACGCAGAATCGCTGAGCAGAAACTGATAGCCAAGTTCCGCACACATGAGGACGGCCTCAACCGGGATCTTGGGTTCATGTCACACTATCTGTAACCCCCACGACTTGCCTGGACTTGCAAAATCTCATTAACTGTCCTGTCTGGAGACAATACACATCTCTTTAACCTGTGCTTAACCCTCTCTCTGCTCACACTGTCTGTACCTTTAAGACTTGATTACCTGTAAAGACTCGCATTCCAACCATTATTTTGTAAATTGAGTTTATGTCTATATATGCCCTGTTTGTGAACACAACTCCTCATTCACCTGAAGAAGAAGCGACACTCCGAAAGCTTGAGCTACCAAATAAACCTGTTGGACTTTAACCCGGTGTTGTGAGACTACTCAACGTGTCCCCCAGTTCAACACTGGCATCTCCATATCACCAGTATTTATTGCCCAACCCTAACTCGTGTGAGGGTCAACCGCATTGCTGTGGTTCTGCAGTCACTGTTGGCATTCTCTTGGGTAACAGCAATCCAAAGGCACTCAGTCAATTCCTTGCACAAACAGTGCTGGACACCATGCATCCAATGCAAAGTCTTTAATTACTTGTGCACAAGGAGAACTCTCTACGGCCAACACGGGATGACCAGAACGGTTCTGAGCTTACAGAGAAACAGCTCAGCAGTTATTGTCAATTACAGCAAATCAGGAACAAGAGATTACAGCAGGATATAGATAGGCTGGAACATTGGGGCGGAGAAATAGAATTTAATCCAGATAAATGCGAAGTGATGCATTTCGGTAGATCTAATTTAAGGGGGAGCTATACAATAAATGGCAGAACCATCAGGAGTATAGACACACAGAGGGACCTGGGTGTACAAGTCCAAAGATCCTTAAAGGACATTGACATACATATCCACCAATCATAGCATAGCCTTTTGCCCTTTCTTATCCAATAGAAAACCAATCCTTCATTAGCATAATATGTCCCATATCCTGCTATTTGGTAATCACCATGGTAACTTGTTCTTTGTTTTCATCCTGCTGTCCTGACCTGGAGTGCAGTGCTTATGGAACAAGGTTTTAGATATACTCGCTTATCCTGTGTACGTCAATGCTGGCCTTACTGAAGGCCTGACTGAAGGCCGTGTTTGGCGAATAACCATTTTCCATTACTTGACAGAGTTTTTTTTGACAATTATGGAACTTTAATTTTCACAATTGTTGTAACCTAACTTCCATATCACATGTAGGCCAGACCAGGTAAGGATGGCAGATTTCCTTCCCTAAAGGGACATTAATGAACCCTTTTAGGACAACTGTTTCATGGTCATCATTAGACTTTAAAGATTTCTATTGAATTCAACTTTCACCATTTGCTATGGTGGGATTTGAACCCGGGTCCCCAGAGGATTACCCTGGGTCACTGGATTACTAAGACAGACAAATCCCCAGGGCCAGATGGCATCTATCCTAGACTCCTCAGGGAGGCAAGAGATGAAATTGCTGGGCCTCTAACAGAAATCTTTGTCTCTTCACTGGACACAGGTGAGGTCCCAGAGGATTGGAGGATCACAAATGTGGTCCCGTTATTTAAGAAGGGTAGCAAGGATAACCCGGGTAATTATAGGTCGGTGAGCTTGACGTCCGTGGTAGGGAAATTGTTGGAGAAGATTCTTAGAGATAGGATATATGTGCATTTAGAACTGAATAATCTCATTAGCGATAGACAGCATGGTTTTGTATGAGGGAGGTCATGCCTCACGAATTTGGTTGAGTTTTTTGAGGAGGTGACAAAAACGATTGACGAGGGAAGGGCCGTGGGTGTCATCTATATGGATTTTAGTAAAGCGTTTGACAAGGTCCCTCATGGCAGGCTGGTGCAAAAGGTTAAATCTCACGGGATCAAAGGTGAACTAGCTAGATGGGTACAGAACTGGCTTAGCCATAGAAGACAGAGGGTAACAGTGGAGGGGTCTTTTTCCGGTTGGAGGTCTGTGACTAGTGGTGTTCCGCAGGGCTCTGTACTGGGACCTCTGCTGTTTGTGATATATATAAATGATTTGGAGGAAGATGTAGCTGGTGTGATCAGTAAGTTTGCGGATGACGCAAAGATTGCTGGAGTTGTGGATAATGATGAACATTGTCAGAGAATACAGCAGGATATAGATAGGCTGGAACATTGGGCAGAGAAATGGCAGATGGAATTTAATCCAGATAAATGCGAAGTGATGCATTTCGGTAGATCTAATTTAACGGGGAGCTATACAATAAATGGCAGAATCATCAGGAGTATAGACACACAGAGGGACCTGGGTGTACAAGTCCAAAGATCCTTAAAGGTGGCAGCACAGGTGGGGAGGGTGGTCAAGAAGGCATATGGCATGCTTGCCTTTATTGGACGGGGCATAGCATATAAAAGTTGGCATATGATGTTGCAGCTGTATAGAACGTTGGTTAGGCCACATTTGGAATACTGCGTCCAGTTCTGGTCGCCACACTACCAGAAGGACGTGGAGGCTTTGGAGAGAGTACAGAAAAGGGTTAACCAGGATGTTGCTTGGTATGGAGGGTCTTAGCTATGAGGAGAGATTGGGTAAACTGGGGTTGTTCTCCATGGAAAGACGGAGGATGAGGGGCGACCTAATAGAGGTGTATAAAATTATGAAGGGCATAGATAGGGTGAACAGTGGAAAGCTTTTTCCCAGGTCGGAGGTGACGAACACAAGGGGTTCAAGGTGAGAGGGGCAAGGTTCAACACAGATGTCAGGGGGACGTATTTTACACAGAGGGTGGTGGGGGCCTGGAATGCACTGCCAAGCAAGGTGGTTGAGGCGGAGACGCTGGGATCGTTTAAGACTTATCTAGATAACCACATGAACAGACTGGGAATAGAGGGATACAAACAAATGGTCTAGTTGGGCACATGAGCGGCGCAGGCTTGGAGGGCCGAAGGGCCTGTTCCTGTGCTGTATTGTTCTTTGTTCTTTGACAATGTCACTACACTACCACCTCTCTTATATCTTTGGAACTTGTATCTATTTTTGGCTATGCATTGCTTTCAGAAAAGAGAAATGAAAGGAGAGATATATTTTTATTAATCCATTCTTAGGATCTTGACATTACCACAACACTGCCATTTCTTACCCATCCCTAATTGGCATTGAGATGTTTGTAGTGGCCCACCTTCTTGAGCTGCCATGTGGTGTTGGCACAACAGTTCTCTGTGTTGTAGAAAAAACCTCATCTCTCCCCTGGATTCATGTTACTACTGGGCAGGACATACCCAATTTCAGACCCAGTGACAATAAGAGAACAAGGGCGGCACAGTGGCACAGTGGTTAGCACTGCTGCTTCACAGAGCCAGGGACCTGGGTTCAATTCCTGGCTTCGGTCACTGTCTGTGTGGAGACTGCACGTTCTCCCCGTGTCTGCGTGGGTTTCCTCCGGGTGCTCCGGTTTCCTCCCACAGTCCAAAGATGTGTGGGTTAGGTGGATTGGCCATGCTAAATTGCCCCTTAAAGGATTAGCAAGGTAAATATGGGGGGTTACGGGGATAGAGCCTGGGTGGGATTGTGTTCGGTGCAGACTCGAAGGGCCGAATGGCCTCCTTCTGCACTGTAGGATTCTATGGGCTGCTGTCTGTCCACCATCCAATTGGTTAAGGAGATGGAGCATTGGGTCACTGAGCTCCCAGATGTCTCATTGCTCTCAATCCATCATTATAAGCTCACAGGCCAAGCAAGTTACGCTGCAAATATATTTGAACTGAAGGCTGGAGAAAAAATTGGTGCCCCACTGCAGCAAGTTCTGGCCGACAACTGTATCTGCCGAATCCACGTCCGGTTGCGATAGGTTTCTGCGACCAGATGTTACCCCACGTTGAAAAAAAAAAGATATTTTGAGTGAAAAAGTATGAACAGAAAGTTTTAGTTCATCAGACATTGAGCATCTATTTATTGTGTCCGATTTTTATTCAGTTATGGAATGTGGCCATCACTTTCTGGACCAAAATTTATTGTCCATCCCTAACTGCCCTCCATTTCAGAGGGCATTTAAGAGTCAACCACATTGCTGTGGCTCTGGAGTCACATGTAGGCCAGACCGGGTAAGGATGGCAGATTTCCTTCCCTAAAGGAAATTAGCGAACCTGAAGTTTTTTTTATTCATTCGTGAAACATGGGTGTCGCTGGCTGGCCAGCATTTATTGCCCATCCCTAGTTGCCCTTGGAGGGCAGTTGAAGTCATCCACATTGCTGTGGCTCTGGAGTCACATGTAGGCCAGACTGGGTAAGGATGGCAGATTTCCTTCCCTAAAGGACATTAGTGAACCAGATGGGTTTTTCTGACAATTGACAATGGTTTCACGGTCATCAGTAGATTATTAATTCCAGATTTTAAAAAATTGAATTCAACTTCCACCATTCTGCCATAGCAGGATTCGAACCCGGGTTCCCTGAACATTAGCTGACTTTCTGGATTACTAGTCCAGTGACAATACCACTACACCACCATCTCTGACTCAGGGAAACCCACATTCACATTGCAATGGAAGTCACCATTTGACCAAATTCTGATAAACATCCATACTCACAGATTTTATAATGGTGACTGTTTATCACAGAATCGGAAAATGTTTCAGCGTGGAAGGGGATAATTTGAGCGTGCACTGGCTCCTACCAAAACAAATTGAGTTAGACTCGCTGGATAAAAGCAAATTACTGCAGAGGCTGGAATCTGAAACCAAAAGAGAAAAAGCTGGAAAATCTCAGCAGGTCTGGCAGCATCTGTAAGGAGAGAAAAGAGCTGACGTTTCGAGTCCAGATGACCCTTTGTCGAAGCTAAAAGGCATAGAAAAGGCATCTCCCACTTTCTATGCCTTTTAGCTTTGTCAAAGGGTCATCTGTACTTGAAACATCAGCTCTTTTCTCTCCTTACAGATGTTGCCAGACCTGCTGAGATTTTCCAGCGTTTTCTCATTTGGTTTGAGTTAGACTCACTCCCCCTTGCTTTCCTCATACTCCTGTGAAATTTTCTCCATTATATATTTATCTAATTGCCCTTCGAAAGCTGTATCCACCGCCCCATCACACAGAACATTCCAAGTCCTAACCACTCGTTATGCATAACCGCCCTTCCTCATACCAACTCTACCTCTGCTGTCAGCTGCCTTCATTGTCCTCTGCTTATTGACATTTCAGCCATTGAATTCTTTCTCTTTCTAAAGGGGAACAACCTCGCCTTCTCCACTCTCAGTTTAACAGCAGGCTTTCATTCCTGGTACCACTGCAGTAAATCCCCTCGGATTCTTAATTCTGTGTCCCTCTGATTACTGTCCCTCCTCCCAGTGGAAACAGTTTCTTCTTATTCACCCTTTATAACACTGATCACATATTAAACATCCGCTTAACCTTCTCCACTCTAAATGTATTCATTTACTTTTGTCACAGTAGGCTTACATTAACACTGCAATGAAAATCCCCTAGTCACCACACTCCGGCGCCACACTGAGGGAGAATTTAGCATGACCAATGCACCTAACCAGCACGTCATTCGGACTGTGGGAGGAAACTGGAGCACCCGGAGAAAACCCACGCAGACACGGGGAGAATGTGCAGACTCCACACAGGCAGTCACCCAAGACCGGAACTGAACCTGGGTCCCTGGCGCTTTGAGGCAGCAGTGCTAACCACTGTGCCACCGTGCCTCGCAATCCCAGCTTCTTCAGTCTCTCCACGTCCCTCGTATCATTCCAATAAATCTCCTCTCCAAAGCATCCACATCCTTTGTAAAGTCTGGTGCCCAGATTAGGACAGTGTTGGTCCACACTGCCCAATTTTGAGGGCAGTTGTTCAACGTTGCAACAACCCTATTTCTCAATCACATTTTATATTATCATTTGGAAGAAAGATTCAAACATTTCCGTTACGCGGTGCAGCTCACTTGTGTATTTTGCTGTATGGTTCTTGTTTCCTTTGTGTTCCAGCCCCAGACTGGTGTTTCTGGTCACGAATAACCAGCCTGTGGACATTTCATTGCTGCCATCCAATAAAAACATTGACCCATTGACCCAGTGAATAGTGACCCTTCAACACTGGTACCTCTGCTCATTGTTAGAATTTGAGTTCTGCGTGGCACTGATTAGCAAACAAAGAGTGCTCGAGGGTGAACACATACTGTCCACACTTAGATCACTCACACCTCTCCCTTTCAGTGCTCGATGATACTGAGGATGATACTTGTCTGCATTAAAATGGCTGTCTTATCTGATCACTGGGATGTGCCTGGTCACTGCTTCTTTTTATTAGACACCATCCATTCCCCCCCACTTCCTCTTTGTCTCTCCTCCAGTCTTTAGGTGATTGATGTAGCCATTCACCAGAATGGGTTGAACTTACTCTAGATGTTCTAAGGTATGACACACGAACATTTAATTCAAGATGGCGCCGGAGTGTGGTGACAGCTTGTGAGCTGCTCCCAGCATACCCTTAATTCTATCTTTTACTCTCATTCTTTGCTTCCAAAACTCTATCTTTCTCTACACCCTCGCTGTGACTGTAACACTATATTCTGCACCCTCTCTTTTCTTTCTCCCCTATGTACTCTATGAACAGAATGCTTTGTCTTTTAAAATGTATTTATTAGTGTCACAAGTAGGCTTGCATTAACACTGCAATGAAGTTACTGTGAAAATCTCCTAGTTGCCACACTCCGGCGCCTGTTCGGGTACACTGAGGGAGAATTAAGCATGGCCAATGCACTTAACCAGCACGTCTTTCAGACTGTGGGAGGAAATCGGAGCACCCGGAGAAAACCCACGCAGACACAGGGAGACCATGCAGACTCCGCACAGACAGTGACCCAAGTTGGGAATCGAACCTGGGTCCCTGGCGCTGAGGCAGCAACGCTAACCACTGTGCAAATGGTTGGCAATGATGAATGCATTTGCAAGAGAATAAAACTTCATTGAACACACAATTGTTAACCAAGTTTATCAGTGTTTGCAATCTTATATAACCTTTCACAGCCAGGGAGGTATTTTTGAAGCGTTGTAATGTGGGAAATGCAGCAGCCAATACCTGCACAGCAATGTGGCTAGGTCATTTAGTTTGAGTGTTTATTGAGGGATAAATATTGACCAGGACGCTATTTATCTTCCTCAGAGTGGCGTCATGAGATCTGAGGGTGCAATTAGGGCCTTGGCTTAAAAACACATCTGGAGAACAGCACCTCTGACAGTGCAGAGCTCTTGGGATCAAAGGTTATGGGGAGAAAGCAGGATTAGGCTATTGAGTTGGACAATCAGCCATGATCGTAACGAATGGCGGAGCAGGCTCGAATGGCCTTCTCCTGCTCCTAACTTCAACGTTTCCTGCAATATTGCATTTGGAGCTCTAGCTTGAATCTTGTGCTGAGATTACACAGGATTTGAACCCACAACCTTCTGAATTTCAGACAAGCATGTCTCCACTGAGCTATGAGTGACAACGAGCATGTGTGAGCAAAATGGCCCTGAAACATTTCAAGCAGCATGCCAGCAACATGAAGCAACTCAATAAGAATGCAACCTATGAGGATAGTAGAGAAAGGTTTCATGGAATGCATGAAGAACACAAATATTACAGGGAGCAGACAATTCATGTTTGGAATTCATGGGTCATGATTTACAAACCCAGCAGAGGTATTTGAGGGGAAAGTTAGCTATGGATGAGGTAAGGTAATGGGTGTGGTTTATTTAAGATTTTTAAAGGGTGATTGACAAAGTTCCTCACATGAGATTAGGAATGAAACCGGTGATTGGTTTATTTGGATGTTGCATTTTTAAAAACTCTTTCATGGGGTGTGAGTGTCTCTGCTGGCCAGCATTTGTTACCCATCCCTTGTGAAGGGGGCACGGTGGCACAGTGGTTAGCACTGCTGCCTCACAGCGCCAGGGACCCAGGTTCAATTCCTGGCTTGTGTCACTGTCTGTGTGGAGTTTGCACATTCTCCCCGTGTCTGCGTGGGTTTCCTCCGGGTGCTCTGGTTTCCTCCCACAGTCCAAAGATGTGCAGGTTAGGTGCATTGGCCATGCTAAATTGCCCCTTAGTGTCAGGGGGACTGGCTAGGGTAAATGCATGGGGTTATGAGGATAGGGCCTGGGTGGGATTGAGTTGTGCAGACTCGATGGGCTGAATGGCCTCCTTCTGCACTGTAGATTCTATGATAAGCAGCCTTCTTGAATCACTGCAGTTCATTTCGACTTTTCTATAGCAGTTTGGTAGAACTGTGTGATTTACTAGGCCATGTCAGAGGGCAGGGAAGAGTCAGCTCTGGATGTTCTAGATTCATGTAGGCCAGACCGGGTAAGAACAGCAGATTTCCTTCCCTGAAGGGCATTAATGACCCGGATAGGTTTTTACAGCAATGGCCACCATTACTGCGTCTAATTTTCAATTCCAGATTTTTGAAATTAAACTCAGATTCTACTAGCAAATGTGTTGGGATTTGAACCCATATCCCAAGAACATTAGCCTGGGGCTCATGATTATCAGTTGAGTGACATTCCCACTATGCTACCATCTCCCTATTATTATGATTTGGATATTATGGGACTTTAAATATTAAGGATGTATGATAATGTAAGTACAGAGACATTGAAAAACATCACCAACACTCTCTAGTAAATCAAATCAATGAGACATTAAAATATGAATATTCTGGGAATTAACATTGACCAAAAACTGAACTGGACCCAGCCGTATAAATACTGTAGTTACAAGAGCAAGTCAGAGGCTGGGAATCCTACAGGCTCCTGTAACTCACCTCCTGACTCCCCAAAGCCTGTCCACCATCGACAAGGCACAAGTCAGGAGTGTGTTGGAATACTCTCCACTTGCCTGGATGGTGCAGGTCCAACAACACTCAAGACGCGACTGGCCCGGATGGGGTACCCGGATGTGCATTCAGATCCTGTGTAAACCAGCTGGCGGGGGTATTCACAAACATCTTCAACCTCTCTTTACAACAATCTGAGGTCTCTATCTGCTTCAAGAAGACGACCATCATCCCGGTACCTAAGAAAAACCAAGCAGCGTGCCTTAATGACTATCGGCCGGTGGCTCTGACATCCACCATTATGAAGTGCTTCGAAAGGTTAGTCATGGCACGAATGAATTCCAGCCTCCCGGACTATCTGGATCCACTACAGTTTGCCTACCGCCGCAACAGGTCCACAGCCGACGCCATTTCCCTGGCCCTGAACTCAACCCTGGAACACCTAGATAACAAGGACACCTATGTCAGACTCCTATTTATTGACTACAGCTCAGCCTTCAACACCATTATTCCCACGAAACTCATCTCCAAACTCTGTGGCCTGGGCCTCGGCTCCTCTCTCTGTGACTGGATCCTGAACTTCCTAACCCACAGACCACAATCAGTAAGGATAGGCAAAAACACGTCCTCCACAATCATCCTCTACACCGGTGCCCCACAAGGTTGTGTTCTCAGCCCCCTACTGTACTCCTTATACACCTGTGACTGTGCGGCCAAATTCCCCTCCAATTTGATTTTCAAGTTTGCTGACGACACCACCGTAGTGGGTCGGATCTCAAACAATGACGAGACAGAGTACAGGAATGAGATAGAGAATCTGGTGAACTGGTGCGGCAACAATAATCTCTCCCTCAATGTCAACAAAACAAAGGAGATTGTCATCGACTTCAGGAAGTGTAAAGGAGAACATGCCCCTGTCTACATCAACGGGGATGAAGTAGAAAGGGTCGAGAGCTTCAAGTTTTCAGGTGTCCAGATCACCAACAACCTGTCCTGGTCCCCCCATGCCGACACTATAGTTAAGAAAGCCCACCAACGCCTCTACTTTCTCAGAAGACTAAGGAAATTTGGCATGTCAACTATGACTCACATCAACATTTACATATGCACCATATGGGGTTGGGGTGCTCTGTTTAACCACCTCCTCAGCACTTATTCCGAGTGCAGTCAGGAGGTTGGCTGGTGGAGAGGGAGCCCTCGTCAGAGCGCTGGATGGAGTGGTGGACACATGGGACATCCTGGATCCTTGGACTGGTAGAAGGGCAGCCAGCAAGCTCACCAACTCTGCATGGGGGATGGCAGCACTGGTAAAGTGCAAGCTCCCTACACAAGAGGATGGGCATCAAGTGCAGGAAGAAGATGAATCGTTTCCTCCGTGCAGCCAGGGGAAGTCACTCTTCGTATTTCTCAACGCCTTTTGGTCAGCATGGACTAGTTTGGGCCGAAGGGCCTGTCTCTGTGCTGGAGGACTCTCTCTCTCTCTCTCTCTCTCTGTGACTTTCCACTCACGCACCCATCACACATCATTGCCACCTCGCTGGAGTCTAGCACTCGCCCTCCCACACACCTCCCCTGTGGCTTCTCTCCCAACTCCCACTCACCAACCACACAATGCCAGGCATCCTTACCACCTGACCCTGCACGCGTCCTATTTACCCTCTCCCCATCTGTCTCCGAGCCAGACAAGCTGGCTCACGATAAAAAGCAGGGAGCACTGACGGGCTGAACTATCCCTGAACTGAAATCCATCACCATTCGAGGAGAGAGTTCCCCAGCTTGTGGGGAGGAAGACGACCGTTCCTGCGCTGAGGGTGAGGTGGGTGCGAGAGGAGAAAAAAGTAAAGACCCACAACACCTCCATCTGGCCAGCCCCACATGAGATTCCTCCTCTTATCCCTATGCCCCTGCCATGCACAAATGCCATTTCCCTTCGCTCGCAGCGAAACCAGTTGAGTAGCCTGGTGCATCCACAGGTACAGCTTTGGAGACAGGCCAGGAGAGCAGCTCCAACAGATTCTCAGACCTTCCCATTGAAGAGGCGTCACAGCTGTCTCCCGCACCCTCTACCACCGCAGACACTCACACCTCGGTGGGCATGATTAGCAGACAGGCTTCTGGGTCACTCACTGATGGGCACCTCACTCCTGTTGATCTAGAGCAGGCAGAGTCCGGAGACTCCTGGGAATCCGGCACTCGGAGGGATGCTGGAGGCCAGGACTCTGCTAAGCACCGGTCAGATGACATGCCTCTGGACTCGGTCATCCCTCAGCTGCTGGAGCTGCAAAGGCAGAACCATGAGCATCAGGAAGGGATTTCACCTCGCTCCTTAGATTGCAAGGTGGGCTGGGGGAGTCCCATTGCCTTCTGTCTGAGGAGATGGTGTCTGCACTTCGAGACAACGAGGCCAACAGTTCAAGGTGCAGAGGCGATCTTGGTGCAGGATGTTCATTCCATGGCAGGGATGTTTGCTTCACGGTTCCGGCTATGAACTCCACGGTGCAGCACTTGTGGGTATCCAGCGGGGCTTCCGGATCTCACTCCAGCTGTCCCTACATCCCAAGAAGGAACCCAAGGGCCTCTGAGCTCCCATAGGGAGGAGAGGAAGCTGTGCACAACCTGGGCGCTTCCACCCTGGAGACACTGCAGCTGTCCAGTCCATCTGACTCCCCCCCCCCCTTCCTGTGACCGACACAGCTCCAGTCCCATACACCAAGAAGGGTGACACCACCACACTCGAGCTGCTCAGAAGCAGGCCAGGGCCCTCCGAGTACCGCTCGGTGTCTGAGAATGGCACAGGATGTAACTGTCATAGACACTCCCCGGGAACCTGGCACACAGCTGCACAAGGGTCTTGGCAAGATCGCAGACAATCGAGACATTCAGGGAGTGGAAGCCCTTGCGGTTTATGAAGGGAACACATTTACGCCGAGGGGAACAGAGAGCCATGAGCGTGCAGTCAATGCACTCGCGACAAGCTGGCTACCAGGTTAGACAAAAGCGTTTAACGTGTCCGGGGTTTAGTTAGTTCAAACCATGTTTCTATTGTGTTTAGAGAGGTTGATGGTGCGAAAAATAAATAGTTTAAATAAGGGTATTTCTATTCTGTATTTAGGGTAAATTTAGGGTAATTAGGGTGTATTTAGGGTATTTACGGTATTTTTATTCCATTCTCCCCGCTGTGTTTATCCAGCCTCCTTTTAACCACATCACGTCTATCTGCCTTAGCCAATCAATGGCCTCTAATTTCAATCTCCCCACAAGTGGAAACATCTCTACGTCTGTCCAATCAAAACCGTTCATAGTTTTAATAACCTCAATCATGTCAATCCTCACTCTTTTCATCCTGGCGAGGTGGTAATGATGTGTGATGGGTGTGAGAGTGGAAAGTCACAGAGAGAGAGTCCTACAACACAGAGACAGGCCCTTCGGCCCAAACTAGTTTTTCTCCAGATCTTTCTGATCGGTCGGTGTAACCATAAACTCTGGGATCATACAAATTCATGTTTTTGCACCTTATCCAGAGTCTCTGTATCCTTCCGATAATATACCGACCAGAGCTGTACGCACTTCTCCAAATGTGAACTAATCAAGGTTTTGTACAAGCTGAACAAAAATTCTCAACTTTTCAATTCTATTCATCTAGAAGTTAGCCCCAGAGCTCTGTTTTTAATCAACATTATTAAAGTTTATTTATTTGTCACAAGTGGGCTTACATTAACACTGCAATGAAGTTACTGTGAAAATCCCCTAGTCGCCACACTCCGGCGCCTGTTCGGGTACACTGAGGGAGAATTTAGCATGGCCAATGAACCCTAACCAGCACGCCTTTCGGATTGTGGGAGGAAACCAGAGCACCCGGAGGAAACCCACGCAGACACGGGGAGAACATGCAGACTCCACACAGTGACCCAAGCCGGGAATCGAACCCGGGTCCCTGGCACTGTGAGGCAGCAGTGCTAACCACTGTGCCACCGAGCTGCTCTCATTATTAATCATCTATCTCACTGCTCTCTATCCCGCTTGGACCTGTCTGTGGCCAACCGCCTTCAATCTGATCCCTCTGGTGACTGACACCCCCTCCCAGTTGGGATGGTCCCTCCTTATTTACTCGTTCAGAAGCCTTCAGGATTCCTGACTCATTTCCGGGGGTTTCTGTTAACATCTTTGTGCTGTTTGATGTCGGCTGGAACTCTTTCCCTCAGCATCTTGCTGTGTGTTTCCCGGTTAAAATTCCCCGGTACCTCTCTCTGGCAGAGGTGGGGCAGCAAAGGAGAGATGGCGGGAAGGTCGGGGGGTGGGGGGGTGCTGGAGCTATCACAGCCCAGCACAGTGGAATATCAAAGCAGCAACTCACATCGCTGTGGCAGGGACGCTGCCTGGGCAGGCTTTGCTTTTCAAAGGAAGCTCCAGGTCAGCTATGCAACCTGCTGCAACCTGAGCCGCACCGTAAGCTTAACTCCGACATCCTACGCACTTTTCAGGGAATGCAGTGACATTAGTCAGAAAGCTGCTCAGTCATCCATCCACTGCAACTGTTTGCAGAAGAAGCAACTCCATCATCACCCACCCCTCCCCTCCCCTCCTCACCTACACCCCTTCCCCCATCCCCGCATCCCCTCCCCCAACCCCAAATCCCCTCCCCTCCTCACCCACATATCCTCCCCCACCCCCACGCCCTCTCCCCCCCCCACCCGCACACCCTCTCCCCCACCCACCCCACCATCTCCCCCACCCACCCCATCCTCTCCCCCCACCCCCACACCCTCTCCCCCACCCACCCCACCCTCTCCCCCAGCCCCGCACCCTCT
Organism: Mustelus asterias; assembly: GCF_964213995.1. NCBI lineage: Eukaryota > Metazoa > Chordata > Chondrichthyes > Carcharhiniformes > Triakidae > Mustelus > Mustelus asterias. The sequence continues at coordinate 3,627,013 of NC_135801.1, read as the reverse complement.
CCCCCATCCCCAAATCCTCTCCCCTCCTCACCCACATCTCCTCCCCCACCCCCACACCCTCTCCCCCCCCACCCCCACACCCTCTCCTCCATCCCCACACTCCCTCCCCCGCCCCCACACCCCCTTCCCCACTCCCACATCCCCTCCCCCACCCACCACACCCTCTTATCCACCCACCCCACCCTCTCACCCAGCCCCGCACCCTCTCCCCCATCCCCAAATCCTCTCCCCTCCTCACTCACAGCTCCTCCCCCACCCCCACACCCTCTCCTCTCTCCCCAACCCCCACACCCTCTCCCCCAACCCCCACCTTCCCCCCTCCCCATGGAAAGGCGACAGTAGAGTGATTGGATTCCTGATGGTGCAAGGAACCATGTTCTAAGAAGGATACCAGGGCAGTGGGGAAGGTGGAAGTGATTCACTCGGGTGGCACCAGCGCTTAGAGATTTTACAAATTAGGAAGTGTTCTTTAAAGCTATGAAGCGGGTTTGCTGGGGTGGATGTAAAGAGAGATGATTGCACTTGTGGGAGAGACCAAAACTAGAGGCCACAAATAATTCAGGAAAAACGTCTTATCCAGAAAGGTCCAGTGCCTTCACTTCGAGAACATTGTCCAACACGCAGAGGAACTATTCCCAAATAGACAAGGAAAGGTTGGCTGCCATTTGTACGGTCAGAAATTTCCATCAGCATATTTATGGTTGATATGGCAATAGTCTCAGACAGGAAGCCATTGCTGGGTCTATTCAGATAAGATAAGCTGGAACCACCAATTGCCTCAGCGAGGATGTAGAAATGGGCTCTTTTGTTAGCAGCCGACAGTTAGACGTTTCAGCATTGCTCTGGAACGCAGATATCTCATCGCACGGAGTCAGTTATCTTTGCCACAAACAATAGCATCACCACTGGTTCCTCAAGAGATTATACTGGCTCTGCGTTTGGGTTAGAACAAAGAACAAAGTACAACACCGGAACAGGCCCTTCGACCCTCCAAGCCCGTGCTGATCATGATACCCTATCTAAACTAAAAAAAAACCTTCTGCCCTTACTCAGACCCTATCCCTCTATTCCCTCCCTATTCATGAACCCATCCAGATGCCTCTTAAATGTTGCTAATGTGCCTGCTTCCACCACCTCCTCTGGCAGCGTGTTCCAGGCACCCGCCACTCTCTGCATGAAAAACTTCCCCCGCACATCTCCCTTAAACTTTCCCCCCCTCTCACCTTGAACCTGTGCCCCCTTGTAATTATGTTGTGGAGATGCCGGCGTTGGACTGGGGTAAACACAGTAAGAGTTTTAACAACACCAGGTTTAAAGTCCAACAGGTTTATTTGTTAGCAAACACCATTAGCTTTCGGAGCGCTGCTCCTTCGTCAGATGGAGTGGAAATCTGCTCTCAAACAGGGCACAGAGACACAAAATCAAGTTACAGAATACTGATTAGAATGCGAATCCCTACAACCAACCAGATCTTAAAGATACAGGCAATGTGGGTGGAGGGAGCATTAAGCACAGGTTAAAGAGATGTGTATTGTCTCCAGACAGGACAGCCCGGGCTGTAGGGATTCGCATTCTAATCAGTATTCTGTAACTTGATTTTGTGTCTCTGTGCCCTGTTTGAGAGCAGATTTCCACTCCATTTGACGAAGGAGCAGCGCTCCGAAAGCTAATGGTATTTGCCCCCTTGTAATTGGCAGGGTTAGTCTAACAGTCTGAGCAAAACACATAAAATTGTGAACAGAAAGAGACTCTGCATTAGCGAAAGTAAAGAAGATGGTTATGCAAGGAGGGCACTATGGGAAGTCAGAGTTATTAAAACCCTGCCAAAGTAGAAGGTGTTACTGTGAGGGGCGAGAGTCATGGTCCCACCCAAAGGGTGATGACTCCTGTTACAACTGCATGACACTCATCCAGGCCAAAGTAGAATGAAGGCCCTAGCCAGGAGTTACGTGTGGTGGCCAGGCACTGACAAGGAAACAGAACAGATGGTTAGTCAAAGCTCTAGTTACCAAGCTCAACACCCCTTACCACCTCCGACAAATGTGTCCCAATGGGAGTGGCCTGACCGACTATGGGTGAGGCTACATATAGATTTTGCTGGTCCAATATGGATCACGTTTCTTCTATTAATAGATGCACACCCCAAGTGGTTAGATGTGCAAGTGATGAAGTCAACAACAGCCATGGTCACCATTGAAGGTATTTGCAATCCATGGCATTCCAGAAGTGGTGATGTCAGACAATGGCACATCATTCATGTTGGAAGAATTCCAAGAATTCCTCAAGTCCAATGGCATTCGCCATGTGATGACGGCACCTCAGTACCCAGCATGAAAAATGGGCTGGTGAAGCGGGCAGTATCAATAAAAAAACAGGTGGACAAACCCCTTCCTTCCTTTACACATAGCCAGTTTTTTATTATCCTATAACACAATCCCAAATGTGATCACAGAGCTCACGCCAGCCGAGCTGATGGGATGTCAGTTACGGACAAAGTTGGCCATGATATTCCCAAATTTGATGGGGAGGGTGGAGGTTGGGCAAGCCTCTCAGAAGGAAAATCGCGATTCAGGAAGGAAAAAACAAGAGTGTTTAAAGTGGAGAATGCCGCCTTGGTTAGGAATTCTGCAGCAGGCCTGGTAGGATAGTGGAGCGAACAGGACCAGTCTCCTACATCGTAGAGGTACAAGGCTGCAGGATTAGGAAACGTGCAGACCACTGAGAAGGAGAGCAGTAATGGACACGGGGGCTACCCAAGCAATCACTGCGGCTAGTTCAAGGCTGCCCAGTCTGGCGACTGGAAGTTTGATGGAGAATATTTGATTTGATTTGATTTATTATTGTCACATGCATTGGTATACAGTGAAAAGTATTGTTTCTTGTGCGCCATACAGACAAAGCATACTGTTCATAGAGAAGGAAAGGAGAGAGTGCAGAATGTAGTGTTACAGTCATAGCTAGGGTGTAGAGAAAGATCAACTTAATGCGAGGTAAGTCCATTCAAAAGACCGATGGCAGCAGGGAAGAAGCTGTTCTTGAGTCGGTTGGTACATGACCCCAGACCTTTGGAGATTTTTCCCGATGGAAGAAGGTGGAAGAGAGAATGTCTGGGGTGTGTGGGGTCCTTGGTCATGCTGACTCCTTTTCCGAGGCAGTGGGAAGTGTAGACAGAGTCAATGGATGGGAGGCTGGTTTGCGTGATGGACTGGGCTTCGTTCACGACCCTTTGTAGTTTCTTGCGGTCTTGGACAGAGCAGGAGCCATACCAAGCTGTAATGCAGCTCTGACGAAGGGTCATCCAGACTCGAAACATTGTCTCTATTCTCTCTCCACAGATGTTGTCAGACCTGCTGAGGTCTTCCAGCATTTTCTGTTTTTGTTTCAGATTCCAGCATCCGCAGTAATTTGCTTTTATTTTACCAAGCTGTGATCCAACCAGAAAGAATGCTTTCTATGGTGCATCTGTAAAAGTTGGTGAGAGTCGTAGCTGACGTGCCAAATTTCCTTAGCCTCCTGAGAAAGTAGAGGCGTTGATGGGCTTTCTTAACCCTGGCTTAACTATGTTAACTTTCTTAACTGTGTGAGCCTGAGCAACCCATGGGTTGGGAGACGGAGGAGCCTGAATCTGTCACAGAGCCGCTGGATCCAGGATTAATGAGCCTGCCAGTCTCTTCTGCCTAATCTGGCCTTTTAGATGCGGGTGAGCCAGTCACCTTACAGAGACACTCTGACAGAGCAAGGAAGACACTGGACCGTTTGAACCTTTGAAGAGTTTTCCAGAAGGTTTTCAGGAAACCCTCTCTGTATAAGAGCCTGTGATTTGCTGACTAGGTCTGTTCGTTGGTTCTCCATGGGAATGTTTCGGATTTTGGGGTGGCAGCGATGTAGTAGGGTGGACCTTGAAGGGGAGGGTGTATTCCGAGGGCCATGTGATTGGTGAGGACCCTATGGATCGCTCCGGGGGGGGGAAGTTGGGCCAGTTGGGAGGAGGGCACGGAGCCCGGGTCGGGGAAGGATTGGCTGTTGGAACCCAGGAGTCCACAAGAGCAATCACATTGTAGTCCAGTCTGACCTTGTTGTACATTGGATATAAATACTCCGCTGGCAATAAAGCCTTTATAGCTAAAGCTACATCAAGTCATCTTCGATCTGTTACAGTTGTTAAATGGTCTGTTTCTCTGTTGATAATTCTAAGTAATTCTTTGATATTTGGGTGATTTATAAAGTATGTTTGTGAGGAGCAGGATCTCGAGAGGAATCACTGACTGGCTTACTAGTGAGCTGCCGTTTAACTGTGAATTCACTGAGAGCTGGGAGTTCAAATCTCACAACGGAACCAAAGATTAGGAGTAAAACATACTTTGATTTTTCCTCCGTTCAGCCACACTCCTTGTTTGGGATAATGTTAAAGCCTGTCACATATGGCCAGCAAACACCTGAAGGGAATAAGCAATTTCCATAGCACATAGGTGAATATGCTGATTGTAACTATTTTCCGGTGTTACTGATGGAGCAATTTCCGGTGTGAGCTATCTGATAAATATCTGCACAAACACAGGGGGAGGGCAATCTGTGCTTCTGTTCCAGACTCACAGAGGAACACACTTCCTGGATCCAGCAGTGGCACCGCAGAACTCTTCAATTCGCCGCTGCAAGTCAAACTTCTCCCTCGCTCCTGAGATATGACCAGAACCTGCACAGAATGGACCCTGCTCCTTCTCCTAGGTAAGTGGACAGTGGTCTGAAACTGTTTTGATGAAGTATTGTGAAAAGGGGGTTGATGTTATTCGGGTGTCTGTAATTTCCTTGGCCAATTTCACTGGCAATTTCGTTGAAAAATCAAAGAGATTACATTTTAGTGTATGTACCCACGCACATTACACACATTTACACACACATTCACTCACACACACACAGACACACATTCACTCACACACACTCACACAGACACTCTCTCACACACACACACAGACACACATTCACTCACACACACACACACTCACACAGACACTCTCTCTCACACACATATACACACACACATATTCACTTACACACAGACACACATTCACTCACACACACGCTCACTCACTCACACAGACACTCTCTCTCTCTCACACACACACAAACACATTCACTCACACACATAGAGACACAGACACACCCACACACGGACTCACCCACCCACACATTCACTCACGCACACACTCGCGCAGACTCTCACACACACAAAAACACATTCACTCATACACATAGAGACACAGACACACCCACACATTCACTCACACAGACACGCAGACCCACACATTCACTCACACAGACATACAGACAAGGGATATTTAGGTATTTATATATTAAGAAAAAATAAGTCAGCAGGTTTAGGAAGAGCAGTTGGTGAACAGAGACAGACAAGTCAGGACTTATAAATTTCCGCATTCCATTCAAGTAATGGACGAAGAATAGTTTCAGTGACACTAAATTCTGAATCAACGCCTGCTTTCGAGTGAGTTTTGAACTCTGAAGTTGCTTTTGATTTGCTTACACTAAATGTCAAAGGTAAATCTGCCTTCTCCCTTTTTCAGATGAATGTTTTATTTTGAAATGTTAACTTTGAAGGGTTGCCACAAGCGTGTCTTTTATTGAAAGGCATGGTGTGGATGGAGATGGGATTACTGCAGTGATGGGATGTGAGAGAAGGACAATCACAACTTTCCACAAGTGGCAGCGACTCACCCAGTTCATGTGGAATTCACAGACATTCCTCATGCTCAAAGATGGGTTTGTTATACAACAGTCAATGATAGTTTCATGGCCATGATTACTGGGAATAGCTTTCAATTCCAAATTTATTAATTTAATTTAAATTTCCCCAGCGATAGGATTTGAACCCATGTCCCCAGGGCCTCTGGACCACAGTCCAGTGACATTACCACTGTACCACCATCTCCCCATTTTTCTTTCAATCAAGGTGCGACCTACATGTTTACACAGATCTTTGCTTTATAAATTTGCTGAACATGCTAAAATGAGGGATTAACAGAGGCAGGTGGAAAGGGAAACATTAAATTTTCCAGCACCATTAACAACTCCTCAGATACTGAAGCAGTCCATGTTCAAATGCAACAACATCTGGACAATATCCAGGCTTGGGCTGACAAGTGACAAGTAACATTCACGCCACACAAATGCCAGGCAATGACCATCACCAATAAGAGACACTCTAACCACTGTCCCTTGAAATTCAATGGTGTTACCATCACTGAATCCCCCACTGTCCCCCACATCCTTGGGGTTACCATTGATCCGAAACTCAACTGGATTCACCACATAAACACAGTGGTTACAAGAGCAGGTCAGAGGCTAGGAATACTGCGGCGAGTAACTCACCTCCTTACTCCCCAAAGCCTATCCATCATCTACATTGCACAAGTCAGGAGTGTGATGGAATACTCCCCACTTGCCTGGATGGGTGCAGCTCCAACAACACTCAGGAAGCTCGACACCATCCAGGACAAAGCACCCCCGCTTGATTGGCACCACATCCACAAACATCCACTCCCTCCACCACTGACGCTCAGTAGCAGCAGAGTGTACTATCTACAAGATGCACTGCAGCAATTCACCAAAGATCCTTAGGCAGCACCTTCCAAACCTACGACCACTTCCATCTAGAAAGACAAGGACAGCAGATAAATGGGAACACCACCACCTGCAAGTCCCCCTCCAAGCCACTCACCATCCTGACTTGGAAATTTATCGCCGTTCCTTCACAGTCGCTGGGTCAAAATCCTGGAATTCCCTCCCTGACGGCATTGTGGGTCAACCCACAGAACGTGGACTGCAGCGATTCAGGAAGGCAGCTCACCATCACCTTCTCAAGGGCAACTAGAGATGGGCAATAAATGCTGGCCAGCCAGCGACACCCATGTCCTACGAATGAATAAAAAATAGATCAATTCTGCAGTCTCTTCGTTGGCTACAAAGCATTTTGGGAAATCCTGAAGTTATGAATGCCGCTAAATTAATGTAGCTTCATTCCATTTCTTAACACAAAAATAAACCAAATGACTGGGAATCTCAAATAAAAAGAAAATTCTGGAAATATGCAGCACATCTGGCAGCATCTGTGGGGTTTCAAGTCAATGACCTTTCATCAACTCTTGTTCCTTTTTGTTTGAAATCATTTTCTGAGTTCATTTTATTTAATATTTTGCTGATAAATGCTCCACATTGAGAGTAATAAGTATTGAGATTTTGTAATCTTTCCTCATTGCCTAGTCCTTCTAGAGCGGCACGGTAGCACAATGGTTAGCACTGCTGCCTCACAATGCCCGGGACCCGGGTTCAATTCCAGCCTCGGGTCACTGTCTGTGCAGAGTCTGCACGTTCTCCTCATGTCTGCGTGGGTTCCCTCTGGGTGTTCTGGTTTCCTCCCACAGTCTGAAAGACATGCTGGTTAGGTGAATTGGCCATGCTAAATTGCCCCTCAGTGTCCAAAGATGTGCAGATTAGTGGGATTACAGGGATAGGGTCTGGGTGAGATGCTCTGTCGGAGAGTTGGTGCGGATCCGATGGGGCCGATTGGACTGCTCCTGTGTTGTGGGGATTCTATGATGTCTATGCTTGGAATGAGTGTTCTTGCTTCTCTCTTCAATAGCTGTATGTTAGTTTTTGAAATGTTGATCAGAACTGAACGCAGTTTCTAATTGTGGTCTGCCCTTATCTTACTGATTGTAGACTTATATCGTGCTGTGCTAAACACTCCAGGACATGACGAGCTTCTTATATTGCTCCCCTCGTTTGTGTAAACAAGAATCTGTCTATTATTAGACCCAGATCTTTTTTAAACTCTCTCTGTTGGCTAATACAGATTATGTGGATTAATGACGCACTTTGTAATGTGCATTACTTCAAATTAAACAGACATCTTCCACGAGTTAAATTTCCATTGACATTCAGTTGCGTGACTCATTCATCCATTCAGTTGCGTAACCTATTTGTCTGTTTGATCTCGTTGTGCATTCAGTTGCACAATCTAATGTATATCCTCAATGTGAACCCATAGGAACATAGGAATTAGGAGCAGAGATAGGCAAATTCAATCCTGATCCTTCCCTAGTACCAGGTCCACTATCTACGTATTGTTCCAAAAAACCTTCCTGGACACACTTAACAAATTCCTCACCCCTAATCCTGAGGGATTTCCATTCAATGTGAGGAAAATTAAAGTCTCCCACTCCAAAAACCCTATTATTTCTACATCGGTCCACGTAACGCAATCCTTTTAGCCTGGTATCAGCCTGATGAATCTGCAGTACAGTTCCACCTGGACCAATATATCAACGTCGTAAAGTGTAGAGAGTGTAAGGGCGGCATGGTGGCGTGGTGGTTGGTGCTGCTGCCTCGCAACGCTGGGGGCCCGGGTTCGAGTCCGGCCTTGGCTCACTGTCCATGTGGAGTTTGCGCATTCTCCCCGTGTCTGTGTGGCTTTCCTCCAGGTGCTCCGGTTTCCTCCCACGGTCCAGAAGATGTGTTGGTTAGGTGGATTGGCCATGCCAAATAATCCCTTAGTGTCAGAGGGACTAGCAGGGTGAATATATGGGATTACGGGGATAGGACCTGGGTGGAATTGTGATTGGTGCAGACTCGATGGGCCAAATGCACTGCAGAGATTCTATTCTATTCTATGATCTATTCTTAGATTACAGAATGATGTAGTCAGATGGGCAGAACAATGGCAAATGGAATTTAGTGGCTAGGAAGTACAAAGAATCTGAGCGACCTTGGCGTGCCCGTCCATAGATCCCTGAAGGCAGCAGGATAGGTAGATAAGATGTTTAAGGAGACATTTGGGATACTTGTCTTTATTATCTGAGGCACAGAATATAAGAACAGGAAGGTTATGATGGAGCTGTATAAAATGCTGTTTCGGCCACAGCTTGGGTACTGTGTGCAGTTCTGGTCACCACACTATCGGAAGGATGTGTTTGCACTGGAGACGGTGCAGAGAAGATTCACTGAGATGTTGCCTGGACTGGAGCGTTTCAGCTATGTAGAGAGGCTGGTTAGACTGGGGTTGTATTCCTTGGAGCAGAGAAGGCTGAGGGGGGACCGGATTGAGATGGTACAGAATTATGAGGGACATAAATAGGGTAGATATGTAGGAATGAACTTTTTCCTAGAGGGATCAATAACTAGGGGACATAGATTTAAGGCAAGGGTAGGGAGATTTAGCAGCAATATGAGGAAACTCCTTTTCACCCAGAGGGCGTTCGCAATCTGGAACTCACTGCCTGAAAGGGTGGTGGAGACGGGAACCCTCAGAACATTTAAGAAGCATTTAGATGAGCACTCAAAACACAATAGCGTACAAAGCTATGGATCCAGTGCTGGAAAATGGGATTAAAATAGATAGGTGCCTTATAGCTGGCACAGATCCGATGAACTGAAGGGTCTCTCTCAGTGCAGGAAACTGAGAACTGCACTGAAGCTGGTAGGGATGCAGAAACTCTGCAGAAACAAAGGCACAGCGACTGCGACCTCTCATCGACATGAGCCCATCATTGGGACATGGAGCTTTCCATTCCAGTGGCCCCCTGACTCTCCATCCCCCGTCCACTTCCCCATCTCTATCCTTTATTTGATTATTTATGTTACGATCGAGGCATTTCGAAGGGAAGGACAATCTGAGGAGTAGCAAATTAAAGCTGCAATGTAGCAAGAACACGGCTTGAAATGCTAAATCTTCAGAAAACAATGGTTGTGTCTCAGCCGGAATATTCTGTCCCAATCTGGGGACCACACCAGGAAGAACATCAAAGCTTCATAGAGGGTACAGTGGAGGTTTACGAGAATTACTTTGAATTTTACAGCATTAAACAGGTCATTCGGCCCAACTGGTCAGTTCTAACATTTATACTCTACATGAACCTGCTCCCTTCCCACGTCAGCTTACCCTCGCAGTGTATGCTCTTGGATTTGATTTGATTTATTATTGTCACATGTATTAACATACAGTGAAAAGTATTGTTTCTTGCACGCTATACAGACAAAGCATACCGTTCATAGAGAAGGAAAGGAGAGAGTGCAGAATGTAGTGTTACAGTCATAGCTAGGGTGTAGAGAAAGATCAACTTAATGCGAGGTAGGTCCATTTAAAAGTCTGACGGCAGCAGGGAAGAAGCTGTTCTTGAGTCGGTTGGTGCGTGACCTCAGACTTTTGTATCTTTCTCCCGACGGAAGAAGGTGGAAGAGAGAATGTCTGGGGTGCGTGGGGTCCTTAATTATGCTGGCTGCTTTGCCGAGGCAGCAGGAAGTGTAGACAGAGTCAATGGATAGGAGGCTGGTTTGCGTGATGGATTGGGCTACATTCTTGATCTTTTGTAGTTCCTTGCAGTCTTGGGCAGAGCAGGAGCCATACCAAGCTGTGATACAACCAGAAAGAATGCTTTCTATGGTGCATCTGTAAAAGTTGGTGAGAGTCGTAGCTGACATGCCAAATTTCCTTAGTCTTCTGAGAAAGTAGAGGCGCTGGTGGGCTTTCTTAACTATAGTGTCAGCATGGGGGGACCAGGACAGGTTGTTCGTGCTCTGGACACCTAAAAACCTGAAGCTCTCGGCCCTTTCTACTTCATCCCCGTTGATGTAGACAGGGGCATGTTCTCCTCTACACTTCCTGAAGTCGATGACAATCCCCTTCATTTCTCCTTCATCTGTTCATCTTCCCTTAAATAAATATATATTCATCTTAACTACTTTCTTTGGAAGCAAGCTCCAACATTCTTAAGAACATAAGAACATAAGAACTAGGAGCAGGAGTAGGCCATCTGGCCCCTCGAGCCTGCTCCGCCATTCAATAAGATCATGGCTGATCTTTTTGTGGACTCAGCTCCACTTACCCGCCCGCTCACCATAACCCTTAATTCTTTTACTGTTCAAAAGTTTATCTATCCTTGCCTTAAAAACATTCAATGAGGGAGCCTCAACTGCTTCACTGGGCAGGGAATTCCACAGATTCACAATCCTTTGGGTGAAGAAGTTCCTCTTCAACTCAGTCCTAAATCTGCTTCCCCTTATTTTGAGGCTATGCCCCTAGCTCTAGTTTCACCTGCCAGAGGAAACAACTTCCCTGCTTCTATCTTATCTATTCCCTTCATAATCTTATATGTTTCTATAAGATCTCCCCTCATTCTTCTGAATTTCAGTGAGTATAGCCCCAGTCTACTCAGTCATAGAATCATAGAATCATAGAAACCCTTCAGTGCAGAAGGAGGCCATTCGGCCCATTGAGTCTGCACCGACCACAATCCCACCCAGGCCCTACCCCCATATCCCTACATATTTACCCGCTAATCCCTCTAACCTATGCATCTCAGGACTCTAAGGGGCAATTCTTAGCATGGCCAATCAACCTAATGCGCACATCTTTGGAGACCCGCACAGTCTCTCCTCATAAGCCAACCCTCTCATCTCCGGAATCAACCTAGTGAATCTCCTCTGACAAACTAAATCTCCGTTCACTGCAGCAAGATGGGAAAATCCCGCTGGCGTGAATGATTGGAAAATTCCGGCCCTTATGTCTGATTTATCTCAAGCAATGGAGAGATGAGATTAGTTCCATATCTATTACCGTTTTATTTATAATACTTTAAAGCATCCCAGAACTTACAGGATTTTCTACACACACACACACACACATACACACACACACACACACACACACACACACACGGGGGTAGAATTTCCAGTCACATCAACTACAGGAATCATCACGGGTGGGATAGAAAATTTGACCGACCATTTAAAGGTCCATTGACCTTGGGCAGAAATTTCCGGTCTTGGGATGGGCGTGACCCAAAAAACCCACCCATGACGTCAGCCAAAACCCAGGTCTTCCTTTGGAACTTTCACAGTTTTCTTAAGCTCTCGAGCTACACCCACAGACTTAAGCAATTAATATAAATCAGTGAATTGACTGACATAATCAAACACTGATCAATCAAACCATTGAACACAACAGGAGGATGAAGCATAAGAAAGCATTAAGAAAGCATATGGCATGCTTGCCTTCATCAGCCGGGGCATTGAGTACAAGAGTTGGGAAATCATGTTACAGTTATATAAAACCTTGGTTAGGCCGCATTTAGAGTATTGCGAGCAGTTCTGGTCACCACATTACCAGAAAGACGTGGAAACTTTGGGGAGAGTGTAAAGAAGGTTCTCCAGGATGTTGCCTGGTCTCGAGTGTGTTGGCTACGAGGATAGGATCCTTTTCACTGGAAAGACAGAGGCTGAGGAGAGACCTGTTAGTGGGCTACAAAATTATGAGGCATAGATAGTCAGAGGCCTTTTCCTCAGGTGGAATTGTCAATTACAAGGGGGCACAGTTTCAAGGTGAGAGAGGGAAAGTTTAAGGGAGATGTATGGGGAAGTTTATCACGCAGAGAGTGGTGGGTGTCTGATTCATGCTGCCGGAGGAGGTGGAGGAAGCAGGCACATTAACAACATTTAAGGGTCCATGAATAGGGAGGGAATAGAGGGATAGGATCCGAGTAAGGGCAGAAGGTTTTTTTTTAGTTTGGTTAGGGCATCATGATCAGCACAGGCTTGTAGGGCCGAAGGGCCTGTTCCTGTGCTGTACTTTTCTTTGTTCTATAAACATCGGCACCGACCAGTCAGGCTGACTGGTGTCTACACTGCAAACTAATTGTGCAAACTCTACATTCTAATTCTTTGTTTCAGGCTTCTTGATTTCATAGAATCCCTACAGCAGGAGGCCATTTGGCCCTTCGAGTCTGCACTGACCACAGTCCTACCCAGCCGCTATCCCCATTGCCTCATGTATTTACCCTAGCTAGTTATCCTGACAATAAGGGGCAATTTAACACGGCCAATCAACCTAACCCGCACAACTTTGGAGTGTGAGAGGAAACCGGAGCACCCGGAGGAAACCCATGGGGAGAAAATGCAGACTCCACACAGACAGTGACCCGAGGCCGGAATTGAATCTGAGTCCCTGGCACTGCAAGGCAGCAGTGCGAACAACCATGCCACCGTGCTGCCCGAGTGAACCATCTTCCTGGGTCTCCTGTTGGAATGGCCACTCTTCATACAGTGAGTGCTCATTCATTATAGAGGCACTCAAGCTAAACACAACCCCATTGGCTGGTGCCCTTCCCCAATAGGTTACAGGTTCCATCTCGCACATGGCAAAAAGGGGCAGAGACTCACATTGCTGGGAGTTGCTGAATTCCACGGTTCATGTAGGTTCCTGCACATCACTGAGCACAGCTATTCAGAGAGGCACAGAGATCTGAGCACAAAACCCTGACTGACATTCCAGTGCTGTACTGAGGGAGTGCCGCACTGTCAGAGGGTCAGTGCGGAGGGAGTGCCGCACTGTCAGAGGGTCAGTACTGAGGGAGTGCTGCACTGTCAGAGGGTCAGTGCTGAGGGAGTGCCGCACTGTCAGAGGGTCAGTACTGAGGGAGTGCCGCACTGTCAGAGGATCAGTACTGAGGGAGTGCCGCACTGTCAGAGGGTCAGTACTGAGGGAGTGCCGCACTGTCAGAGGGTCAGTACTGAGGGAATGCCGCACTGTCAGAGGATCAGTACTGAGGGAGTGCTGCACTGTCAGAGGGTCAGTGCAGAGGGAGTGCTGCACTGTCAGAGGGTCAGTACTGAGGGAGTGCCGCACTGTCAGAGGGTCAGTGCTGAGGGAGTGCCACACTGTCAGAGGGTCAGTACTGAGGGAGTGCTGCACTGTCAGAGGGTCAGTGCTGAGGGAGTGCTGCACTGTCAGAGGGTCAGTGCTGAGGGAGTGCCGCACTGTCAGAGGGTCAGTACTGAGGGAGTGCCGCACTGTCAGAGGGTCAGTACTGAGGGAGTGCCGCACTGTCAGAGGGCCAGTACTGAGGGAGTGCCGCACTGTCAGAGGGTCAGTACTGAGGGAGTGCCGCACTGTCAGAGGGTCAGTACTGAGGGAGTGCCGCACTGTCAGAGGGTCAGTACTGAGGGAGTGCCGCACTGTCAGAGGGTCAGTACTGAGGGAGTGCCGCACTGTCAGAGGGTCAGTACTGAGGGAGTGCTGCACTGTCAGAGGGTCAGTACTGAGGGAGTGCCGCACTGTCTGAGGGTCAGTGCTGAGGGAGTGCCGCACTGTCAGAGGGTCAGTGCTGAGGGAGTGCCGCACTGTCACAGGGTCAGTACTGAGGGAGTGCCGCACTGTCAGAGGGTCAGTACTGAGGGAGTGCCGCACTGTAAGAGGGTCATTGCTGAGGGAGTGCCGCACTGTAAGAGGGTCAGTACTGAGGGAGTGCTGCACTGTCAGAGGGTCAGTGCTGAGGGAGTGGTGCACTGTCAGAGGGTCAGTACTGAGGGAGTGCCGCACTGTCAGAGGGTCAGTGCTGAGGGAGTGCCGCACTGTCAGAGGGTCAGTACTGAGGGAGTGCCGCACTGTCACAGGGTCAGTACTGAGGGAGTGCCGCACTGTCAGAGGGTCAGTACTGAGGGAGTGCCGCACTGTAAGAGGGTCATTGCTGAGGGAGTGCCGCACTGTAAGAGGGTCAGTACTGAGGGAGTGCTGCACTGTCAGAGGGTCAGTGCTGAGGGAGTGGTGCACTGTCAGAGGGTCAGTACTGAGGGAGTGCCGCACTGTCAGAGGGCCAGTACTGAGGGAGTGCCGCACTGTCTGAGGGTCAGTACTGAGGGAGTGCCGCACTGTCAGAGGGTCAGTGCTGAGGGAGTGCTGCACTGTCAGAGGGTCAGTGCTGAGGGCGTGCCACACTGTCAGAGGGTCAGTACTGAGGGAGTGCCGCACTGTCAGAGGGTCAGTGCTGAGGGAGTGCCGCACTGTCAGAGTGTCAGTATTGAGGTAGTGACGCACTGTCAGAGGGTCAGTATTGAGGTAGTGACGCACTGTCAGAGGGTCAGTACTGAGGGAGTGCCGCATTGTCAGAGGGTCAGTGCTGAGGGAGTGTCGCACTATCAGAGGGTCAGTACTGAGGGAGTGCCGCACTGTCAGAGGATCAGTACTGAGGGAGTGCCGCACTGTCAGAGGGTGAATACAATTTGGTAGGAAGAATAATAAGGCAGGTTTTGGTGGGATTTGTTTGGTGGGAGTGTTTTGGGGCGAGTGTTTTGGGGGGGTCATTGGGAAGCTAATGCAGATGACGGGTTTTGTGCTATTTTCAGGTTGGTGTCAGTGATGCCTGTGAGGTGGAAAGGTCAGCGGCAGCTTCGGATACGCACTAACCTCCGGTTAATTAGCCAATTGGTTCTTGTGGCAACCGAACACGTGGTTAGGACATGGTCAGAAAAACCACACACTGCCAAAATTCCTGATCTGAACTCCAAGCGTGTTAGGTTTAATTAGTATTGCCCTCTCATCCCCGCTCCCCCCCACCCATGAACCTCTCCATCCTCCCCAACATCTCTCCTCTGTTGGAAACTTCCGCAATGCTACTCCCCTGAGCAACCTTCTCCTTATCCTGGGCTCCATTCGCTGTAATCACACCTGCACTAATTTACGAGAGGTTGGTTGGCATTGTGTCAACAATTATCACCCTGTTATAACGGATTTGCCCTCTTAATAATCAGGCATAACTTTCTGTGGTGAGTGTAACGGGCAATTTAATCTGCAAGCTGGTTTTTAAATGTAATGGGGAGGCTAACGGCGAGGTGATATGTGCAAAATAAGCTGCAAATCAGCCCAAATTGATCAACACGCATAGTTAAAGCTCTGGTAACATTCAAACAATTTTTTAACAAAGCCTGGTGCCTTTCGCATTGTACAACACTGTGTGGGTTTTGTTAACTATCGATTTGGATCATTTGTCCAAAACTATCTTTCAGAAGTATGAATTCCTATGTGGGGGCTGATTGGAAATCAGTGATGTATTCTTGTGACAATTCGCTCCAGGGTATTTGCACCTTTTACATAATAAAACATCCCAAAATTATTCATAAGAGCATTATAAAAGAAAGTACGGCATGGTGGCACAGTGGTCAGCACTGCTGCCTCACAGCGCCAGGGACCCGGGTTCAATTCCGGCCTCGGGTCACTGTCTGTGCGGAGTCTGCACATTCTCCCCATGTCTGCGTGGGTTTCCCCCGGGTGCTCCGGTTTCCTCCCCCAATCCAAAGATGTGCGGGTTAGGTTGATTGGCCATGATAAATTGACCCTAGTGTCAGGGGGATTAGCAGGGTAAATGTGTGGGGTTATGGAAATAGGGCCTGGGTGGGATTGTGGTCGGTATAGATTCGATGGACCGAATGGCCTCCTTCTGCACTGATTCTCATATGATATTATGGTAGATAACCAAAGGTTTGATAAAAGAGGAAGGGTTTAAGGAGAGCCTTAAAGAGGTGTGACCCCAACCAGCAGAGAGTTTCCCCCTGTTCTCCACGTTGCTGGGTAGATGCCAATGTTGTGGCTGTACTGGAACAGCTTGGTGAGGGTTGCGGCAAGTTCTGGAGCACAAGTGTGCAGTGCTATTAGTGGAATATTGCCAGCGCCCATTCCCTTTGCAGTACTCAGTGCCTTCAGTCGTTTCTTGATATCATGAAGAGTCAGTTGAATTGGCTGAAGACTGACATCTAAGATGCTGTGGACCTCAGGAGGAGGCCCTGATGGACCAGTCACATGGCATTTCTGGCTGAAGATTGCATGCTTATTTTTAATATAGTGAACTGAGGTGTTCACATTATTTCATAAAATTTAACCCTTACTTCCATCCTTTCCATGGTAATGTGAAATCAGTCTTGCCTCACTATTGACACAGATAATGCTGGACACACCTTTATGGTAATTTATGGTAATAGGAAAATGCTTCGGAAATCAGAAACACAAAGGGACTTGGGAGTCATTGTTCAAGCTTCTCTTAAGGTTAATGTGCAGGTTCAGTCGGCAGTTAGGAAGACAAATGCAATGTTAGCATTCATGTCGAGAGGGCTAGAATACAAGAGCAGGGATGTATTTCTGAGGCTGTATAAGGCTCTGGTCAGACCCCATTTGGAGTATTGTGAGCAGTTTTTGGCCCCATATCTAAGGAAGGATGTGCTGGCCTTGAAAAGGGTCCAGAGGAGGTTCACATGAATAATCCCTGGAATGAGGAGCTTGTCGTATGAGGAATGGTTGAGGACTCTGAGACTGTAATCGTTGGAGTTTAGAAGGATGAGGGGGGATCTTATTGAAACTTACAGGATACTGCGAGGCCTGGATAGAGTGGACGTGGAGAGGATGTTTCCACTAGTAGGAAAAACTAGAACCAGAGGGCACAACCTCAGGATAAAGGGACGATCCTTTAAAACAGAGATGAGGAGGAATTTCTTCAGCCAGAGAGTGGTGAATCTGTGGAACTCTTTGCCACAGAAGGCTGTGGAGGCCAGGTCATTGAATGTCTTTAAGACAGAGATAGATAGGTTCTTGATTAATAAGGGGATCGGGGTTATGGGGAAAAGGCAGGAGAATGGGGATGAGAAAAATATCAGCCATGATTGAATGGTGGAGCAGACTCGATGGGCCGAGTGGCCTAATTCTGCTCCTGTGTCTTATGGTCTTATAGTCTAGGTAAAATCTCAAAGTCAGCTGACCTTGTCACTCCTCACCCTGTCAATTTTCCCTCTTTTGTCAATAGAATTTTGCCTTTATCGTCTCTGTGACAGCGCGACAATAAGCCCACCATGTGACCCAGGGCAGCTCGGCAATGAATGCAACACTACAGGTAAACCGTATATACTTTTATACCTTGCTTCATTCTTCAACCAATCATTCAGACAGTTTAGTTTGAGAGAAGAATCCAGCACAAATTTGTAGAAAACAGTTTGCAGTTTAGTCTGGGACAAAACAGATCATCTCTCTGTCCCATCTCATTGGTTATTTAGAGAAACATAGAAACATAGAAATTAGGTACAGGAGTAGGCCATTCGGCCCTTCGAGCCTGCACCACCATTCAATACAACCATAGTTGATCATGCACTCTCAGTATCCCACCCCCGCTTTCTCTCCATACCCCTTGATCCCTTTAGCCACAAGGGCCACGTCCAGCTCCCTCTAGAACATATCTGAGTGAAGATGTTCTTCCTCATCTCAGTCCTGAATGGCTTACCCCTTTTTCTTAGACTGTGACCCCTAGTTTTGGACTTCCCAAACATTGGGAACATTCTTCCCGCATCCAGTCTGTCCAGTCCCATTTTATGTATTTCCATAAGATTCCCTCTCATTCTTCTAAATCCCAGTGAGTACAAACCCAGTCGATCCAGTCTCTCTTCATATGTCAGTCCTGCCATTCCAGGAATCAGTCTGGTGAACCTTCACTGGACTCCCTCAATAGCAAGAATGTCCTTCCTCAGACTAGGAGACCAAAATTGCACACACTATTCAAGGTGTTTCATTTATTATCTGTCTCTGCCTTGTCATCTATTGGCTATCTGCCCTGTCCCATGGGTTATCTCTCTCTGCTCTGTCCCAGTGGCTGTCCCTCTCTGCCCTGTTCCATTGGCTATCTCTCTGCCCTGTCCAATTGTTTATCTCTCTCTGCCCAGTCCCATTGGCTATCTCTCTCCGCACTGTCCCATTGGCTATCTCTCCAACACGCCGCTGAGGGTGTGCTGCACTGTTGGAAGTGCTTTGGGATGAGATGTAGGCTGAAAGCTCTGGTTCCCATGATGCTCATTTGAAGATGGGCCAGCAAACTTGCCCTGGCCTAGTGGCCAACCCCTCTCCCTCAACCAACCTCACTGAGCCAGATTACCTGGCCATTACCTCATTGCTGCTGTGGGAGCTTGCTGTGCACTTATTGGCCACTGCAGCGACAGAAAACTTCAAGGGAAAGAGAGTAATGCAGAGTTTAATGAAGTTTATGCTGTTTGACTGGAACTTTATAAAAATACTTTTCACCTATTACTTAATTTCAAATTTAGGGTGGCACAGTGGGTTAGCACCGCTGCCTCACAGTGCCCGGGTTCAATTCCAGCCTCTGGTCACTGTCTGTGTGGAGTCTGCACATCTCCCCGTGTCTGCGTGGGTTTCCTCCGGGTGCTCCGGTTTCCCCCCACACTCCAAAGATGTGCAGATTAAGTGGATTGGCCATGCTAAATTGCCCCTTAGTGTCAGTGACACAGTGGTTAGCACTGCTGCCTCTCAGCGCCAGGGACCCGGGTTCGATTCCCGGCTTGGGTCACTGTCTGTGCAGAGTTTGCACGCTCTCCCCGTGTCTGCATGGGTTTCCTCCAGGTGCTCCGGTTTCCTCCCACAGTCTTGATGTGAGTTGAGACTCACCTGATGAAGGGGCAATGCTCCAAAAGCTCATGCTACCAAATAAATTTTTTGGACTTTAACCTGGTGTTATGAGACTATTTACTGTGTCTCCCACAGTCTGAAAGACGTGCAGGTTAGGTGGATTGACCATGCTAAATTCTCCCTCAGTGTACCCGAACAGGCACCGGAGTGTGGCGACTAGGGGATTTTCACAGTAACTTCATTGCAGTGTTAATGTAAGCCTACTTGTGACACTAATATAAATAAAGTTTTAAAACTTTAAAGATGTTTAGGTTAGGAGGATTAACAGGGTAGAGACATGGGGATACAGAGGTAGGGCCTGGTATAAGATGCTCTTTCGGAGAGTCGGTGCAGATTTGTTGGGCTGAATGGCCTCCTCCTGCACTGTAGGATTCTATTACCGCAAGGATCTGTTTTGGGGCCACTGCTGTTTGTCATTTTTATTAATGACCTGGATGAGGGCGTGGAAGGATGGATTAGTAAATTTGCGGATGACACTAAAGTCGGTGGAGTTGTAGACAGTGCGGAGGGAAGTGGCAGGTTACAGAGGGACATAGATAAGCTGCAGAGCTGGGCTGAGAGGTGGCAAATGGAGTTTAATGCGGAAAAGTGTGAGGTGATTCACTTTGGAAGGAGTAACAGGATTACAGAGTACTGGGCTAATGGTAAGGTACTTGGTACTGTGGATGAACAGAGGGATCTGGGTGTCCATGTGCATAGATCCCTGAAAGTTGGCACCCAGGTTGATAGGGTTGTTAAGAAGGCATACGGGTGTGTTAGCTTTCATTGGTAGAGGGATTGAGTTTCGGAGCCAGGAGGTCATGCTGCAACTGTACAAAACTCTGGTGCGGCCTCACTTGGAGTATTGCATTCAGTTCTGGTCGCTGCATGATAGGAAAGATGTGGGAGCATTGGAAAGGGTGCAGAGGAGATTTACCAGGATGTTGCCTGGTATGGTGGGAAGATCGTATGAGGAAAGGCTGAGGGGCTTGAGGTTGTTTTCGTTAGAGAGAAGAAGGTTAAGAGGTGACTTAATAGAGGCATACAAGATGATCAGAGGATTAGATAGGGTGGAGTGAGAGCCTGTTTCCTCGGATGGTGTTGGCTAGCACGAGGGGACATAGCTTTAAATTGAGGGGTGAGAGATATAGGACAGATGTTAGAGGTAAGTTCTTTACTCAGAGAGTAGTAAGGGCGTGGAATGCCCTGCCTGCAGCAGCAGTGGACTCGTCAACATTAAGAGCATTCAAATGGTTATTGGATAAACATATGGATGATATTGGAATAGTGTAGATTAGAGGGGCTTTAGATTGGTTCCACTGGTCGGCACAACATCGAGGGCCGAAGGGCCTGTACTGCGCTGTAATGTTCTATGTTCTATGATTCTATGGGACTTCGCTTTGTACACTGATAGATTGTATTACTTTTCACACAGAGACACCAGTTGTGATTCCCCAGGCAGCTGAGGTGAGAAGATCAAAATGTCCTCCTTCAATGGAAGGTTATTGTCTGAACGGAGACTGTGTGTACATCCCAAATGAAAACACGCACTATTGCAGGTGAGAAAGAATGAATCACAATGAGCTTGTTTCATTCTTCAGGCGAGTTGTCAGATTTACAGAAGACAAGCAGGCTAAAAGTTGAAGTTCGCATGCATTTCCTCAGGTTCAGGATGACCAGCCGGGTTCCAGGCAGGGATCTGGTTAACACCTTCTGCTCAGTTTAAGAGTGAGTCAAACCAAAGGACACAGATTGAAACTAATTGACCAAAGAAAGAAAAGGGACACGAGGAAATGTCTTTTTCACACAGAATCTGGAATGCCTGAGAGTGTGGTGTAGAGAAGGGCAATCGAAGCATTCAGAATGGAGTTAGACTGTTAGCTGATAAGGAAGATTGTGCAGGGTTATGGGGAGAAGGTCCTGGGGGAATTGCTCATTCAGAGAGATGATGCAGACACTAGAGTGGGATTTTCCAGACTCGCTCACAGCGAAACTGGAAAATTCCACCCGAGATCAGCACACTTTTCCATGAACCGCCCCTCGCCCACTCCAATTCTTGTGGTGGGCGGGATGGTAAAATTTGCCCTGATGAGTCAAATGGCCTCCTTCATAAAATCATAGAAACCCTACAGTGCAGAAAGTAGGTCATTTGGCCCATCGAGTCTGCACCGACCACAATCCCACTCGGGACTTATCCCTGAAACCCCCACATATTTACCCTGTTAATCCCTCAAACATACACATCCTGGGACACTAAGGGGCAATTTAGCACGGCCAATTAACCTAACCTGCACATCTTTGGACTATGGGAGGAAACCAGAGCACCCGGAGGAAACCCACGCTGACATGGGGAGAACGTGCAAACTACACGCAGACGATGACCTAAGCCGGGAATCGAACTCGGGTCCCTGGCGCTGTGAAGCAGCATTGCTAACCACTGTGCCACCTTACCAACTCTGTAATGTGATTCTGTGAAAATTGGGCAGAGTATAAATTGGATATTTGTTGGGCAGGTTAGGTTAAAATTGAGATTTATATTCCTACACATGCTATTTTGATGCTATCCCAAGCTGTCCTGGAACAAGAGGAGTTCACTGTTCACAACACTTGTTTCTCCTTTCCACTACACAATGTTGCACAGAAAGCCTTGTATTCATTACTAAACACTCGCTTACACTCTGTCATCCCCCGGAGGCAGCTGTGATTGAGTGAGGGCTTGTGGTGAGGTGGGTATGAATATGAATTAACAACAGGCACAGGTCAATCTTGGGTTGAATTTCATACATTCTGTTCTTATTTTAACAGCACACAATCTTACGTCATTGTTCTAGTTAAATGGCAAATCTTGATGGCAGTGTGTTGGTAATGAAGTGAGTTGTGTAGAGGTTCTTGTAACTCAAGCTAGGAGCTGGGTATTCTGAAATACTGAAGCCCCATAATGCCTGGGAGATTGTAAAATCCTCACCCTTGTTAGAAATCCCTCCAGCCCTACACCCCTCCAAGATCTCTGTGCAACTCCGATTCTGGCCCCTTGAACAATCCCCATCTCTAATTTCTTCATCATTGGTGACCATGTCTTTCGCTGCCTGGGCCCAAGTTCTGGCAACACCCCGCACCCCCCGCCCCCCTCCCCCTCCATCCCCACCCGGCAATATCACCACATTTCTCCCCCTCTCTCTTCCTTAGGACGCTCTTTAAAACTTACCTCTTTGACAAGAATTTGTTCATCAATTCTAATACCTCCTCAAATAGAATCATAGAGGTTTACAGCATGGAAACAGGCACTTTGACCCAACTTGTCCATACCACCCAGTTTTTACCACTAAACTAATCCCAATTGTCTGCGTTTGGCCCATATCCCTCTACACGCATCTTAACCATGTAACTGTCTAAATGCTTTTTAAAAGACAAAATTGTACCCGCCTCTACTGCTACCTCTGGCAGCTTGTTCCAGACACTCACCACCCTCTGTGTGAAAAAATTTCCCCTCTGGACACTTTTGTACCTCTCCCCTCTCACCTTAAACCTATGCCCTCTAGTTTTAGACTCCCCTACATTTGGGAAAAGATGTTGACTATCTAGCTGATCTATGCCCCTAAAAATAGAAAATACTGGAAAGACTCAGCAGGTCTGGCAGCATCTGTGGAGAGTGTTTTGAGTCCATAACAGGATTATGGGGTTAGAGTGGGGGAATGGGCCTGGGTAAGATACTCTGTCAGGGTGTTGGTGTAGACTTGATGGGCCAAATGGCCTCTTCTGCACTATGGGGATTCTATGATTCTACGATTATGACTCTTCAGAATATCTCCTGATGTCAAGCTCTCAGCGTCAAGCTTTATTTGATGACGCTCCTGCAAAGCCCCATTTACTGGATTAAAGGTGCCATATAAATGCAATTTGTTGCTGTGATTGTAATTTCAATGGAACAAATTTATATAAGCAACGTTAACTATGAGTGGGGATTTGTAACAACAACAACTTAAATTTATATAGCACCCATAATGTGGCAAAACATCCCAAGGCATTTCACGGGAGCATAATTGGACAAATTTTGGCACCGTGTTACCTGAGATATTAAATCTTAAATGGAAAAAAAATTATAACAAAATGGTTACAACGTGAATATGCTGATGAGGTTGTGCTGCCTTCTTCTTTGATAATAAGGTAACTCTCTCGGCTAGTTAGTCCTGGCAGGGAGACGACCTTCTCACTGATTAGGGAATGATGAGGAATAAATGCAATGGCAAATCCTGGCTAGATCAGGAGGAGGAGTTTAGAAGGATCAGGGGGGATCTTATTGAAACTTACAGAATACTGAAAGGCCCGGATAGAGTGGGCATGGGGAAGGTGTTTCCATTAGTAGGGGAGACTCGGACCCGAGGGTACATCCTCAGAGTAAAGGGGCGACCCTTTAGAACCGAGATGTGGAATTTCTTTAGCCAGAGGGTGGTGAATCTGTGGAATTCATTGCCGCAGAAGGCTGTGGAGGCCGGGTCATTGAGCGTACTGAAGACAGAGGTAGATAGGTTCTTGATTGGTAAGGGGATCAAAAGTTACGGGGAAAAGGTGGGAGAATGAGGTTGAGAAACTTGAATGGCGGAGCAGACTCAATGGGCCGAATGGCCTAATGCTGCTCCTATATCTTATGGTCTCTTGGTCTTATGGGTTGTGATTTCCCTGCAGTCTTCAATGAAGCTCTCCAAGAACAGAGAAGCATCATAACATTTGCTCTTTCCACCTGGAAGCATTAAAACCCTCACAGGAGGAGGCCATTCAGCCCCTTGATTAGATCATGGCTGAACCACACTGAAAATCTATCCACCTGCCTTGGTGCTGGAGGGTGGAGCACAAAGGTTTCTTCTGAGTAGGTGTTGATTAATTCCGCATGTCCCTTTTTAAGGTGCGCCAAAGATTTCAGCGGCGTCAGGTGCATGCAGTTCGAACTGGTTCAGCAACCAATGAGTGAGGAGGATGTGGCGCTGACGGTGGCTATAACATTCCTTGTGTTCGTGGGCCTGCTGATAGCATCGTTTTTGATCTACATGAGGTATCTATTTACTGGGCAGTCCTCCGAGAACGTAACAGTCCTTTGCTTTGTTTAATTCTGCGTATGGAAAAATTGTAGAATTATATCACATTTAGAACACAGAAATAGGCCATTCGGTCCTACTGGTCTATTCTGGCGTTTCTGCTCCACACGAGACTCCTCCCACACTCCTTCATCTCACTCCATCAGTATACCCTCCTCTTCCTTTCTCCCTCGTGAGTTTATCCAGCTTCCCCCTTGAATGCATCTATATTATTTACCTCAACTACACTCTGTGGGAGTGGGTCCCACATTCTCCCCACTCCCTGTGGAAGCAAGTCCCACATTCTCCCCAGTCCCTGTGGGAGCGAGTCCCACATTCTCCCCACTCCCCGTGGGAGCGAGTTCCACATTCTCCCCACTCACTGTGGGAATGAGTCCCACATTCTCCCCACTCCCTGTGGGAGCGAGTCCCACATTATCACCACACTCTGGGATTCTCCTCATTGGATTTATTAGTGACCATCCTATGTTTTTGTGTGTGGATATTCTAACTGCAGCCTCTTTCCCATAAACCCTGGCAGTCTGACCTGCAAAGCCAATTCTTTTGGGGCTTTTATTTCATTCTCTTTGGGTTCCCTTGCTCAGAGTTCAGAAAGGCTGGGTTTTAGTATGTTTACCTCATAGATCCAAAATCTGTGATCTCTACCACTTAGACGGACAAGGGCAGCAGATACAGGGGGACGCCACTGCCTGCAAGTCCCCCTCCAAGCCACTCGCCATCCTGACTTGGAAATATATCACCATTCCTTCGCTGGTGAAATCCTGGAACTCCCTCCCTAACAGCACTGTGGGTGTGCCTACGGCACATGGCAGCGGTTCAAGAAGGCAGCTCACTGCCACCTTCTCAAGGGGTAATTAGGGATGGGCAATAAATGCTGGTCAACTAGCGATGGCCACACTCTGAGAATGGATACGAAAACAATTAAAATATCTGTTAGGATCTGTTACAGACTCCAAGTTAAATAAATGTGAATGGGAGAACTGATTAAAACTGTCAACATTAACAATGTGAGAAGAGCATTTAGCGGTGAAGCTTTACTCCTGCCATTCATTTAGATCATTGTTAGAATCATAGAATCTCTAAAATGCAAAATAAGGCCATTCAGCCCATTGAGTCAAGGCTTTCAAGTGTAAGCTGATAGGGATTCAGGACCGGGACATTCCTGTAAGGATGAAGGATAGCATGGCAAGATTCGGGAACCTTGGATAACAAGAGATATTTTGAGACTAGTCAAAGAGTAAAAGGAAGCATTTGTCAAGGGTAGGAGGCTGGGAACACACGAAGCAAGTGTGGAATGCAAGGAAAGCAGAAAGAAACCTAAGCAAGGAGTAAGGAGGGCTAAAAGCATTGGCCAGCAGAATTACGGGAAATCCCAAGGCTTTTTATACATATATAAAGAGCAAGAGGGTAGCCAGGGAGAGGGTTGGCCCACTCAAGGACAAGGGAGGGAATCTATGCGTGGAGCCAGAGGAAATGGGTAAGGTATTAAATGAGTACTTTGCGTCAGTATTCACCAAAGAGAAGGACTTGGTGGATGATGAGTCTGGGGAAGAGTGTGTAGATTGTTTGAGTCATGTTGAGATCAAAAAGGAGGGGGTTTTGGTGTTCTTGAGAAACATCAAGGAGGACAAGTCCCCAAGGGCCTGATGGGATATATCCCAGAATACTGAAAGTGGCAAGGGAGGAAATTGCTGGGGCCTTGAGAGAAATCTTTGTATCCTCACTGGCTACGGGGAGGTCCCAGAGGATTGGAGAATAGATAAATGTTGTTCCTTTGTTTAAAAAGGATAGCAAGGATAATCCAGGTAATTACAGGCCGGTGAGCCTTACATCAGTGATAGGGAAATTATTGGAGAGGATTCTTTGAGACAGGATTTACTCCCACTTGGAAATAAATGGACGTATTAGTGAGAGGCAACATGGTTTTGTGAAGGGGAGGTCGTGTCTAACTAACTTGATCAAGTTTTTCGAGGAAGTGGCGAAGATGATTGATGAGAGTAGGGCAGTGGATGTTGTCTACATGGACTTCAGTAGGGCCTTTGACAAGGCCCCTCATGGCAGACTGGTGCAGAAGGTGAAGTCACATGGGATCAGAGGTGAGCTGGCAAGGTGGATACAGAACTGGCTCGGTCAAAGAAGACAGAGGGTAGCAGTGGAAGGGTGCATTTCTGAATGGAGGGCTGTGACAAGTGGCGTTCCTCAGGGATCAGCGCTGGGACCTTTGCTGTTTGTAAGATATATAAATGATTTGGAGAAAAATGTAACTGGTTTGATGAGTAAGTTTGCGGACGACACAAACGTTGATGGATTTGCGGATAGTGATGAGGACCATCAGAGGATACAGCAGGATATAGATCGGTTGGAGACTTTGGCGGAGAGATGGCAGATGGAGTTTAATCCGGACAAATATGAGATAATGCATTTTGGAAGGTCGAATACAGATAGGAAATATATAGTAAATGGCAGAACCCTTAAGAGTATTGATAGGCAGAGGGATCTGGGTGTACAGGTACACAGGTCACTGAAAGTGGCAATGCAGGTAGAGAAGGTAGTCAAGAAGGCATGCAGCATGCTTGCCTTCATCGGCCGGGGCATTGAGTTTAGAAATTGGCAAGTCATGTTGCAGCTTTATAAGAACCTTAGTGAGGCCGTACTTGGAATATAGTGTTCAATTCTGGTCGCCACACTACCAGAAGGATGTGGAGGCTTTGGAGAGGGTACAGAAAAGATTTACCAGGATGTTACAAAGAACAAAGAACAATACAGCACAGGAACAGGCCCTTCAGCCCTCCAAGCCCGCGCCGCTCCCCGGTCCAGGATTGAATCCTGAATCCAGGATCCCCGCCCAATTTTCCAGCCTATCTACATACCAATATCCTATCCACCGAGCTGTCCCTCATAGCTACGATGCTTTGTTCATCACAACCTATTAACTCACCCCCACCCCCCCATTCCAGACCATGTGATCTCCAGGGAGAGGCGAAAACCCAGAGTGAAAACCCCAGGGCCAATATGGGGGAAAAAAATCTGGGAAATTCCTCTCCGACCCCCTGAGGCGATCGAAACGAGTCCAGGAGATCACACTGACCCTGATCAGAAAATGCTTCCCAACCCTAGTCATTTCCACTTCCACGAACACCATATGAATTCCCTGCCCCCGAGACAGGTTCCCAACTATCCGCAGTCTCGCTCTGTGATGATCATAGAATGAAGCCTTGAAACGAGAAACAAGGAACAATTAGCCTGCGCCGCTCCCTGGTCCAAACTAGACCACTCTTTTGTATCCCTCCATTCCCACTCCGTTCATATAGCTGTCTAGATAAGTCTTAAACGTTCCCAGTGTGTCCGCCTCCACCACCTTGCCCGGCAACACATTCCAGGCCCCCACGACCCTCTGTGTAAAATATGTCCTTCTGATATCTGTGTTAAACCTCCCCCCATTCACCTTGAACCTATGACCCCTCGTGAACGTCACCCGGGGAAAAGCTTCCCACCGTTCACCCTATCTATGCCTTTCATAATTTTATACACCTCTATTAAGTCTCCCCTCATCCTTCGTCTTTCCAAGGAGAACAACCCCAGTTTCCCCAATCTCTCCTCATAACCAAGCCCCTCCATACCAGGCAACATCCTGGTAAACCTCCTCTGTACTCTCTCCAAAGCCTCCACGTCCTTCTGGTAGTGTGGCGACCAGAACTGGACGCAGTATTCCAAATGCGGCCGAACCAACGTTCTATACATCTGCAACATCAGACCCCAACTCTTATACTCTATGCCCCGTCCTATAAAGGCAAGCATGCCATATGCCTTCTTCACCACCTTCTCCACCTGTGACGTCACCTTCAAAGATCTGTGGACTTGCACACCCAGGTCCCTCTGCGTCTCTACACCCTTTATGGTTCTTCCATTTATCGTGTAGCTCCTCCCTACATTATTCCCACCAAAATGCATCACTTCGCATTTATCAGGATTGAACTCCATCTGCCATTTCCTTGCCCAAATTTCCAGCCTATCTATATCCTTCTGTAGCCTCTGACAATGTTCCTCACTATCTGGTATGAAGGGCATTAGCTATGAGGAGAGGTTGGAGAAACTTGGTTTTTTCTCACTGGAATGACTTAGGTTGAGGGGAGACCTGATAGAAATCTACAAGATTATGAGAGGCATGGACAGAGTGGATAGTCAGAAGCTTTTTCCCAGGGTGGAAGAGTCAATTACTCGGGGGCATGGGTTTAAGGTGCGAGGGACAAGGTTTAAAGGAGATGTACGAGGCAGATTTTTTTACACAGAGGGTGATGGGTGCCTGGAACTCGTTGCCGGGGGAGGGAGTGGAAGCAGATACGGTAGTGACTTTTAAGGGGTGTCTTGACAAGTACATGAATAGGATGGGAATAGAGGGATATGGTCCCCAGAAGGGTTTTAGTTAAGTCGGGCAGCATGGTCAGTGCAGGCTTGGAGGGCTGAAGGACATGTTCCTGTGCTGTAATTTTCTTTGTTCTTTGAGTCTGCACCAACCACAATCCCATCTAGGCCCTTTCCCCATAACCCCACATATTTACCCTCGCTAGTCACCCTGACACTAGGGTCAATTTGGCATGGCCAATCAACTTAACCAGCACATTTTTGGACTGTGGGAGGAAATCGGAGCACCTGGAGGAAACCCACGCAGATACGGGCAGAGCGTGTAAACCCAACACAGTGACCCAAGGCCAGAATTGAACCCGGATCCCTGGCGCTGTGAGGCAGCAGTGCTAACCACTGTGCCACCGTGCTGGGAATCGAACCTGGGTCCCTGGCGCTGTGAGGCAGCAGTGCTAACCACTGTGCCACCGTGCTGGGAATCGAACCTGGGTCCCTGGCGCTGTGAGGCAGCAGTGCTAACCACTGTGCCCCCCTGCCATAGTTTGTACCTCAACTCAATTTACCTGTATATCCCTTGATATCCTTCCTGAACAAAAACTTATCTATCTTAGTCTAGAAGCTCCAATCATCCTTACAGGCCGCGGAGAGAGTCCCGTGTTTCTTCAAGCCTTAGTGTGGAAAACAATCTTTCCTAATTTCCATGCTGAATGACTTGTTTCTAATGATTATGCCTCCTTACTCTTGATTTCTCCTTTGCAGATGGACAACTGAAGCATACCTCCCCTCCCTATGTAACCATCTCAATTAAATCTCCTCTTAACCTTCTCTGTTCTAACAATCCCAGCTTTCCATGTAACTGAAGTCCCTGGGACCATTCGGGTAAATCTCCTCTGCACCTTCTCCAAGGCCTTGACATCCTTCCCCAGACTGGTGTCCAGAATTGAATGCAGCTACCCCGCTCAAGCTGAACCAATGATTCGTAAAGATTCAGCATAACTTCCTTGCAAACTCTCCCACTCCAGCAGCAATGTGAAAAGGTTTACGCAAAGGCAACCCCATCACCCCAGTTAAACAGCCTGCACCAGCAGCATCTATTGTGTGCATTCACAATATCCTTTCTGAATACGGTTTGGCTAAGATTGAACCTGGAGTTTTACCGGCACGCCCGCCCGGAATTGGGGCGGGTGCGGCTCGCAGAACGGAATTCCCCTTTGGTGGGAATTTACAAGCCTCGCCCGAATGAGGTTGTAAAATACTGACCCAAGTGTCAGATCGAGCCCAAGATGCCCAATGCCTTATCTCGTCAGCTTGGATCTTATTTGTCTCTCTTGTGGGGACCATGAATTGGATTCAAATTGAATTTGGTTTTTGGAGCAAGCAAGGAGATGGGTTTCAGGTTTGCCCGGTCCATTCTGAGCATCGGCTTTGTGACTTTAAGAATGAAGTAATTTTCTTTTAAGATTTCCCTTCTGAATATTTAACCCTGTACAACTGTTTTCTTCAGATGCATAAAGAACAGATCCAAACACCAACCACATGGCGGAAGAGAGAAAGATCCAAGCACCAATGAATCTAAGGCGTCATTCCTGAGGCTGAACACGTTACCTCAAAGCACAACATTTCAGAATGTGCTGTATTGCTAAACAAAGGCATTAGTTTAAAGTATTTAAAGAAATTGCACTACCTGATGATGTTAATGTTGGTATTATGGCCCACATTCAGCTGCGTGTATTAGTTTTCATAGACTAGCTGTGAAAACTATTATTTTTCCTTGGATTTTTTTTCCCCCTTTCTCCTGAGGGAGTTAACATCTTCCTCCAGTGTTTGGGAAATTTTGTTCATTCCCTTCCCCTCCTCAAGACGTTGACTCCTCCCTCAAGTCTGTTCGCTTGAATGAAGCAACTTGTTGCTGCTATTCTTGTTTGCAGTTGTGTGTGGACTATTTGCAGTCTGGGGTTGGAGGGAAGGTGGAGGGATATGTGTGTGTGTCGACATTGAACTGAGCCCGTTCTGTTCCTTACCCAATATTCATTTAATCACGCCTCCAGCATGAATGCCTAGGCCTCAATAAGGAGTTTAAATAAGAAGACAAGTTTCCCTTAATTGATCCATAGTGCATGAACAAGGCAAATTTTGTTAAAAGTGTGGGCGACATAGTGGCACAGTGGTTTAGCACTGCTGCCTCACAGCACTAGTGACCCCAGTTCAATTCTGGCTTTGGGCGACAGTCTGTGTGGAGTTTGCACGTTCTCCTGTGTCTGCATGGGTTTCCTCCCACACTCCAAGGATGTGTAGGTTAGGTGGATTGGCCTTGATAAATTGCCCCTTAGTGTCCCAAGATGAGTAGGTTAGGGAAATGTGTGGGGACAGGGCCTGGGTAAGATGCTCTGTCAGAGAGTTGGTGCAGACTTGAAGGGCCAAAGGCCTCGTCTGCACTGTAAGGATTCTTTGGAAATATTTCACTGGCCCAGTTAATTTTACAAATCTTTCTGGAGGAAGCTTTTCCAATACCAACTCCATTTCCAGTACAAGAGGTACAATTGCCTTGTTATCAGAGTGGTTTTCTATGGGCTTTGTATCTTAATACCAATTTAAAGATAGATCACTCACCCTTTCCTTTAGACAGACGGTATTGTTTTGCACAAATTCATTTAAAAATATTTATTTGCGGCTATATATTTGTGTATTCTGTTTAGTGAAAAATGGACAAATAGCCTTAGACTCCAGTAGAGGGCAGTGTTTCACTAACTGACCCGAGGAACGAGTTTGGAGTGTGTGAAAGGCTGAGTTCCATTTGGATTTTTAACCTGGGCCTGCGTTATTTATACTGGCTGCAAGTTTCAGGAGTTCAGCTTTAACCAGGAACAGACCTCAAATACATTATCTCTCAAAATAATATTAATAATTAATATTTACACTTGGGACATTAGAGATAATAATGTATTTATTTATTAAACATGCCTTAAAATGAAGCACTTCAGAAAGAAGAATGTAGAGAGGCAATAAACCAAATGGTGCAATTGTAAACGGGATACAGGAATAGAGGGACCCGATTTAAATATCTGAAGGCAGCAGGATACGTTGGGAAAACTGCTAATAAATATATTTGCATTATATGAAAAGCGGCAGAGGGTACAAAAGTAAGGAAATTATGCTAAACTTTTTATAAAACCTTATTTAGATCTGAGCTAGCGTATTGTGTCCAATTCTGGGCACCAGACTTGAGGAAGGATGCCCAGGGAGCGGAGGAGATTTACTAGAATGGTTCCAGGGATAAGGGACTTCAGTTAATGTGGAGAGATTGGGATGGCTCTCCTTAAAGCAGAGAAATTTGACAGAGTTATTCAGAAGCACAAACTTTGATGGAACAGAGAGAGAGCTGTTTCCAGTGGCAGGAGGGCGGGTAACCGCAGGGACACAGATTGAAGAGAATCGGCAAAGGAACCAGAGGGGGAGAATTTTTTTACACGCCGAGTTGTTGTGATCTGGAAGGCGCTGCCTGAAAGGGCGGTGGAAGCCGAGGAATGTTCAAAAAGGAATTGGATAAATACTTGAAAGGGAAATATTTTTAAAAATTATGGGGAGAACAAAGGGGCAGTGGGTGTGATTGGATAGCTCTCACCAGAGGGTAGCACAGATATGCTGGGCTGATTGGCCTCCATGTGGGCTGTCCAATTCTCTGGTTATAAGCGTACAGTCCATGCTTCCAATGGGAAACAAATATTCGCTGGGATCATGGGGTAGATAATCAGTGCTGCAGTTTTTGCAATCCAGTGTCTCCCTGGGATTATCTCCCTGGGATTACTGAAACATCTCAACAATGTGTTTAACCTGTTTTCAGTTCCCATGAATGAATGATGTGCTGTCCAGTTGAGCTAATAGGCGCTGTTTGGTAGGAGTTCCCACTATCTGAAATTGAATCAATCCTTTACTGGACTAGATGATTGAAAAATCACCTTTCAATATCATACCTTATCAATAATAAAACTGCTTCAATGTCGAGGATGGAATGAAGTTGCAACCATAGAAAAACATTGCAATGTTTTCACACTTCAGTAATTTTAACACCTCAAAACTAACCACATTTCCCCCTTTCTGCTTCCAAACATCAGAGGGATGTATCCAATCTCTTTAGAAATTCTTTATAGGAAGAAGCCTCACAACACCGGGTTAAAGTCCAACAGGTTTATTTGTTAGCACGAGTTACCTTTATAAATTCTTTATAGTGATAAATGTGTTGATAATGAGAATGAATGCATGGTGCAATGGAAGTCTAGCTGATACACGTGGAAAACATTTACTGTTCACAATAATTTATTTCTGTCTCTCTGAGTAGATTACATGGCTAAGGAGGGGGCAGGGGGTGAAGGAAGGAATGTTCCGTCATGATCCTTAGCTTAGAAGTTCTCCCCCGCTGGTTCCTTTGGCTTTGATGGATCAATTGGTCTTCACAGACCTTTGTGTGTGTTAATTTGAGGCAAAGGTGTGTACTGTTAAGATAGTTTGTGGTCGCAATGTTCCAAAATCCCAACTGCCATTTCCTGTCCTGTCACTTTATTATTGACAGTCTGAATTGCGATCCTGTTGCTTTGTGAATGATTACCTGCCTGTCACCTGTCGTAAGACCATTAGCTTCATTATAGACTTGCCAAAAACTCATCAATGTATCATAGTATTATGGTAAGAAGTCTCACAACACCAGGTTGTGAGACTTCTTACCGTGTTCACCCCAGTCCAACGCCGGCATCTCCACATCATAGTATTATATCCATAGCTTGAATATGTAACTTGATTCCAGTGCCTTATGTGGAGGTCCTCATTTGTAAATACTTGCTGTAAATAAGTAGTGATGATTAAAGAGACTACGGACCTGGGAAGCATACTTTAGGAAAACTATGGATACTCCCCAAAGATCTCGTCTAAGCCCCTATCACAAAATGAAGCAGCCTGACTCATGATAAGCTCATTATCCAGGGCTGTGACAGATAGATCAGGGAGTTAGGGCAATGAGGGACAGAGAGAAAAGAGGAGTTGTGACCAATGACCAGATCAGCCACGATCTTAATGAATGATGGAGCAGGCTCGAAGGGCTGAATGGCCTTCTCCTGCTCCTTCGTGTTACTATGTACCATATTCCATCGCAACTGTCTTGTCTTCAAGCCCGGAGCCGCAATGGGAGGTTTGACTGACAGGGAGCTGGGAAGCGGTCTGTTGGTGCTTAGGAAAACCCAGAATTCCAGCTTTCTCCTCCTGCTCCCACAATGTGACCATGATGGACAGGCCTGGCTTCCAGTCAGCGGGGGGGGGGGGTATGCTGGAGGGAATTCGCTGGGCCATGCGTGTATGCCCGACCCCTGACCTCAGAGCCGCAGGGTTGGTGGGCCTGAAGCTTGGGGGGAGGGGGGGGGGGTGGAGAGGAATCACTCCTGCCCACTCAGCTCCCCAAGCCAGTCCTCACCTTGCCTTGGCTGCCAACTATCCTCAGGTTCAAGAACCCTGGGCAGATCATAGCTAAAAACCTGCAGAACAGGTTAAACCCGAGGCTTAAAGCCTTGTTCTCATTCTCAAAATGCCAGCCAGCCTCCCTGTCTCACATGATGGGGGTCGGTGTCGACTTTCCGACTCAATCCTACCCATTCCCCCCATGTGAAAACTCCCCCACCCTCTCAAATTGAGAATCACATTGTGAATTTGTAATTGTTTCGAGTAATTAAAATGATTGCTCTCTAATGTGCGAATGTTGAGGGAAACATCCAGTCTAATGTGTTATACAGAACAGCACATTGAGAATCTTTGTATTGTGATTGTAACAGTGGAATCAAGCTCTGTACAGTTTACGTGTTATAACATTTCTGTATTGGCATTTCTCAATTGAAAAGTATTATTCAATAAATACATTTACAACAAGATGTGAATGTGATAATGTCTTAATAACGTGTACCTT
Organism: Mustelus asterias; assembly: GCF_964213995.1. Lineage (NCBI taxonomy): Eukaryota > Metazoa > Chordata > Chondrichthyes > Carcharhiniformes > Triakidae > Mustelus > Mustelus asterias. The sequence goes on along the minus strand of NC_135801.1, from coordinate 3,592,341 downwards.
CATCGACAGCCTTTACAGGTTTGACTGGTTGAAGACAAAACCATTACATGTTGATCTAACTTCTAGACATTAGAACAAAGAGGTTGTAACAGGATGGACAGACTTCTCATTTCTCTAGAAAACTGAAGGTTGAGGGCTGACCTGATAGAGGTCTTGATGAAGGAGTTTAGAGTTTTAAGTTTATTTATTAGTGTCACAATTAGGCTTACATTAACACTGCCATGAAGTTACTGAGAAAATCCCCTAACCAAAAGAGAAAACGCTGGAAAATCTCAGCAGGTCTGGCAGCATCTGTCAGGAGAGAAAAGAGCTGATGTTTCGAGTCCAGATGACCCTTTGTCAAAGCACCCTTTGAAAATCCCCTAGTTGCCACACTCTAGCTCTGTTTGGGTACACTGAGGGAGAATTTAGCGTGGCCAATGTACCTGAACCAGCACGTCTTTCGGACTGTGGGAGGAAACTGGAGCACATGGAGGAAACCCGTGCAGACACGGGGAGAACATGCAGACTCCGCACAGACAGTGATCCAGTGAATTGAACCCGAGTCCCTGGAGCCGTGAGGCAGCAGTGCTAACCACTGTGCCACTGTGCCACAATGCCACCCAATAGCAAGATGCAGAGAAGATGTTTCCACTTGTGGGGAGTCTAAAATCAGAGGTCATCCACACAAGACCGTCACTCATGAATCCAATGGAGAATTCAGGAGAAACTTCTTCACCCAGCGAGTGGTGAGAATGTGGGACTCGTTCCCACAGGGAGTGGGGAGAATGTGGGACTCGTTCCCACAGGGAATGGGGAGAATGTGGGACTCACTCCCACAGGGAGTGGGGAGAATGTGGGACACGCTCCCACAGGGTGTGTGGAGAATGTGGGACTCGCTCCCACGGGGAGTGGGGAGAATGTGGGACTCACTCCCACAGGGAGTGGGGAGAATGTGGGACTCGCTCCCACAGGGAGTGGGGAGAATGTGGAACTCGCTCCCACAGGGAGTGGTGAGAATGTGGGACTCGTTCCCACAGGGAGTGGGGAGAATGTGGGACTCGCTCCCACAGGGAGTGGGGAGAATGTGGGACTCGCACCCACAGGGAGTGGGGAGAATGTGGGACTCACTCCCACAGGGAGTGGGGCGAATATAGAACTCACTCCCACAGGGAGTGGGGAGAATGTGGGGCTCGCTCCACAGGGAGTGGGGAGAATGTGGAACTCGCTCCCACAGGGAGTGGGGAGAATGTGGAACTCGCTCCCACAGGGAGTGGGGAGAATGTGGAACTCACTCCCACAGGGAGTGGGGAGAATGTGGGACTTGCTCCCACAGGGAGTGGGGAGAATGTGGGACTCGCTCCCACAGGGAATGGGGAGAATGTGGAACTCACTCCCACAGGGAGTGGGGAGAATGTGGGACTCGCTCCCACAGGGTGTGGGGAGAATGTGGGACTCGCTGCCACAGGGAGTGGGGCAAATGTGGAACTCACTCCCACAGAGAGTGGGGAGAATGTGGGACTTGCACCCACAGGGAGTGGAGAGAATGTGGGACTCGCTCCCACAGGGAGTGGGGAGAATGTGGGACTCGCTCCCACAGGGAGTGGGGAGAATGTGGGACTCGCACCCACAGGGAGTGATTGAGGGAATAGTGTCGATACATTTAAGAGGGAAGCTGGATAAACACATATGGGAGAAAGGAATAGATGGAGATGGCGATTGAGTGAGGTTGAAAAGGGTGGGAGAGAACACATGGAGCATAACTATGAGCATTGACTAGTTTTCATTAATGATTCTTTAATGCGGCATGGGTGTCACTGGCTAAGCCCACATTTATTACCCATCCCTAATTCAGGCTGCCTTCTTGAACCGTTGCACTCCATGTGTTGTAGGAACAGGAATTTTGACCCAGTGACAGTGAAGTAATGGCATTTCTGTTCCAATTTAGGTGTGTTACTTTGAGGGAACTTGCAAGGTGTGGTGTTCTCATGTATCCACTGTCCATGCCTTTCTAGAAAGCAAAGTTTAAGGGTTGGTGCCATCAAAGGAGCCTTGGTAAGTTACTGCAGTGCATCTAGTGGATGGGACACACAGCTACCATTGTGTGTCAGTGGTGGAGGGAGTGAATGTTTACGGTGGCGGATGTGGTGCCAGTCAGGCTTAGTTGGGGCTGCATTCATCTAGGCAAGCGGAGAGTATTCCATTCCACTCCTGGTTAGGCTGAATGGCCTGTTTTTCTGCTGTAAATATTGTGTAATGTGTGTGAGCATTTCTCAATTGGTTAGTCAAAGTGAACAGTGGGATATGGAATATTCTGTTACATTAGTATTTATCATAAATATAATGATGGATGGACTGACAAAACAATGAATTTCAACGTGGAAAAGCACAGGCATTAATAACTTTTAAAATATACAAGGTCACCGAGAAAGAGCAAGGGAAATGGGACTAATTAAATAGCTCACTTTAAGAGCTGGCATCGACATGATGGGCCAAATGGCTTCCTTCTGTCTTACAGTTATTTAATGGTTCCATTATCATGGCCTCATGAACCTAACCAAGGGAGCAAGTGCGGGGCTCAGAACTTCTAAAGGAGGAAATGACCACGGCAATGTTTTCTTGTCAAATTTCCATTGCTGTCAATTCACACACACACACACATACACACACACTCACTCACATAGAAACATAGAAACTAGAAGCAGGAGGAGGCCATTCGGCCCTTCGCGCCTGCTCCGCCATTCATTTTGATCATGGCTGATCATCAAATTCAATATCCTGATCCCGCTTCGTCCTATATTTGATTTGATTTATTATTGTCACATGTATTAACATACAGTGAAAAGTATTGTTTCTTGTGCGCTATATAGACAAAGCATACCATTCATAGAGAAGGAAACGAGAGAGTGCAGCATGTGGTGTTACAGTCATAGCTAGGGTGCAGAGAAAGAGGAACATAACGCAAGGTAGGTCCATTCAAAAGTCTGACAGCAGCAGGGAAGAGGTTGTTCTTGAGTCGGTTGGTACGTGACCTCAGACTTTTTTATCTTTTTCCTGACGGAAGAAGGTGGAAGAGAGAATGTCCGGGGTGCGTGGGGGTCCTTAATTATGCTGGTTGCTTTGCTGAGGCAGCAGGAAGTGTAGACAGAGTCAATGGATGGGAGGCTGGTTTGCGTGATGGATTGGGCTACATTCTTGATCTGTTGTAGTTTCTTGCAGTCTTGGGCAGAGCAGGAGCCAGACCAAGCTGTGATACAACCAGAAAGAAACCACAAATATCCCTTTAGCCCCAAGAGCTATATCTAATGTCTTCTTGAAATCAGACAACGTTTTGGCACATGTACCTATGTGCTCACACACACATATATTCACAGGCACGCAGGCACATGGACAGATACACAAACATGCATACAGATGCTTACATGTGTACACATGTATATACATGCGCACGCACACACATGCACTTTAATTCACACAAATTTGTACACATGCGCACAGACTGCCATAAAGTATCTGCGCAAAAAATTGACAACGAAGATATTTATCTTCATAAAACAATCTTAGAATCTGCAGTCCAGCAGAGACTCCCTCTCTCCAGAACTGTTTCAGGAATATCCCTGTCAGGAGAAATAATCTACACACTTTCATTTGAATGAAGGGCAGATTCTTTTTTGGTTAGTCTGAGATCCAAACTGTAACAATCGAACGCGGGAACCCTGTTACCAGTTGGGCACATCTGAAATGCGAATGCTAACATCCCTTCCTGGGGTCAGCCACTTTTGTTTAACCGCTTCAGTGGTGTCTCTGCATTGCTTACACACTCAACTAGAGGGAACCAGTCAACAGCAGACAGTAGGGGAGATGTTTATGATGTCCCTGTCACCATGTGCAATGGTTGTTAGGGCTGGTATGTAATTTACCCATTTATTTTGCTCTAAGTCTATATTTTCCTTTAAATTGCTCTTGCCATTCAGGGCTAAATGTCGCTCAGTACATGAGGGAGGATGTAAATCTCTCGATAAAACTGCAGTTTATGAACAATTCAGTGAAGGAATGTCCCCTCGGCATTAAGCACAAAGTGAAATAAACACCAAAGGGCTGGGGACAAACAAGCAGAATCCTTAACCTTGTTGTCGGAATGGATCAATCACTTCCTTCCCTGAAGATATTTCTCCAGCCCCATGAATTTGTGGCGGTAATCTCTGACAGAAAGAAGAGATATCCCCTTATATTCTTTTCTTCAATTCCTCGCTCCAATCTATCATTTCTTTCGGAAGGACAGGATTCCACCCAGGGGGACAGGAGAAGGTCATTGGCCCATCAAGTTCATTCTATCCAATGGACCATAAAGAACTAGCGATCGTAATGACCTCTTAGTGGAGCTGGGCTTCCTGAGGAAGGTGATTAAATGAACGAAAACACTTTCTACAGCCTAAGAGTAAGAGATGGCTGCAGCTGATTTGTCAGGTTCTCAATTACAAGCGATGCTAAATATAGAGCGAACTTTAACCTTCAGTCCCACTTCGAGTTAAATTATCACTCAACCCTCCTTTAAAAGGATTCATTAATGTCGCATTAGTTCATTTGAAAGGAAGCTTTCAACCCCCATTTCTGGGAAATCTGTAGACTCGACAATTTTAGATAAATGTCCTCTGGCCTCACATTAGCAGCTAAATTTAAAATATGTTGGTGATACTCCAGCCCACATGTTATGGCCAGAGAATCGGGTGAATGGCTCAAACGTGATTTGCGCTGGGCAGGACCCCTTTTAGGATTCTCCCCACTCCCAGTGAGGGTATGAACCAGATTAGCATATTTAAATCAGCATTTAGAGATGAGGGGGAGGTTGCCACTCCGGGTCAAGGGTTGGGGGTGTTCCCCATGACTGCACAGGGGGTCGCGATGCCCATTGGGGAAGAGGTGGGTGGGAGGAGAGGGGTGAGAGGGACCATAAACTGAGCTGTGAAGATCAGGGCACCCCGATCTCTGAGGAGCCAGTCTTGCCAAAGTCTTTCGCTCCAGTAGATCCTTTGGCCAGTGGGCATCCCCCCAACCTCCAAAACATTGACTAAGTGGGGGTGAATTGTGATCTGCATTGTGCCGAGCCTCTCGATGGGAATCACGTACTTCACCCGCCAGGGATGACACTAGGAGTGGGATTTTCCCAGTCACACTCACCCCAAAACCGGAAAACCCCACCCAAGGTCATCAGACCTTTGCATTGTCCACCCCCTGCCTGCTACGGGCGGGACGGAAAAACTCCCCCTTTAGTTATTTTTTGAGAGAATTCGACCCTATTTATTTATTATCCAGCTCTTCCCTCATTCTCCATCACAATTTCTCTCCATTGTTACAATGTGAAAATCTGCCATTAAAATGCGTTGAAATTTTAGAATTATTCTGATCATTCATCATCAATTTTGCCTCTTTGATACATTCTAATCCCTCGAAACTGAACATGGAAATGGAGAAATGTGCTGGGCTATGGGGGAAAATGAGCAGAGTGGGACTAACTGGATAACTTGTACAGGCAGCAGGTACAAGTACAAAGGGCCAAATGGTTTCCATCTGTGCTGAATAATTCTGTATCCAAAACTACAGAATTGGAGTTTTCCTCTATTCCCGAGCTGTAGAAACATTTTAAACCTGTATTTTCAGAGTGTTAATATATTTCTGTGATATTGAGTGCAGAATATTGCGAATTCCTTGAGTTATCATGTGTTTAGAATTATAATTAAGTTTGAGATATATCCAAGACCCGGTTGGTGTTTTTAACAAGTCTCATACAGATCCTCATGTTGCATGATCAACAAATACACATCATGGAACACCATTGTAGGTTCCTCTCCAAGCCACTCACCATCCTGACTTGGAAATATATCGGTTGTTCCTTCACTGTCGCTGGGTCAAAATCCTGGAATTCCCTCCCAAACAGCACTGTGGGTGTACCTACACCACATGAACTGCAGTGGTTCAAGAAGGCAGCTCATCACCACTTTCTCCAGGGCAACTCATGGGCAATAAAGCTGACCCTGTCAGAAAGGCCCACAGCCATGAACAAATTGTCCATTTTCTGCATTAAATTCCATTTATCTTTCCTCTCGTCCATCTGCTTAATTCGTGATATTTTTTCTAGAAAGGAGATTAGAAAACTGGAAGGAAGATGAGCGGCACTGTCCTTGGAAAGTATATTTCTAAATGAGGTGGAGGAACAGAGTATCAAATACACCAATCACTACGACAGGTCGATTATGACTATAAAGAAGTAACAAATGACTGGAGTTCATTTCTAGATGGATAGAATTGGAAAGTGGAGAAATTATATTAAACTTCTGAAGAAGGTGCATTAAAGATTTATCATAGATCTTACACCCATCAGGAAAGACTGGGTAGTAATATCTTTAGAGAAGAGAAAACTGAGGGGGTTTGATTGGGTAGATGTAGAGAAGATTCCTCCACTTGGTTGTGGGGGGAGTGTAGATCCAGAGCTTCGGGCCATAAAAATCAGATCATCAGTGATAAAGTCAATAGAGAATTCAGGAAAAATGTCGTTTTGATTTGATTTGATTTATTATTGTCACATGTATTAACATACAGTGAAAAATATTGTTTCTTGCGTGCTATATAGACAAAGCATACCGTTCATAGAGAAGGAAAGGAGAGAGTGCAGAATGTAGTGTTACAGTCATAGCTAGGGTGTAGAGAAAGTCAACTTACTGCGAGGTTGGTCCATTCAAAAGTTTGACAGCAGCAGGGAAGAAGCTGTTCTTGAGTCGGTCGGTACGTGACCTCAGACTTTTGTATCTTTTTCCCGAAGGAAGAAGGTGGAAGAGAGAATGTCCGGGGTGCGTGGGGTCCTTGATTATGCTGGCTGCTTTTCCTGAGGCCACAGGAAGTGTAGACACAGTCAGTGGATGGGAGGTTGGTTTGCGTGGTGGGGACTGGGCTTCGCTCATAACCCTTTGTAGTTTGTTGTCCAGAGAGTGGTGAGAATGTGGAACTCATTGCCGCAGGGAGGGTTGAATAATATAGGTCCATTTCAGGTGTAGCCAAAATTCCATAAGAGGGAGAAAGAAACAAGGATATATTGAGATGAATTGGGTGGGATGTGGAATGTAAACTCCAACAGGGTCAACTGACCTGCTTATGTGCGGTAAAATCTAATTGACCACATTGCTTAACATCCTGTGTAAATGCTATGCTGGATGCACTAAATTCACTATTGTTAATCAAGTATAAAATTCCACTAGCCTGACCTCACCGTGACTTTATCAGCACCATCGGCTTTCTATTATTCTGGCAGATTTCTCACCAACTAGCTTTTTTGACAGCATTTTCATTGCGTGCATCTTCTACAAAACTTCAGGTAACATTTGTAAGCTGCTTGGGAGTGAGAGGCACTGGAGAGGCTGGTCGTTGCCAGTCTCTCGCTGTTGTGAGAAGCTGCCAGTGCCTTATTTAGATTTGTCCATGTGAAATAGCTAGGGTAGCATGGTACACTCCACCAGCTTTACACCCTATAACTCATTGGAGAGGCCACATGTTGAAGATATTTTCTGCACTATACACGGCTAAATCATTGTGTCATAAATAACAGGGTCAGGATTTGTCCGTCGATAAGGAGTGGGTGAAATATCTGATTCTGTGCCCTTTTGGCCATAGAACGTACAGCACCGGTAGCTAAAATAAAGAATTATTTTTCAGAAGTGAAAGTTCACTCCTGACACTCTTCACATTCACCGAGGAACAGAGTGCGGAGGTTTAGGGCCATTACGGTGCAGAAATAGGCCATTCGGCCCATTGAGTCTGCACTAACTCTCTGACAGAGCATCCCACCCAGACCCTATCCTCGTAAATCCACATATTTAACCCACTAATCTCCCTAGCCTACACATCTTGGGACACTAAGGGACACATTAGCACGGCCAATCCACCTAACCTGCACATTTTTGGACTGCGGGAGGAAATCGGAGCACCCGGAGGAAACCCACGCAGACACAGGGAGAACGTGTAGACTCCACACAGACAGCGACCCGAGGCCGGAATTGAACCCGGGTCCCTGGCGCTGTGAGACAGCAGTGCTCCATGGGACGCTGTTTTCAAAAAATATTGCCCTTGGAACCCATAAAACAGGCAGAAAGTTCAGTTTCTACCCCAATCTGTTTTGTTTAGTTGATTTATTAGCGTCACAAGTAGGTCTACATTAACACTGCAATGAAGCTACTGTGAAAATCCCTTCGTTGCCACACTCTGGCGCCTGTTTGGGTACACTAAGGAGAATTTAGCACGGCCAATGCACCTAACCAGCACGTCTTTCAGACTGTGAGAGGAAACCGGAGCACCTGGAGGAAACCCACGCAGACATGGGGAGAACGTGCAAACTCCACACAGACAGTGACCCGAGCTGGGAATCGAACCCGGGTCCCTAGTGCTGTGAGGCAGCAGTGCTCACCACTGGGCCACTGCCCCACCCTATTGGCTGAGTTGCTTGAGGGATAAATATTGATGGGGGCACCAGAGAACTCCTCTGATCTTCTTTAAACTTCACTGTGGAATTTTATAAGGCCACCTGAACAGGCCTCAATCCAGCTGTGACACCAACTCAGTTGGTGACACACTCTATCAGAATGGTAACTTGGGTATAGTTAAACCTTTTCAAAGTTTCTTGCATATTTTGACCTACAAGTAACCAAGGTGAATCAATATTACAATTACTCATCCACATCATCCAGCTAATGATTAATACAAAGTGATAAAAGAAAATCAAAAGGTCTGCGCTGACACACGCCCAGAGGATAGAGTTTTCAAAATCATCCCATCCTTCAGCTAGGGATGAGGAGAAAAGAGTCTTTCATAACCTCAGAACTTCCCACTGGCTGTAAGCCCAATGGAAGTGTGGTCAATGTTGTAATGTAGGAAATGCAGCAGCCAATTTGATCACAGCAAGATTCCACAAACAACAATGAGATAACGATCAAATAATGAGGAGGAGGTGGCAGAAGCAGGATACAACGGCAACGTTTAAGAGGCATTTTGACAGACACGTGACTAGGCAGGGAATAAAGGGAAATGGACAGCGTGGAGGCAAAAGGTCGTTGGTTTAGGAAAGCGTCATGTGTCAGTGCAGGCTTGGTGGGCCGAATGGCCTGTTCCTGTGCAAGTACTCATCTGTTTTTGTGATGTTAAAACAAAACATAAAAGCCCCCATTGCAAATGGCTCAGTGACACGCGTTTATCAGATGTGCAGAACAGTGTTAGAGGCAGTAGTCCTTCCTCCATGACCTGTAGGGACTGCTCCCCAACCGCTGTCTCCAATTCAGGCAGCACACCAGGGCTTGGATTGCCATGTTTAATCATTGCAGCTCCCACTAGCTTGGTGTTGCTGTAGCATTTAATACATTAGATACAAAAGTCTGAGGACACGTACCGACCGACTCAAGAACAGCTTCTTCCCTGCTGCTGTCAGACTTTTGAATGGACTCACCTTGCATTAAGTTGATCTTTCTCTACATGCTAGCTATGACTGTAACACTACATTCTGCACCCTCTCCTTTCCTTCTCTATGAATGGTATGCTTTGTCTGTATAGCGCGCAAGAAACAATACTTTTCACTGTATCCCAATACATGTGACAATAATAAATCAAATCATAGAATCATAGAATCCCGACAGTGCAGAAGGAGGCCATTTGGCCCTTTGAGTCTGCACCGAACACAATCCCACCCAGGTCCATAACCCCATGCATTTACCCTAGCTAGACCCCCTGACAAATCATTTATATGTTAGTAACAGTTTGGATACTGTTCGTTGAACAGTTATTTTGATGGCAAATTCTGATTATTTATTTCATTAAGGTTCTCCTTTGTAGATAGTTTAGATTGTATCTCTGTTTAGTTGGTTGGCAGGTTGGTGGGTGGGGTGGGTCGGGGGAGAGGGGGATGTCTCCTCATTGGATCAGTTAGGTAACTTAGCCGACACACGCTGACTGGAGGTGACATCACATACCTGAGTCAAGTGGGGAGGGGCTGGTGAGTGACGGCACTGGGGAGTTTGAGTGACAGGCTCGCTGTTTAAATGAGGAGGTTCTGCAGGTAAACTGCACACCTGAAGCTGTGGGAGTAGCTCACTCACAACGTCAGGATTCAGCAGAGGAGAAATAGCAGCAAGACAGGCACACACACGAACCAAACAGCTCACCTACCCTTCACAGCACACTGTGTTAAAATGATCAAACTGCAGTATCTGCTGTTGGTGCTGTTGACTGCAGGTAAAAACAAAACTTTTCTTGAACTATTTATATGAAGTTTTGGAGCGCGGAACGGATAAAATGTTTATGAAAGAGTGACTCTACACTAAAGTGTACAGCTATTAGCAATAAAAAGAAATATGTTTTAAACTAGTTTCTCCTTACAGACACTGAGCTGTGTTGTGAGTTCACTTTGGAATGAAATGGGGATGAATTAATTGCAGTTAGAATCGATTTGTTTTAAAGACCTGATTTTGTTGTAACTCTTGACAATTCTTCCTGGGTTCTGGTCGCTGTAATTCAGTAGCCAGGTTGGAAAGTGCCGGGTTTAGTTTTTCACTCTGTGGAGTGCCACTCTTGCTGCAATCCCTAGCTGGCAAATGGTGATTGGCAACAGACCTGGAAACAACCTTCTGCCGTTTTAACTCTTCCAAAAAGTATAAATATCTTTTGTGTTCCAGCCGGTGTTTGGTCGGTGGATGTGGGAACATCTGTGCCCGAAGACGAGAATAAATTATTGGTTTCCTCCGGAGCCCCAGTTTCCTACCCCTCGACCTCCAGTCCCAATAACAGCCAGCAGTTAACTAATGACTCCAGCGAGGATTATGAAGATTATGAAGATTACGAGGATGAAGAAGATGATCTACTGGCCTCTGAAGAATTGGAAGATGGAATGTTACCAGCAAAAGGTTTATAAATTCTTTATATAATATAATCTTTAATATATAATCTAATATCTATAGTACAATATATTATATTATTAATATAATCTTTTCAGGGTGGCACAGTGACACAGTGGTTAGCACTGCTGCCTCACAGCGTCAAGGACCCGGGTTCAATTCCTGACTTGGGTCACTGTCTGCGCGGATTCTGCACATTCTTTCCGTGTCTGCGTGGGTTTCCTCCGGGTGCTCTGGTTTCCTCCCACAGTCCAAAGATGTGCAGGTTAGGTTCACTGGCCGTGCTAAATTGACCCTAGTGACAGGTGGTTAGTAGGGTAAATAAGTAGGGTTATGGGGATTGTGGTCGGTGGAGACTCGATGGGCTGAATGGCCTCCTTCTGCACTGTAGGGATTCTATGATTTGAAGCCATTGTCTCTGCTGGCGAATTTCCCATTTGACACCCGAATGTGTTAGTGTCCATTTGCTTTACCCGCAGAAAGTTATATTTAATGTTAAGCAGCAAATCGGGAAGTAAATATGAAACTTCACTCCAGGCTAAACATGAATGGCAGCTAAATGCTTCTGTTGTAAAATGAATTGACGGGACACTAGAATGTGGCGACTTAGACTGTCAATTCTGGCATGTTAAAGTTCATGAGCAAGTTTTCCAATTAACCCAGTGTGAGGGCGTTGGAGTACGTGCCTCAGTGACTCCCAACGCATCTTAAGTAGACTTTATCAGTCCTATAATTAAAGCATGGTCTGGGGATTACGGCATTAAGACAGGCTTCACAATGGTATAGCTACCAAAATGATTGGCACTGTGATTGAAGTTGCACGAACAATGATGGTTTTGGCATGAAGTGGTTTTAAATTTTTAAGGTATTGCACCATGACTGGGGAAATGGAATGGGGACGCTGGGGATACTGTTGTCGTCACATTGAGTGTAAAACAATGTTTGCATTTTTAGAGTGCTGCTCATGCATTGAGAGACATCTCCCACTGCCCCAGGTAATTTAAACAGGAGTTAGAAAAATAAATGACCTTTTGGGCTTTCTGAATATCAGAAACATTTAACGACTCGAAGGTTAACTGGGGATGTATCATATGAAAGAAGATCTGTACCCCTCCCAGGCACCGTAACTAGACACTTTATAAAAATTCATTTACAGGATGTGGGTGTTGCTGGCTAGAGCAGCATTTATTATCCATCACTAATTGCCCTCGAGAAAAGGTGGTGGTGAGCTGCCTTCTTGAATCGCTGCAGTCCATGCGGTGTAGGTACACCCACAGCACTGTTAGGGAGGGAGTTGCAGGATTTTTGACCCAGTGACAGTGAAAGAATGGCGATATATTTCCAAGTCAGGATGATGAGGGAACTTCCAGGTGGTGGCGTTCCCAGATATCTGATGTCCTTGTCCTTCTAAATGGTCGAGGTCTGACATGACACAGCAATTGTTCATAATAATAGCAAGAAGTCTCACTACACCAGGTTAAAGTCCAACAGGTTTATTTGGTAGCACCAGCTTTTGGAGCGTTACCCCTTGAAGGGGCAACTACTTACTGTATCTACCCCAGTCCAACGCCGGCAACTCCAGGTCTTGTTCATAATAATATAGAGAATGTTGGAAGAACTCAACTGGGCAGCAACTGTAAATAGAGAGAAATGAATATTTTAAATCAATGACCATTCATCAGAGTTGTAGCTATTGATCTCAGAGCTGGCGGTGTAACTGGAATAGTAATGAGGATTGCAGTGAGATGAAGAGGAAAAACTTAGTGGGACTTGAACAAATATGTTTAAGGAGCTTCTGAGCATCTGTATAACTGGCTAAAATACATCTGGGAGTGTCAGAATGAAAACTTCAAACGCACCTGACCTGCGATGCTGTAAAGGATTGGAAATACTCAGAGAATCAGAGATAAGCATTTACAGTCTATGATGTTTCATCAGAACCTTTGATAATCCGAGAACGTTTTGCTTATTTAATGCCAGAACTTTTCAAAAGAACTTTCACTTTCAAAACTCTCTGAAGGGAACAATGAGACCAAAGTTAGGAATTTATTGCTTAACCTTGAACTGTTTCTCTGGCGGTATCTAAGAATTGTCATAGCGATGACTTGAACATTGAAAAATCTTCTCACTTTTATACTCAAGGTGCAAGTATTTGATACAAACACAAAAATCTAGCTTGTGTTGTACCTTTTTCTCATGCCTTGATTCCCAGAAGGTGTTCTGTGTTCATTCAATGGACACATTACTCCAGAGTCCTTTCCTCCATCACAGATTGGAAGTTACACCTGAAATGACTCTCATTCTGACAATTTGCCAAGCTACACCCAGGCATTCTCCCAGTCTCAATCGAATCCCCAAATTCAAAATGGACATAAACTGACAAATAATTGGGTGCTAATCCCACACCAGTAGGCGCTGGAGTGTGGCGACTAGGGTATTTTCACGGTAACTTCATCGCTGTGTTAATGTAAATTTACTTGTGACACAAATAAATAAACTTAAAAAAAAAAATTCTACTTTTGAGTTTTAAAATAAAAAATATCAACTTGCTTCACCATCATTTCCGCAACGCCAGTTTGGAAACCTGTAACCATGGAAACAGTGTTTGTGATGTGGGCCATATTACAGGAAAGCACAGTTCATCAATAAAAGAAAATCTACACGGGTGCGGAGGTTTTTTTAGATGGACTTTGATGAAAATGCCATTAGATGATGGGCAATAAATGCTGGCCTGTCAGCGACGCCCATGTCCCACAAATGAATAAAAATTGTGTCACAACTACCAATCTACTGTGTGGCAACCCAGGTGTTGACAACTCTTATCTGAGATGAATTGTTTTATTAGTAAAGTTAGAAACGCATACATGTGCACGTGCACTATATTGTATATGTATGTACGAGTGTGTGTGTACATTTATATAGGAAAATGTTTGTACTCTTTTAAAATGTTGGATTAATGAGGACAAGCAATGGTTGGGGGTGGCAAAGACTCAAAATGTGTGAAATGCTTTGAAATGACACATATCAACTTGTGCTTCCAGTCCAACAGGTTGTTAAACCCAGTAATGAAGGCAGAAAGAGAAAGGGCTCTAAGAAATCCAGGAGTAAGGGAAAGAGAAAGAGGACAGGGAAAAAGAAGCAGAAAGATCCATGCAAGACCGATTACAAAGACTACTGCATTTATGGCAAATGTCAATACTTGAAAGACCTGAACCAGCCATCGTGTGTGTAAGTCAATCCACACGCAGTGGGACCTTCTGAATAACCGGCTTGTGCTTTTTAATCTCTGTCGCTCTACCATTGGCTAGGCTTTTCGTAAGAACATAAGAAATAGCAGCAGGAATAAGCCATTTGGCCCCTTGAACCTATTCCGTCAGTCAATGATATCACGGCTGCTCTGCTTGTGACCTTAATTCCGCTTCCCTTTCTGTTCTCCATAACCGATGCTTCCCCTTGTCCATCAAAAATCTGTCGAACTCCACGTTGAATATATTCAGCGACACAGGTCCTGCTAATCTCTGACAAAGACAACTCCAGACATCGGTGGCCTGAGAGAAGAAATTCCTCCTCAACCCCAGCTTAAATGGGAGACCGTTATTTTGGAACTGTGTCCCCTCGTTCTAGATTCCCCCATGAGGGGATACATCGTTCAGCATCTACCCTGTCAAGCTCTCTCGGAGTCTTACATGTTTCAATAAGATCACCTTTCACTCTTCCAAACTCCAATGAGTATAGGCCCAACCTTTCCTCATAAACCCCTCACCCTTCAGCTGCCTGGGCCAGAAAATCCCTCCCTCAATGTCTCCACCTCGATTACTTTTAAGATGCTTCTTCAAATATCTCTCTTTGTTTAAACTGCGGCCCTTTGTCTTGATCTCTCCTCCTGTGACTTTGGGCGGGGATTTGACCGCTGCGCTCACCCTGAAACTGGAAAATTCCCGCCCGAGGTGAATGGACCTTTCCATGGTCCACCCCTCACCTGCGACAATTCCCAGGAGAGTTCACCCTTCGGTTGCAAAAAGGTCAATGAGGTTTTTATTGATCCTGCCTTGGGTCAATCTGCAGCATTAAACGTGTGTCACTGTTTACAAAGGGGGTGATTTACTCTGAGTAAATGTCCACCGCAGGAAGCTCTGCTGCTGCAGCGCATAACTTGAGATCCCTTTGTTCATGGTGCTTTATTAAATTGATTTTCAAAATTCTTCATTGGGGTATTTGTCTTCATGGGACAGTAAAACGCTATTTATCCCTTTTGATAGAACTATTTAATTAGCCCCAATTCCAACTGCCCCCCATCACCCCCAAACCCTGCAAAAGTCCCATTTTCACGCTCTGTCTTTTGCATGCAGCTTTAATATCCAATGTCGAAGTCAGCCCCGGTTGAAACTTATGCAAATCTTTGAAATCTGAGAGGGTGTGTGTTCAGACTGGAATTCTGTAAAAGTCCAGGGTGAAGGTGCATAATCTGAGATGGAGGGGCACGGTGGCACAGTGCTTAGCACGGCTGCCGCACAATGCCAGGGGCCCGGGTTCAATTCCCAGCTTGGGTCACTGTCTGTGGAGTCTGCACGTTCTCCCCGTGTCTGCGTGGGTTTCCTCCGGGTGCTCCAGTTTCCCCCCACAGTCCAAAGATGTGCAGGTTAGGTGGATTGGCCGTGCTAAATTGCCCCTTAGTGTCCCAAGATGTGTAGATTAGTGGGATTAACAGAATAAATACATGGGGTTATGGGGATAGGGCCTGGGTGGGATTGTGGTCGGTGCAGACTCGATGGGCCAAATGGTCTCCTTCTGCACTGTAGGGATTCTATGATTCTATGAGTTTTGATATGTTCCAAAGAAGCTACAGCACTGAAACACGTCATTCGGGCCAACTGCTCCATGCTAGTGTTTATTCTCCATATGAACCTCCTCTCACCCTATCACCATGTCCTTCCATTCCCTTCTCCTTCTTATGTTTATCCAGCTTCCTCTTAAATATATCTGTACGATTCACCTCATCCACTCCCTGTGGGAGTAAGTTCCACACTCTCACCACTCTCGGGGTAAAAAGATTTCTCCTGAATTCCCTCTTGGGTTTCTTATATTTATAACCCTTGGTTCTGGTTTCCCCCACTAATGGAAGAACCTTCTTTGCATCGACCCTATCAAACCTCTTCATAATCTTAAAGACGTTTATTAGGCTATGGGAAGAGCGGCAGTTAGTTTGACCTTTCCTGATAGTTGTACCTTCTAAGCCCTTATAAATCCTTGTAGCACCTTCTCCATTGCCTCAATATCATTTTTTAAAATACGATATAAATCTGTGCAGTGTTGCAATGTGAATGTGGTTGGTATGAAATATTCTAATGCAAGACCCTGGGTATTCGATGATATATTTTCAATCTTGCTGATCTTTTATCTCTCTATTCACATTTCTCTTGTTTAGATGCCTTCCTGGTTATCAGAATGAGCGCTGTGGGATTCAGACATTACATGTGATCACTGAGAAGAGGATTAACAGCCTCTCCATTGTCCTGGTGGTAGGAGCTGTGATGTTGTTCATCTTCATAATGGCTGTGATCTTTGTGACGCTGCGGTAAGCAAAACATGAGAGCATTTTCTTCCACGCCGGCAACTAACCCATCTGTGTGTTGGTATCAATAGTTCCCATCTCTTATAATGGTTCATGCAAATGTGACTGCCCCACTATATTCCACGATATAAGATGGTGGCAATATATCCACAATCAACAAGAAAGTTCCTTTGTGTAACGACCATGTTCATGCCCGATTGGTGCCAGCTCCACTCTGAGATCCTTGAAGCATTATCACTGCTTACAGTACAAACCGTAACCCCCACAGGAACTGATGAGGGGGGATTAGAATGGTTTAAATACACAGCAGTAACTGAACATTAATGAGGT
This sequence comes from Mustelus asterias, assembly GCF_964213995.1. Classification (NCBI taxonomy): domain Eukaryota; kingdom Metazoa; phylum Chordata; class Chondrichthyes; order Carcharhiniformes; family Triakidae; genus Mustelus; species Mustelus asterias. Next base: position 3,575,535 of record NC_135801.1, on the reverse strand, counting down.
GCGATTTACTTCCGATATACTCAGTGCAGCTTCACCCAGTGCCAACACAAACGCTTCTTACTAAACAGAGATAAATTGAGATGACAACTTTGCACTTGATGTTAATGCAGTTGACTCATGGGCTGGGATTTTACAGCCTCGCTCAGGCCAGATCGTAAAATCCCGCCCGGTTTCTGTTCTGGGAAACTCAGCTGCCCTGGAATTGGGACGGGTGAGGTTTTCAGCCATGGTCACTCTCACCTTTTAATTATAGAATCCCTGCAGTGCAGAAATGGCCATTCTGCCCATTGAGTCTGCACCAACTCAGCATCTTACCCAAGCCTCTCTCTCCCATCCCCGTAACCTCCAATCCACCTTAACTACACAGCTTGGGACACTATGGCCGGAATTTTATTGATTCCGGGGCGGGCGAGGCTCAGAGAATGGCATTCTCTGCTGGCCTCGGGTGGGATTGTACGAAACGCAGGCTGACGTGTAAAATTCTGCCCTATGGGTCAACCTAGCACGGCCAATCCACCGAACATGCACATCTTTGGAGTGTGGGAGGAAACTGGAGGAAACCCACACAGACACAGGGAGAACGTGCAGACTCCACACACACAGTGACCCGAGACCGGAATTGAACCCGGGTCCCTGGCGCTGTGAGGCAGCAGTGCTCACCCACTGTGCCACCGAGCCCTTTTGCCTGGTTATAACTGGGTGCCCATTTTAAACATGGATGGGTTCAGTGCTGGGGCCTGCAGTTGAGTCCATGCCTTTGACAGCCGACACCTGTTGATGTTTGGAACTTGCTCAATCCAACCTTTCTGGGTGTGTGCATCTGAAAGTAATATTTCAGCATTCTTCGTTCACTAAATTGCAATTAAACCTTCCCAGCTACACCTTGAGAACAGCGCCAGGGACCCGGGTTTGATTCCTGGCTCGGGTCACTGTCTGTGCGGAGTCTGCACATTCTCCCCATATCTGCGTGGGTTTCCTCCCACAGTCCAAAAGACATGCTGGTTAGGTGGATTGGCCATGCTAAATTCTCCCTCTGTGTATCTGAACGGGTGCCAGAGTGTGTCGACTAGGGGATTTTCACAGTAACTTTATTACAGTGTTAATGTAAGCCTATTAATGTGATCAATAAGTAAACTTTATTAAGAGGTATCGACACAGAAACAGGCCATTTGGCCCATCTGGTCCATGTAATTGTTCATATTACACACAAGCTTCCTTTCCCCCCCATCAATGTTCCTGTCTATTCCTTTCTCCCTCATTTGTTAAATAATATTACACTGTTTTCTTTCATCACCACATCCCTAATAACATCTCTTTTTACAGAACTAGGAGAAAAATGCGGGTCGAACACGACGTCTTGAATGAAGAGAAACAAAAACTGAGGACAGAGAATGGGATTGTAGTTTAAAGAGTAAGTTAAACTCATTCTGTGCTAAATAGAAAAAAAGAATAATCAGGTTTAGTGAGTTTTTAAACTCGCTTTCTAAACTGAAATGCAGTTAATAATTTTAAGTGGATTTGTCAAATGTACAGGGTGGGGGAAACTTGCGTGGACCTCAATTTCACAAATCTAATAATACACTCATGTTCTTGAGGTTAAACCTACTTTAAATTTAGTGGAAAGCTGCTGGACTCGAGAATATCCCTATCACATTGATGATTATCCTATCTGAGAAATGCTTGTATTAATGCTCTCGTGCGTTTTATCTTTCGAACGTTTCCCCTCTATCTTAACTCCTGGCTGTTTAGTGCTATTCTGAATGGAAAGTTTGACGTTTTAGAACAAAGAACAAAGAAAATTACAGCACAGGAACACGCCCTTCGGCCCTCCAAGCCTGCACCAACCATGCTGCCCGACTTAACTAAAACCCCCTACCCTTCCAGGGACCATATCCCTCTATTCCCATCCTATTCATGTATTTGTCCAGACGTCCCTTAAAACTCACTATCGTATCTGCTTCCACTGCCTCCCCCGGCAGCGAGTTCTAGGCTACTGTAATGAGTAGTTAACTTGACAATGCCAGGAAGACACCAAAGCATTGATGGAATAGCCAAAACTGGCCAAGAAATGCATTGATGTCACTCCCATGACAGCAGTTACTCTCCACATTGATAAAGACTGAAGGAGAGAGGTTAAGGGATTGTGCCTGAAATGGGGGTTCCTTTTGAATGTACAAATGGAATGCCCAAAGCCTTTTCCGAAACCCTTTCCAAAATTGGACTGCCCTGACCTCAGCTGGTGTCCCAGTCTGCCACTACCCGTATCTCTGCTTCAGTAGCCCTCAGTGTGTGTCTTCATTTTGTCCAACTTGAGATACGTAACTGAAGATAAAAATAATAGAATGTACTGTATCTGCAGCAGATGCTGTTTGACTCACGTTGATGCTAACGGTTGATAAACTTGTATTTTCAGGAAGGCTGAATCCAGACCGGCGGAAGATGTCCAAGTAAATCGACCACCTGCATCTCTTATAGGATGTCCACTTCTATCTCCCTCTTCTGTTTCATCTCTTGATTTGTACAGCTGTCCAAAACAGAAGTACACAAAGCAAAATTCAATGCTATGGCTGATGTGTAACACGTATGATACAATAACAGTTTGATTTGATAGCCTATCGCATAAAATAATAACCCTGTCCTCTGGCACCTCACAGGAGGCTGAGTCAGGGTAAAAATAGCACTGAATCAACGAAGGAGATGTTACCAAGGGTGGCCAAGTCTTTGGAAGAGGTAAATTTGGCACAGTCTAAGGGCTGAATTTTACGTGACCCCCTCTTCCCCCCCCCGCCCGCCCCCCCCCCCCCCCCGCCCCCCCCACCCCCGGTGGGTTTTGAGGCATGGTGGGGGCAGAAGCTTGAAATTATATGGACAGGATTTCCTCTGGGATCCAACCCGCTCCAACCCGGATGTGATTTTGCAGTGGGACAGGCAGACCTGAGATGGGAAGCTTTCCCCAGTTAAGGCCCTAAGTAGCTATTTAATGGCATCTCCATCGGCAGCCCCATTTTGAGCGGGGTGTCCTCTCCTCAAGGACTGGACACCCCCACATCCCCTCCACCCTCCTGATCTATCCCTCGATAATCCAATCACCCTCCCTCCCCCAGCGACCTCCCCAGGCAATCTGATTGGTCAGCAGGTGGAACTTCCTTCCAAGTGTAGACGGAGATCCTGCCTTCAGCTAATCGACACTCAAGTGAGTGTGAAATGAGCATGGGTCTGTCGGAGTCGGCGAGGCTGCGTTCCCGCCAACCCTCCAGACGGTGTGGGTCAAGCCCCAGCCATCTGGAAAATTCAGGTCTTAATGGAAGCGGGAGAAGGTTAGCGAGTGAATGGCAGAGCCCAAAACCCAGATGGTTGGAGGCATTGTGGCCAATGGTGGGTCAAGTGGAGAGAGGGACAAAGAGGATAGAGGTTGAGAAATGCTGAGTTCTCAAAGGTTTCAAATGTTGATGATTACAGAGATAAGAGGGGGCAGGCCCTAGAGGGATTATAAACAAGTTTAGCAATTTTCAATGTCAGTCCTTTATGACTGGGAGCCAATGTAGGTCAATGAACTCAGAGGGGTGATGGTCAGACAAAGCTTGGTGCCATGATGATTTGGAACAGCTGAAGGTTAAAGAGGGTAAAGGAGGTGAGGATGGCCAATAAAGTATTGGATTAAGGTGAACCTGGAGGTAACAAAAGCATTGAAGGAGGGTTTCAGGAGCAAATTGGCTGGAGACTGGCAATGTTACAGAAATGTTAACACAGGGTAGCATGCAGATGAGAGAATTTGGAAATTTGATCTGGTTGCTGTTGTGTGAGAAGAGTTTATTGCGTATACTGTTGGCAGCTAATGCGAGGAATACAATTTGTGCTTTGTAAGTGGTGCAGATGCCCTGCATGTTGATGACTAGTTAACATGAAGCACATTCGGAGAAACTTGAACCTATTGCATTCTCACACAATGTTAAATTCAGCTAGGATCACTCAATGGGATCAGGACCGGAAGTTCTGTTTCTCCCAGCAATCTTTCCCTCCTGCGTTCCAGGGATGCTGAGGCCAACATTAGTGTCCGCACAGTCCTGTCAGAGTCTCACACACTCAACACCGACCAGGGTCAGCCTTTACTGCCCCAGCCAACTTCCTTCATGCTGACCCTTCACCTCACTTACTCCTAGGATTGCTTAAAACTTGAGTTTAGAAATTATATCAAGAATTCCTTCAGGTTTGTTAATGTATCAGTATTTATTTTATTTGTTATTTAAAGTTATTTATCAACTTTTTTATGAATTGTATGAATTTAAAAATATTATTGAGAAACTAGGTATTTAATTAAAAAGGAATTTGGATAAATCTGTCTTGGTGTTCATTTAAAATGTTTCCCTTGACAATGTTCATACCACAGGTGGAAGTCAATATCTACTTAGAACACATTTTGCAAAATAGAAACTCATATTTCAATATGAAACCAAAACCTATTGGGAAATGTTCTCGGAATTTGAGTCCTCCTCACTGTCGGGAATGACATTGTTCTCTATTGAAAGTAAACACTACAACTTATTACTTGTGGAAATTTACCTACAGACCCTTTCTTGTATGACCCAATGTGTATTTCCAAATCCTTTCCTTTCCTGCTCACGCCTCCCACCACTAACCCCTCTGGGACACAGCCAGAAAGGATCAATGGATTACTCCCCACCCACCGCCGCCCCCTTCGCCATCCAGAATTTCCTGCAGCAGCTTAACTAGGATGTTGCTGCACCTAATTTCACCCACTTTACTCCAATTCCTTAAGCTGAAATTTTCTGTGCAAAAAAAAAATGACTAAAGCCGGAATATTAAAAATAACGGGAAATAAAGCAGAATATTCTGGAAATACTCAGCATGTCTGTTAGTATCTGTGGAGCAAGGAACAGAGTTGTGAGGGGTGATTTTCCAGCCCCACTTGATGAAGGCACAAATCCCCTTAAGGCTGCAAACTCTCGTGATGGGGCCATAGCGAGATTTGCACTGGGGAGAACTCAGTATTACCACACAGCGGTTAATCCCCTTTATCTCGCATCGTCATCTGCTACAATTATTTGGGAAGGTGTTAAGCGTTCTTAACTAACAGTTAGAGACTCATTAATATAAAGGCCTGACACTTGTTTTAAGTGAATAATTGGCAAGGCATTTTATTCAGATAACCAGGAACTCTAACGAAACCAGTAACATTGGAACTAAAGGAGGTTTTCGACTGAAATGCTGTTTGAATAAACCAAGGACCATTCAATACTAAAATAGTAATAACCAAATCTTATTCACTCTCAAAAACTATATACAACCAGATCTGATAGCGTTCGGACATTTGGAGTCCTTTGTTAGCTGTTCGCTGTCTGTAAGCACTGTCTGATTTGGTACGTTCTGTTGGTTAGAGGGTGATTTATCTCAAGCTGGGCAGCATGGTGGCACAGTGGTTAGTACTGCTGCCTCACAGCATCAGGGACCCGGGTTCGATTCCCAGCTGGGGTCACTGTCTGTGTGGAGTTTGCACGTTCTCCCCGTGTCTGCTTGGGTTTCCTCCGGGTGCTCCAGTTTCCTCCCACATTCTGAAAGACATGCGGGTTAAGTACATTGACCCAAACAGGCGCTGGAGTGTGGCAACTAGGGGAATTTCACAGTAACTTAATTGTTTAATTAACAATTAAACTGTTAATTTAATTTAGTTAACTAACTAAATTAACTTAGTTAAGTTAATTTAACTTAACTAAATCAATGTAACATTAATTACATTGTTAATGTAAGACTTATTTGTGACTGATAAATAAACTTTAATAAGTTAAGAACCAACTGCTCCAGTTGATCTAACTTCCCTTAACTGCCTTTAACTGTTTCAGGTGATCCAGCCCTGCTTCTGGTTCACCTCTTCGCTCAAGCCCCGTTGGAACTGCACTCAAGGCAGTTGACTTCCTCCTTTATAATCCTAATGACCTATCAACATTCCTGTACTCCAATTGGCCTGAGGTTGGCAACAATAGTAAATTCAAATCTGATAGGTCCCCTTTAGCTGAGCGGCTTCTTTAAACCCATAGGCTGTTACAATGCAAAAAACCTGCAGAGCCGGTTACCAAGGCAACCCTGAGGCTTGGTCCTTTTGAAATAAATGTTGCCGCTGAAAGTCTCGGAGTACTCTGCCTTTTAAACGTCTCAGTGTTGAACAAAAACAGCTTCCAAATTCACTGACACAACCAGTTTTAAAGGGACCACACCATGTTGTTTCCCCTTTCGTATTTTACATTCTTTATAGACACTCTGTGCATCGTAACAAACTCAACTTCACAACATCAGAATGAGATTGTTCCTGCCCCCAGCTGGCGACATCACCCAGCAAGGATGTGAACCTAATTACCATCAATTTGTATAGATTTAAATATTCAAAACCAGCTTAACGCCATATCTCCCCGGAACGTCAGCTGTTCCCAGCCTCTGACCATACGGAATGTCGGCAGAAGTTGCTACTGGTGCCCAAAAATGGAGACCAGACATGATGACCACTCCGGAGGCCAGGGTAGCCCCTGGGTGGTCAGGGATGTGGCGAGGGAATGCCCTGACATTGCCATGGCCTTAAACATACTCAATGACCCAGCTTCTACAACCACTGTGGTAAAGAATTCCACAATTCACTACCCTCTGAGAGAAGAAATTCCTTCTCTTCTCTGTCTTAAATGGCTGACCTCCTTACTCTGAGACAATGCCCTCTGGTCCTAGACTCTCCTACAAGGGGAAATGACCTCTCAGTATCCCTTGAAAAACAACGATTGTCTGAATCTGATGTTTGATTATGAAGGTCTGGTAAGAATTTGAGGAGAATCTTCTTCCTCACATCAAATACCAAAAGTAACCATTAACTTGGTAGTGGTCTCAGAGCAGGATCTCCTCCTGTAGCTATTTTTCCATTTGCTGTGTTTGATGGAATGACTGCCTTCAGCGATGCATCAGTCCAGGAAATCCTCTCCTCAAATCAGTGGCCTAAATTGGGCATTTTTGGAAACACAATGAAGTTGTTGAAGTGACCACTGTGCCACCACTCTCAGCACCCGGCTGCCTCTTACCACATATTTCCAATCTTGTCACAGGCCTCTCCATTTTGGAAATGTCACAAAGGTTCTCCCCGACCACGACTACCATTCCCTCAGGGACTGGGAGATATCTGAGCCCCAAAATTCACCTTAGTGCCTGAACTGCTTCCTGAGAGAATCTGTGCCGAGTTTCAATACCACTGACTTAATTAGTACAAATTAGGGTCAACGAGAAGGAGAAACTTGAAACCACGTTGGAAGAACAATTTTTTCTTTTATTCACATTTACATAAATCTCCCAAAGTTAGTAAATGCTTTTTTGCTTCATGTGTTCATAGCAGAAGCATTTGGTTATCAAGTTACTGAGGAAAGATCAGAGTGTCATCTATCAGCGAGTCTTCTACAATTTACCTTTTAGTAAAGATATTGTGAGTGATATTGATGGGTGGGGTGACTTTTGGTAGCGAGTGTGAGTTGTATTCAGGAAGAATCTTCACATCACCTGAACGCTGCTGTATCAATCAATCAATCCATCAATCAACCAACCAATCAATCAATCACTGATAACCACAAAGACCGTACAAGCTGTGATTCAGAGAGATGGATTAATGCGCAGGTTGCCCGTATTTGCAGGTTTCCTTAGGTTAGGCATTCAAAGGAAGCAATAGTGGCCTGAGGAAAGTCTTTTTTTATGCAGTGAGTGGTTAGGATCTGGAATGTACTGTCTGAGAATGTGGTGGAGACAGATTCACACAGCGAGTGGTTAGGATCTGGAATGCACTGTCTGAGAGTGTGGTGGAGACAGATTCACACAGCGAGTGGTTAGGATCTGGAATGTACTGTCTGAGAGTGTGGTGGAGACAGATTCACACAGTGAGTGGTTAGGATCTGGAATGTACTATCTGAGAGTGTGGTGGAGACAGATTCACACAGCGAGTGGTTAGGATCTGGAATGTACTGTCTGAGAGTGTGGTGGAGACAGATTCACACAGCGAGTGGTTAGGATCTGGAATGCACTGTCTGAGAGTGTGGTGGAGACAGATTCATACAGTGAGTGGTTAGGATCTGGAACACACTGTCTGAGAGTGTGGTGGAGACAGATTCTGTCATGGCTTTAGAAAGAGAATTGGATAATTATTTGACGAGAAATAATTTGAGTTACGGGGATAGTATGCGGGAATGACTTTAGGTGAAAGCCAGCATGAAAAATACTGGCCGAATGGCCTCCTTGTGTACTGTAAACATCCTGCCATTCAATGACATCATCCAGAGACACTATATTAGTTTTCACGTGTACGCTGGTGACACCCAGCTCTCCCTCACCTCTCTCGCTCCTCTGCTCTCGTTCAGTTATCAGGCTGCTTATATAGCATCCAGTACTGGATGAGCGGAAATTTTCTCCAATTAAATATTGGGAAGACTGAATCCGATGTTTATCGTGCCTGCTCCAAATTCGGTTCTCTAGCGACCGACTCCATCCACCTCCTTGGCAACATTCTGAGAAGAAGCCAGTCGGCTTTGACAAAGGGTCATCTGGACTCGAAATGACAGCTCTTTTCTCTCCTTACAGATGCTGCCAGACCTGCTGAGATTTTCCAGCATTTTCTCTTTTGAAGCCAGTCCGTTCCCAGCCTTGGTGTCACATCTGATCCCGAGTTGAGCCTCCAATCTCATGTTCACACCATTGCTAACACGGCCTATTTCTAAAGAACAAAGAAAATTACAGCAGAGGAACAGGCCCGTCAGCCTTCGAGTCTGTAACCTCAGGAACATGGCCTGACTTCATCAATTTGACGCTCAGCCAAATCTCTGTTCCCTGCAGCGGGACTGGAGAATCCCAGACGCAGGTGAGGGCGGAGAATTCCAGACCGTTATGTTCTGAATTTTGCATGATGTGGAGAACCTGGTGTTGTTAAAACTCTTACTGAATTTTGTAAGCAGGGGGTTGGTTGATCCTGGTCAGTACTCTGCCCATTGTAGATTTTGAGGTGCTGTTGGATACAATCTGTCGCTCATTTTCACATACGACCAATATACCTGGCATCACATCGGCACTGAAATTCATTTACCACATTGTCCATTTGTGTGATAGACTAAGCGTCTTTCAGGCATGACGGCAGCATCTTGTTAGTGGAAAATACCACTCATGTTGCCACTCCATAGTAACTGTGTGAAACCACTTAATCTGCTGCTCAAATATTGAGAAACTTTACCCTTCCTGAGTAGACTGGGCACTTTCGGGTCCAACAGTTGTGACCGTGGGTACATTCCTGAGTATACATGGTACACAGCGAGCTTAGAAATCTTAGAAACCCTACAGCACAGGAAGAGGCCATTCGGCCCATCGAGTCTGCACCGATCACAATCCCACCCAGGCCCTACCCGCTTATCCCTACATATTTACCCACTAATCCCTCTAACCTACGCATCCCAGGACACTAAGGGCAATTTTAGCTTGGCCAATCAACCTAACCCGCACATCTTTGGACTGTGGGAGGAAACCGGAGCACCCGGAGGAAACCCACACAGACACGAGGAGAATGTGCAAACTCCACACAGACAGTGACCCAAGCCGGGAATCGAACCCAGGTCCCTGGAGCTGTGAAGCAGCAGTGCTAACCACTGTGCTGCCGTGCCGCCCTTGTTCAACTGCTCAATTTCAAAGGTGAATTGGAGCACGGGAATGGAGGGTGTTAAGGTGTGTAAGGAAATTCTTACATGTGGTTGCAGATTTAAATATAGCAAACGTCTTGGAAATGTGCTTGTCAAACTCAGAACATAATGTGTTCTGTTAGATGTGAGTTTGCAATTGGGTAGCATTTCGAGTGTGCTAAGACTCAGTCAGACTCACAATATTGCTCACATACACTGGCTGGACGTTACATGTACACAAATGCTGGGGACCTGTCCTCTGCAGGCAAAAGGAATAGGTCCAGACGTTGCGAGTGGGATTTTACAGCCTCGCTTGGGCGAGACTGGAAATTCCCACCTGAGATCAATGCAGATTTCTGTTGTCGGACCCTCCCTCACTCCGATCCCGTGGCAGGTGAGGTGGTAGAGTTCTGGCCTGAATAAACAAAATGTTCCCTCACACTCACATCCATCACCTGCTCTAACTCATTTCCCAATAGGAGATCCAATATCGCATCCTCTCTAGTTGGCACCTCGATATACTGATGTAGAAAATTTTCCTGAACACATTTTACAAACTCTACCCCGTCTAAACCTTTAACAGCATGTTACAGCATTAATAGCACCTCAAGCATCAGTTCATCAGTGCATATATGTAGGGATAAGCGGGTAGGGCCTGGGTGGGATTGTGGTCGGTGCAGACTCGATGGGCCGAATGGCCTCTTCCTGTGCTGTAGGGTTTCTAAGATTTCTAAGCTCGCTGTGTACCATGTATACTCAGGAATGAGTATCAAGTACATGGGTACCTTTAACAAAGTACCTTTAACAGTAAAACAATGGTTTTACCTCTTTCCTTCTTTAAATTATTTCTTAAAACCCAATATTTTTAACTAACATTTGTGTCACTTGTTCTCATACACACACTCTCACACACAACACACACACACATGCACAATGCAATCTCACACACGCAGATGCACACACATACTCACACACACACTCAAACACGTGCACCCACACATGCACACACATACTCGCACACACACACATGCACACACATGCACACACACACGCAAACACACATGCACACCCACATTCAAACACATGCACATACACACACACATACACAAACACACACACACACACATGCACCCATGTACTTGACACACATTCAGACACACATGCACTGATGAACTGATGCTTGAGGTGCTATTAATGCTGTAACATTGAGAAATGATCTACAATTAAACGCCACTAATTTTTGAGTAAGGAATATTTTATGAGGCAACATTAAGCCACATTTACTTTACAATTCCTGTAAGTCTTCAATTACTATTTGTTGTTTCTGTCTGCTTTGGCAACAGTCTCTCAGCAGCTCATTTACATTACGCTAACAAACCCTGACCGTCCCTATGAGCACTGTCTGCCCTCTGCTCTCACTGTGCTTTCTGCACAACACCTCAGGAAGAAATGGGAAAACAAAACCTGGAGGAAAAGCAGCTGCGGGAGTTTGGACAATATTCGGCAGAAAACCAACAGGTCGCCCACCTGCACCTGCAAGACAAAGGACGTCCGCTAACGAGACTCAAGCAGACCGTGGTTTGAGTGGATGCACAGAAAGTCCTCGCTGCTGCTCGGAGTTTAAAGTTTATTTATTAGTCCCAAGTAGGCTTACATTAACAATACAATGAAGTTACTGTGAAAATCCCCCAGTCACCACACTCCAGTGCCTGTTTGGGTACACTAATGGTGAATCTAGCATGGCCAATGCACCTAACCAGCACGTCTTTCGGACTGTGGGAGGAAACCGGAGCACCCGGAGGAAACCCACGCAGACACGGGGAGAACATGCAAACTCCACACAGACAGTGACCCAAGCCGGGACTCGAACCTGGGTCCTTAGCACCGTGAGACAGCAGTGCTAACCACTGTGCCACCGTGCCACCCCGAGAGGCTGGAGACAAACATTCAGGACAGGATGGAAAAAGCAGAGGACATAGAAATGACCAGATGGAGGAAAGGACAGCCTGCTGGAAGGAAAACAGTTCAATCCACTTCTGGTGTGAAAGGGACTGCCCCTCACAGACTGGCCTCCACCAGCGAGAAGATGCAATGTCCAATATAGAATTACCAGTCCACCCAGATATACTCCATCAGCTCCCGAGGTACCAATAAATAAAGCTGCAGCAGATGTTGGCCAATCTCTCACTTCAGGCATGAAGGGGACACAAAGAAGGAGAGTCGATTCACAGCCCGTTGCTGTTTTCTTGCCCACCTCGCAGGTTTTGACCTATTTTAATGACCCGAAACTCATCGTGGCCTCTGTGCTGCTGAAACAGAAAATGTTTCTTGGTGTATCCTGGCCTCAACTTTCCCTGTGGACCTCGGAGGAGCTGCTCCACCAGGAAATGGAGCGAATAGCGTCTGGAATAGGGAGGGAGATCGAGGAAGGTTCAAACTCCACAATAGCTGATCCAAAACTAGCATCACTTCCTGTTCATTCATCACCGGCTGGCTTACACCGGCCAAAGCTTAACAACACCTCACTTTAAAATGTTCATCCTTGTTTGGAAATCCCCCCAAAGTCTTGTCTAACTCCATCTCGTTAATCTCCCTCAGTCTCACAACTCTCTGAGCTCTTTGCTCTCTCTTGTCACTCCCTGATTTCCCTTCCTCCGCCATTGGCAGCCACTCCTTCAACAGCTTGGGCCCTAAACTCTGGAATTGATTTTTTCTTTTATTCTTTCACCATCTGCTGGCCATTGCCCAGTTACCCTTGGACTGAATGACTTGCTTTATCATCTCAGAGGGGAGGGTTATTCGGGGTGTAGGTCAGACCAGGTGAGGATGGAAGATTTCCTTCATCAAAGGGACATTAGTGAATCAGTGATGATGATCATATCATAACTGCGACCAGCTTTATATTACATAAAGAACATAAGACCACAATAGCTAGGAGCAGGAGGAGGCAATTCAGTTCCTTGAGCCTGCTCCACCATTCCATACAATCATGGCTGATCTCATCTCAACCTCAACTCCACCTCTCTGCCCATTCTCCATAACCCTTCAGCCCATTACTAATTAAAAATCTGTCTATCTCCTCAAATTTACTCAATGTCCCAGCATCCACCTCACTCTGGGGTAGTGAATTATACAGATTCACAACCATTTGAGAGAAATAATTTCTCCACATCTCTGTTTTAAATCTGCTACCCCCTCTCCTAAAACTCTGACCTCTTGTTCTAGATTGCCCCACAAGAGGAAACATCCACTCTGCGTCTACTTTATCAATGCCTTTTATCATCTTCTACACCGCAATTAGATCACCCCTCATTCTTCTAAACTCTGAGAGTACAGGCCTAAACTGCCCAGTCTCTCTTCATAAGACAAAGTCTTTATCTCTAGAATCAATCTCGTGAACATCCCCTGAATTGCCTCCAACGCAACTACATCCCTCCTCAAATAAGGGGATCAAAACGGTGCACAGTACTCCAGGTGTGATCTCACCAATACCTTGGTTGCAGCAACACTTCCTTACTTTTAAACTCTATTCCTTTCACTATAAATGCAAAAATTCCATTTGCTTTCCTTATTACCTCCTGTACATGTGTACCAGTTTTCTGCACGAGGACACCCAGATCCCTCTGCACCGGACTACCCCGAAGTCTCTCCCCATTTAGATAATAAGTTGCTTTTCCTTTTTTCTGACCAAAATGGATAACCTCACACTTATCCACATTAAACTCCATCTGCCACATTTTGACCCACTCACCTAACCCATCTACATCCATTTGTAAATGTCTTATTTCCTCATTGCAACTTATTATCCCCCTTATTTTAGTGTCATCTGCAAATTTGGCTATAGTACCTTCTTTCCCTGTATCCAAGTCACTAATATAGATTGTAAATAGTTGGGGCCCAAGGACTGAATCCTGTGGCACCCCCACTCATTACATCTTGCCAACAGTAAAAGACCCATTTATCCTGACTCTCTGCCACCTGTTAGTTAGCCAATCCTCTATCCAAGCTAATAAATTACCCTAACCCCATGTTAACTAACCTTGTGTATTAACCTTCTGTGCAACACCTTATCAAACACCTTCCTGATGTCCAGATATACATCTACAGGATTCTCTTTATCAACTTGACTCGAAGAAATTTAGTGAATTAGTCAAACATGATGTTCTCTTCCTAAAACCATGCTGACCGATGGATTGTGTTTTGACTTTCTAAATATCCTGTTATTTTCATCCTTAATAATGGATTCTAACAATTTCTCAACAAGAGTTGTTAAACTAACTGGTCTACAGTTCTTTACTTTCCACCTCTCTCCCTTTTTGAATAAGGGCGTTATATTAGCATTTTTCCTATCTACTGGGACTTTACCTGCATCCAGGGAATTTTGGAATATTGTAACTAATGGATCCACTATCTCCACTGCCACTTCCTTTAATACCCTAGGATATAGGCCATTAGGCTCTGGGGATGTGTCTGCATTCAATCCCAATAGATTATTGAGTATTATTGATGATGATTGTTCTAAGTTCTTCTCTTTCTATTATCTCTCCATTACCTGTTACTATTGGCATGGTACTAACGTCCTCCACTGTGAAAACTGAGGCAAAATATTGATTTAGCGTCTTGGCCATTTCTGCGTTCCCCATTATGAGCTCCAGATTTATGAGTTGAATATAAATTCTACCAGCTGCTGTGGTGGGATTTGAACCCATGTACCCAGAACATTAAGCTAAGCTTCTGGATTATTAATCAGTGGCCGTCTCGCTGCACCACCACCTCCTCGTTAAACTGCTAAGCTTGTCTATTCTCCATTAGGATGATTCTTACAAACCTACCACTTTGGCCAATCTCTTCTAGTATCTCCTTATTTGGTTCAGAGTCAATGGCCGGAATTCTTCCATCCTGCCCGCCACTGGAATTTCCGGCTTTTAGACCAGTGGCACGGTGGCACAGTGGTTAACACTGCTGCCTCACAGCACCAGGGACCTGGGTTCAATTCCCAGCTTGGGTCACTGTCTGTGCGGATTCTGCATGTTCTCCCCATGTCTGCATGGGTTTCCTCCGGGTGCTCCGGTTTCCTCCTACAGTCTGAAAGGTGTGCTGGTTAGGGTGCATTGGCCATGGTAAATTCTCCCTCAGTGTACCCGAACAGGCGCCGGAGTGTGGTGACTGGGGGATTTTCACAGTAACTTCATTGCAGTGTTAATGTAAACCTACCTGTGACTAATAAATAAGCTTTACTTTACAGCGGGCTGGAGAACTCCGCCCAAAATTGTTTTTTCAGAATACGCCTTGAGGTATCCAGTTACATCAAAGACCTTTATATAAATCAAAGTTGTTGATATTGTTGTAAATTAAACCTGCTTCCCTCTGAATGTGGGCCCTGCTGTTAGTAAATTAATCTTCCTGAGGGTGGCCTACACCAATTATCAGCTGTGACGCAGACGAACATGGGTTCAAGGCCCAATCAGAGACCTGATGAAATCTACTGCTATCAGAGTGCTGCTCCGTCAGGCCTGGCATCGTCTGTTGGATCAATCGTGAGGCTAGAAAAGTGCCGGCTTCAGAGGGAGAAAACGATCTCGTTTCGAAGAAGAGAAGCAAAGCTTTCCCTGGGCAATATTTACCCATCAGCAAGCACTTGACCCAATCTGAACTGGTTGCTATCATATTGTCGTTTGTGGGATCTTGCTGTGTGCAAATTTGCTGCTGCGTCCCCTACATTACAACCTTGACTACACTTCAAAAGTACTTCATTGGCTGCATAGAGATTAGATGTAAAGAAGTTATTTCCGCTTGTGGAGTTGGGAGGGGGACAGTGAGGGGAAGGGGAGCGATGGAGTGGGGTGGAGGGTAGATGTCGGGTGAGCTGGCGGGTTGGTGGGTGGGGCAGGGCGGGACACTAACTAAGTGTCATCAATACAAGACAGTCACAGATCGATAGGGAATTCAAGAGAAATTTCTTTACCCAGAGTGTGGGGAGAATGTGGAACTTGCTCCCACAGGGAGTGGGGGGATGTGGGACTCTCTCCCACAGGGAGTGGGGGGATGTGGAACTCGCTCCCACAGGGAGTGGGGAGAATGTGGAACTCCCTCCCACAAGGAGTGGGGGGATGTGGAACTCACTCCCACAGGGAGTGGGGAGAATGTGGGACTCCCTCCCACAGGGAGTGGGGAGAATGTGGAACTCCCTCCCACAAGGAGTGGGGGGATGTGGAACTCACTCCCACAGGAAGTGGGGAGAATGTGGAAATCGCTCCCACAGGGAGTGGGGAGAATGTGGAACTCCGTCCCACAAGGAGTGGGGGGATGTGGAACTCGCTCCCACAGGGAGTGGGGAGAATGTGGAACTCCCTCCCACAGGGAGTGGGGAGAATGTGGGACTCCCTCCCACAGGGAGTGGGGAGAATGTGGAACTCCCTCCCACAAGGAGAGGAGAGAATGTGGGACTCGCTCCCACAAGGAGAGGAGAGAATGTGGGACTCGCTCCCACAGGGAGTGGGGAGAACATGGGGCAGCACGGTAGCACAGTGGTTAGCACTGCTGCTTCACAGCTCCAGGGACCTGGGTTCGATTCCCGGCTTGGGTCACTGTCTGTGTGGAGTTTGCACATTCTCCTCGTGTCTGCGTGGGTTTCCTCCGGGTGCTCCGGTTTCCTCCCATAGTCCAAAGATGTGCGGGTTAGGTTGATTGGCCAGATTAAAAATTTCCCCTTAGAGTCCTGAGATGCGTAGGTTAGAGGGATTAGCAGGTAAATATGTGGGGGTAGGGCCTGGGTGGGATTGTGGTCGGTGCAGACTCGATGGGCCGAATGGCCTCCTTCTGCACTGTAGGCTTTCTATGATTCTATGAGAACATGGGACTCGCTCCCAGAGGGAGTGGTTGAGGTGAATAATGTCGATACATTTACTTGGAATCTGGATAAATGCATGAGGGGAAATGAATAGAAGGAGGTGATGGGAGGATGAGCTGGAGAGGTGAGTGGGAGGCGGCTTAATTGGAGCAGAAACATTCTTTTCTCTGCGTTGGGTTTCAGATGAAAGGATCTGTCCAAGCCCATAGGCCTATCCTCTCCCCAGCCTGGGAGCTCCATCTGAGTTGGTTTGGAACAAACCCCACTCAAAAGGAAGGTTGCCTTTGGAAGCTGCAGGGAGGAGCCACTTCCTGACTGGGCGAGGAGAGAGAAAGATGAAAGTATTTATATGGACAGGTAGTGAAGCAACAGAATGGCATTCACAAACACTGAGGGTACTGCCACACCCTGGTGACCTGTATGATGTGAAATCAACCCGATTCCAGTGAAAGTCTTGTATTTTGTGTTTATTTTTAAAATCTCCTTCAATTTCGGAGAGAAAAAGTTGTTGCCCTGGGAAAAGGAAAAGGAGAATTCTGTGCTGAGCCACTGTGGAAGATTCTAAAAGTCGCTTCCTGGAACATGCTCTGCATTGTTGCATTGGGCAATCACAAGGAAATTCTGCAATTTGACAGGTTCCAGCAGGAGACACAGTCACAATGGAATGTGAGGACTTGCTCAAAGTTCAAAGCTCATTCAAAGGAGCTACAAGACTGAGCAAACAAAGGGAGAGTCGCTGGAAACTAACCCATTCCAGACTGACCCACTTATCAAGAAGAAACAGTGATTCAGCAGCTAGGGATTTCCTTGGAACCAGTTCAGCCATTTGTCACTGTCTAAATTCAGATAAGAGTTACAGTGCTAACTCCCAATCGAATCACCGTTCCTCAAAGGGAAGGGGCTGTCGACACTGCAATAGAAAGAAAGGCTTGAATTTAGATAGGAACTTTCGCAAGCACAGGATGCCCCTGATGTGCGATATAACTCACGAGGCTAGAGGTACTCGAGGAAATAAAGGCTTTTATTGACTGTGGTGGACCTCAGTTGTGCCTTTGTCCTATATGGACCACCGTTGTGTGTGTTTGTCATACCTGGACACATCCCCTTCCAGTTTGGTTCCTCCCCTCAGCACCTAGTATAAAGGTGGCTGTCTCCTCCCCCTTGTTCAGTCCAGGTCGGCTATTTGTTGGGATCTGCTCCTGATTCTGTTGTGAATAAAAGCCTACACTTATATTGGCATATCGGTAGTCTTTCGCCTTATTGATAGCGCATCATTGACTACAACAATAGAGCTACCATATATAATACACGATCCCAGACTAAAGGGTCCCAGACAGAGCAGTGACCTTTATACCTCTCCCAGGAGGCGGAGCCTGACTGGGATGTACCATAAGAACTATATTACAGGTAGAACAGCCCAACCCTAACCCCAACAGTAACATGTAGAACAGCCCAACCCTAACCCCAACAGTAACATATATACAGACTCATAGTACTGGCCAGACCCTGGCTCAGCACTACCTGGTGGGAACCAACAATGGTTCACCACAGCCCCTAAATGGGTTACAGTCATAATCCTGCTTGGATAGGTCTTGTACAGTGGGTAATGTCTCTCCATTCATTTGGAAATCCCGTTGACCATGGCGGGACCATAAGATCCTGCCACTGGCGAGGCCGTGCTTCCTCCCGTCGCCACGAAACACAATGCGGAGAGAGAGAAAATTCCCACCCATTGTTTTGATTTGATTTTATTTATTATTGTCACATGTATTAGTATACAGTGAAAGGTATTGTTTCTTTCACACTATACAGCATACCGTTCATAGAGAATGAAACGAGAGACAGTGCAGAATGTAGTGTTACAATCATAGCTAGAGAAAGATCAACTTAACTCAAAAGTCTGATGGCAGCAGGAAAGAAGCTGCTCTTGAGTCGGTTGGAACGCGACCTCAGACTTTTTCCTGACGGAAGAAGGTGGAAGAGAGAATGTCCGGGGTGCGTGGGGTCCTTAATTATGCTGGCTGCTTTGCCGAGGCAGCGAGAAGTGTAGACAGAGTCAATGGATGGGAGGATGGTTTGCGTGATGGGTCGGGCTGCATTCAAGACCTTTTGTAGTTTCTTGCAGTCTTAGACAGAGCAGGAGCCATACCAAGTTGTGATATGTCCGGAAAGGATGCCTTCTATGGTGCATCTGTAAAAATTGGTGAGCGTCGTAAAGGACATGCCAAATTTTCTTAGCCTCCTGAGAAAGTAGAGACGTTGGTGGATTTTCTTAACTATAGCGTCAGTGTGGAGAGACCAGGACAGGTTGTTGGTGATCTAGACAACTAAAAACTTGAAGCTCTCGACTATTTTCACCTATGTTCACATTGCAGATTTTTAATATTCCTTTAGTTTTGTATATATCTATCTACATATATATATAGAAAAGTTCCCTTTTATTTAAAACATGGAATCTGGTGATGTAAATCACTTCCTCAGTACAGTACTGCAGTGTCAACCTGAATTATTGCCCTGTTGTGGGACTTGAACCCGGAACCTCATGGGTTTGAGGCAAGTGGTCTACTAACGGGGCCACAGCTTGGGTTAGTGAATGGAAGTCAGAACACATTTGTTAAAGGCTAATTGTGTTAGACTAACTTTTTTGATGAAGTTAAGGAGAGAGAAGGTTGTTAATGAGTTTGGTTAGTGCTGTGCCTCTGGATTTTCAGAAGGATATTTAGAAAATACCCCATAATGGTCTTGTTAGCAAAACCGACGTTCATGAGAATAAAGGGACGGGAACAGCAAGGAATGGGATCTTGACCATGGGATCAGAAGCAGAGAGTAGCAGTAAACATTTACTTTTGAAATGGAGGGGTTTATACAGTGCTGTTCCAAGGGTCCCACAATAATGGAGATGTCATTGAATTGGGCCCTTACAATACAGAAGGAGGCCATTCAGCCAATCAAATCTGCACTGACTGCAACAGAGCACCATACCATGTTTTCTATCCCCACAGCTCCACGTATTTACCCTGCTAATCCATCTAACCCGCACATCTTCGGAGTGTGGGAGGAAACCGGAGCACCCGGAAAAAATGCAGACGGAGATGGGGAGAACGTGCAAACTCTACACAGACAGTGACCCAAGCTGGGAATGGAACTTGGGACGCTGCTGCTGTGAGGCAGCAGTGCTAACCACTGTGCCACCGTGCCGCCCTGTGCAAGAGAATTGGAGGGGTGCAGGAATCTTGTTGGGGCTGGAGGAGAGTACAGAGATAGTGTGGGGTGAAGAGTACAGAGATAGTGTGGGGTGAAGAGTACAGAGATAGTGTGGGGTGAAGAGTACAGAGATAGTGTGGGGTGAAGAGTACAGAGATAGTGTGGGGTGAGGCCATGGGGGGATTCAAAAACAAGATTGAGTATTTTCAAATCAAGACATTGACAGACTAGGAGCCAATTCAGAAAGAAAGCATTAACATGAACAACATAGTCTACAGCAACAGTGACTGCGGTCCATAGCCTGTAAGTCAGCTTGGGACATCCTGAGGTTACAACAGGCACTGCAGAAATACAAATACTTTCATTACTTTTAACTCCAATTCAGCAGGACAAATATTTTCATTTTCCAATGGTTTGGATGAAGCTGTATAAAAATCATAGCAATGTAAGCATGCTGAATTACTCTGACCAAAGCAGTTTGAAATTGAAAGGGGCCTCTTGATAATTCTGAGCTTAAATCTAACTCCTGCCTTAGGATCCCTACAGTGCAGAAGGAGGCCATTCAGCCCATCGAGTCTGCACCAACCACAATTCCACCCAGGCCCTATTCCCATAACTCCACATATTTACTCTGCTAATCCCCCTGACACTAAGGGGCAATTTAGCATGGCCAATCCACCTAACCCGCACATCTTTGGACTGTGGGAGGAAACCGGAGCACCCGGAGGAAACCCATGCAGACATGGGGAGAACGTGCAAACTCCACACAGACAGTGACCCGAGGCCGGAATCGAACCCGGGTCCCTGGCGCTGTGAGGCAGCGGTGCTAACCACTGTGCCCTTAGGGCTGATAATTAGGCCAAGTCTGAATGATGACAGTCAGAACAGTGAATTGCACTGCAAGTTTATTCGCTGTATACTGCAGATGCTGGAATATGAACCAAAAACAAAAAATGCTGGAAAATCTCAGCAGGTCTGGCAGCATCTGTGGAGCGAGAATAGAACAAACTGTTTGAGTCTGGAGGACTCTTCGGCAGAGCTAAGAGTAAAGAGAATCAGCAAGAGATTTACAAATGGAAATTCTGTCGGAGAGAAGGGCAGCACTTCTTCAGGGTAGGCATTCCTGGAAGAGAAGCGGCAGTGAGTTAAACACTGAGATAAAAGCAAAATACTGCGATGCTGGAATCTGAAACAAAAACAGAAAATGCTGGAAAATCTGTCTGACACAATTCCTGTTTGTGAATCTCTGCTGGTTTCCTTTGCTGTGACGAAGGGTCATCCAGACTCGAAACGTTGGCTCCATTCTCTCCCCACAGATGCTGTCTGACCTGCTGAGATTTTCCAGCATTTTCTGTTTTTGTTTATTTATAGTAACTGACTGGAAACATGCAACGCTAGTGTAATCATGCAAAGAGGAATGGGAAAATTGAATGTATCTTTTGTATACTAACATCTCACCATGGCACACTCAATGTGAATTGGATAATACAGAGCTTTATACAGCAACAATATTACAATGTGAGCAAAACGTTGTTCCTCTGCTCAACTGCAACTGAATTTAATTAGGCTTCTGCTTTTAAGACCACAAAGTCTAATTATTGTAAATAATACATCCCTATTACATGATATTTACTATATACAGCACAGTAACAGCAATTGGACCCAACAGCCGGTGTTTCTACTCCACACGAGCCTCCTCCCGCTCACATCATCTCCACCTGCCAACATATCCTCTATTCCTGTGGTCAATTAGAGTTTAATTGCTGCAGGCGAGGGAGATTGGAAAATTGGGAAGTGCTTGAAAGTTCCTGGCTCCAGCTCAGAATAAGCCTGCACAGGATAATTGCCTCATGAAGTAAAACTCCTTTGATCATTTTGGAGTGTGGGTGATGAATTCTGATGAACCCAAGGTGCCTCACAACTTCCTTGAGTCAGAATGATGTGGATTCAAGGCTCGTTCAGGGGACAGAAGGAGTGCTACATTGTCAGAGGTGCATTCATTTCATTGTGACCTTAAACTGAGGCTCCGTCCACCCTCCCCCGTTGGTGGTAAAGGTTCCATGGTATTAATTTGAAGAAGAAAGAGCCAGGAGTTGCCCTGGGTGTCTTGGCCAATATTTATCCCCCAATCAACTTCACAAAGAACTGATTGTCTAACATAAGAAAACTTGCATTTAAGTAGCGTCACTCCTGACCTCAGGACATCCTGTCTTCTAAGGCCAATGCAGAGCTTCCAAAGTGTAATCACTGCTGTAATATCGGAAACATGGCAGCCATTGCATACACAACATCTTCCCAAATAACAACGTGATAACAAACAGATATCGATTTTCAGTGATGTTCTATTATTCATTTCGATCATTGCTGTTCCCTTTAGTTGAAGGGTCAGTTACAAGGGGACATAGGTTCAAAGTGAGGGGGAAGAGGTTTAGGGAGGGGTGTGAGGGGCAGGAGGTTTAAGAGGGTGTGAAGTTCAGGGTGAGGGCAGGAGGTTTAGAGGGGATGTGAGGAAAAACATTTTTACCCAGAGGGTGGTGACAGTCTGGAATGCGCTGCCTGGGAGGGTGGTGGAGGCGGGATGCCTCACATCCTTTAAAAAGTACCTGGATGAGCACTTGGCACATCATAACATTCAAGGTTATGGGCCAAGTGCTGGAAGATGGGATTAGGTGGGAGTTCAGGTGCTTCACACGTGTCGATGCAGACTCGATGGGACGAAGGGCCTCTCCTGCACCGTATGATTCTATAATTGTATGAGCTGTAACTTAGCTCAATTTATCTGCCTTTGCTCCATTCCCCATGCTGCTTATGAAAGATTTAACTGTCTGGATCTCTCTCTGAAAGCTCCTGTTGATTCTCAGCATTCACCGTGGGGGAGAGACTTCCGGATTTCCGGACCACTGGGATTTTCCAGTGGTCCCCACCGTAGGTCCGGAAATTCCTGCCTGAGGTAAAGGATCTTTGGCTGGTCTGTAAAACTTTCTATTCCACATGTGACGATTGTTGCCGCGGGTAGGACTGGAAAATCCCAGTCTTTGTGTCAAAGAGCACTTCCAGAGTCCTCTTCCAACTGGTCAACTCAAATCTGAAAGTGGTTACCTCCCGTTCTCGCTTGCTCCTGGCTGGACTGTTTCTGCTGGGGGTGAGAGCTGTGTTGGTAATGGTAATGGAGGGAGGGAAGGACTGAGTGAGTGGGGTGTAGGTGAGGAAGGAAGACATGAGTAGGGTGCTGAATGAGGAGGGAGGGAATGAGTGAGTGGCGGGAAGTTTGTGAAAGGGGTTGCTGAGGTGAATGGGGAGGAAAATGGGTCGGGGAGAGGTGTGAGTATAGTTAGAAGGGCCAAGATTCACTAGAAAAAGGAGGAGAAAATATACGTTTATGCAACTCACATGAACGCAAGATGCCTCAAAGCACTTCACAGGCCAATAACGTATTTTTGCAATATCACCAGGATTATTGTGTACAAAATCTGTGCTGTGAAATCTTTCACATCTGCCTGAACAACTTGACAACCTAAAAACAGCACCTCTGAGAATGCCGCACTCGCTCAATGCAGCACTGACCCTAACCTAGAGTTTGTGCTCACATCCGCAAGTGGATCTTCATTACAACGTTTTGTTATTTAGTGGGCATTACTAACTGAGCTGATAAAACACACCAGCCAACTGGAAAGAGGCAGAAGAGAAGTCAGACTAGGAATACTCAGGCGAGTAACTCACCTCCTGACTCCCCAAAGCCTGTCCACCATCGACAAGGCACAAGTCAGGAGTGTGATGGAATACTCACCACTTGCCTGGATGGGTGCAGCTCCAACAACACTCAAGAAGCTCAACACCATCCAGGACAAAGCAGTCCGCTTGATTGGTACCACATCCACAAACATTCAATCCCTCCATCACTGACGCTCAGTAGCAGCAGTGTGTACTATCTACAGGATGCACTGCAGCAACTCACCAAAGATCCCTAGACAGCACCTTCCAAACCCACGACCACTTCCATCTAGAAGGACAAGGGCAGCAGATACCTGGGAACACCACCACCTGCAAGTTCCCCTCCAAGCCACTCACCATCTTGACTTGGCAATATATCGCCCGCCATTCCTTCGCTGTCACTGGAATTCCCTCCCTAACGGCATTGTGGGTCAACCCACAGCACGTGGACTGCAGCGATTCAAGAAGGCAGCTCACCACCACCTTCTCAAGGGCAACTAGGGATGGGTAATAAATGCTGGCCAGCCAACGACGCCCATGTCCCATGAATGAATAAAAAAGGATTTGAGTTTTACAAATCTGTAGACTGTCGGATGAATGGAGGCTGAACTGGATCAAAGAAAGTTATGCACAGAAATGGGCCATTGGATTCAATAATCAAATCCATATAGACATAGAAATATAGAAGATAGGAGCAGGAGGAGGCCATTTGGCCCTTCGAACCTGCTCCGCCACTCATCACGATCATGGCTGATTGTCCAACTCAATAGCCTAATCCTGCTTTCTCCCCATAACCTATAATCCCATTCGCCCCAAGACGCTCAAGTCCACACAACCGAAAGCTCTGTCTATCTATCGCACCCTGCATAGCTTTCACATTATCCAAGCAGCTATTTCAATGTTTGAATTGGCTTTGAATTGGTGAATGGAAGTTCTGTATCTTACTGACCAAGGCACACCCTTCAATCCTTACTTTCAACAATTAACCAAAGAAGTGAGCCAGCGGCCTGCTTCTCATATGATGCAATCACTTCAGTAGACAAAGGAGCTGAAGCAAGGAAAGTGAATGTACCTTTAAATGAGGCTGAGATTAATTCCCAAATTACTTCATCCGTTATTAACTTGATTGCTCCTCACTGAAACCCAGCTTTGCTCTATTAACTGTCAGTAAAACAAAAGTGAAATCAAAATGGGATGTGCTGGAAAGCACCCAACAGGACAGGCAGCATCTGTCGAGAGAAAGGGAGGCAAAGTTAATGTTTCAGGTTGATGGTCTTTCATCAGAATTTTAAATCTCATGACCTGAAATGTGTCTCTCCACAGATGCTGCCTGACCTCGTGTGTCGGTGCAGACTCGATGGGCTGAAGGGTCTCTTCTGCACTGTATGATTCTATGATGTGGAGATGCCGGCGTTGGACTGGGGTGGGCACAGTAAGCAGTCTCACAACACCAGGTTAAAGTCCAACAGGTTTATTTGGAACCACGAGCTTTCGGAGCGCTGCTCCTTCATCAGACTCACCTGATAAAGGAGCAGCCCTCTGAAAGCTGGTGATTCCAAATAAACCTGTTGGACTTTACCCTGGTGTGAGGCTGCTTCTCGCGATTCTATGACCTCCTGGGTATTTCCAGCATTTGCTGTTTTTATTTTTTTAAAATCAGTTTATTTCATTTTTCCATCACTTTGTTTTTGAGGGACTCAAAAGTCCCTCAAAAAGTCCCTAAAAGTGACGTCACAGGTGGATAGCGTTGTAAAGAGTGCCTTTGGTACATTGGCCTTTATAAATCGGAGTATCGAGTATAAAAGTTGAAGTGTTATGGTAAGGTTATATAAGGCATTGGTGAGGCCGAATTTGGAGTATTGTGTACAGTTTTGGTCACCTAGTTACAGGAAGGATGTAAATAAGGTTGAAAGAGTGCAGAGAAGGTTCACAAGGATGTTGCCGGAACTTGAGAAGCTGAGTTACAGAGAGAGATTGAATAGGTTGGGACTTTATTCCCTGGAGCGCAGAAGATTGAGGGGAGATTTGATAGAGGTGTATAAGATTTTGATGGGTATAGATAGAGTGAATGCAAGCAGGCTTTTTCCGCTGAGGCTAGGGGAGAAAAAAACCAGAGGGCATGGGTTAAGGGTGAAAGGAGAAAAGTTTAAAGGGAATATTGGGGGGGCTTCTTCTCACAGAGAGTGGTGGGAGTGTGGAATGAGCTGCCGGATAAAGTGGTAAATGCGGGTTGGACTTTTAACATTTAAGAAAAACTTGGATGGGTTCATGGATGAGAGGGGTGTGGAGGGATATGGTCCAAGTGCAGGTCAGTGGGACTAGGCAAAAAATGGTTCGGCACAGACAAGAAGGGCCAAAAGGCCTGTTTCTGAGCTGTAATTTTCTATGGTTCTATGGTTCTATGACTCAACTTGAATTCCTGCTGGAAAGTGGCTTAATCAACACGAGGAAATGGAAACATAGAAATTAGAAGCAGGAGGAGGCCATTCAGCCCTTTGAGCCTGCTCCACCATTCATTTTGATCATGGCTGATCATCAAATTCAATATCCTGATCCCCCCTTTCCCCCCACATCCCTCGATCCCTTTAGTCCCAAGAGCTATATCTAATTCCTTCTTAAAATCAGACAACGTTTTGGCCTCAACTACTTTCTGCAGTAGTGAATTCCACTCATTCACCACCCTCTGGGTGAAGAAATTTCTCCTCACCTCAGTCCTAAAAGGTTTATCCCTTACCCTCAAACTATGACCCCCTAGTTCTGGACTCCCCCACCATCGGGAACATTCTTTCTGAATCAACCCTATCTAAGCCTGTTAGAATTTTGTAAGTTTCTATGAGATCCCCTCTCACTCTTCTAGATTCCAGTGAATATAATCCTAACCGACTTAGTCTCTCCTCATGTGACAGACCTGCCATCCCAGGAATCAGCCTGGTAAACCTTCGCTGTAATCCCTCTATAGCAAGAACATCCTTCCTCAGATAAGGACACCAAAACTGCACACAATACTCCAGGTGTGGCCTCATCAACGCCCTATACAATTGTAGCAAAACATCCCTATCCTTGTACTCAGATCTTCTCGCTATGAAGGCCAACATACCAATTGCCTTCTTTACTGCCTGCTATATCTGCGCGCTTGCTTTCAGCGACTGATGCACGAGGACTCCAAGATCTCAGAGTATCCACTTCTCTCAATTTACACCCATTCAAGTAATAATCTGTCTTCCTATTATTGCTACCAAAGTGGATAATGTCACATTTATCCACATTATACTGCATCTGCCATGCACGTGCCCACACACTCACCCTGTCCTAATCATACTGAAGGTACAAGGTACGAGTTATCCACATGTGGACTGGGCTGGGCACACTCATAACTCAACACGAAACAAAATCAACTCCACCCTTGACAGAGGAATGACTGGTGCAGTCCAATAACTTGGTGCTGTCTATATAACCAGAAGAAAATACACCCTTTTACCAATTGTTCTGTTGAAATAAATAATCGCCCTTAATCTTTGCAATTGTAAAAACCATAACTCGATTGAGTCAGTCAGAAACAATTAGGAAGAATTCTAATTAAGCAAGAATTACCCTCATGGGTGCCATCAACACAGGTTTTAATGCTTCTCAATTATCACTGAGAACATAATTCACTGTAAAGAGGCAATGCTACAAACTCTCATCCCCGCCCAGTGTTAGAACGATACTAGGGCTTAAAGGGTTAAAATACAAGGACAGGTTGTACACACAAGGCTTGTAACAAAGGAACATAGAGGCAGGGGGAGATCAATCAGCCCCACAAGCCTCTTCCGCCATTCCATTGAGATTATGGCTGATCTGTGTATCTGAACTCCATGCACCTGGGATTCCCTCCCTGATGGCATTGTGGGTCAACCCACAGCACGTGGACTGCAGCGGTTCAAGAAGGCAGCTCACTACCACCTTCTTCAGGGCAACTAGGGATGGGCAATAAATGCTGGCCAGCCAGCGACGCCCATGTCCCACCAATGAATTAAAAAAAAGATCCATCTTTGGTTCTAGAACCCCCAACACCACTATCAATCATGGATTTTAAATTATCAATTGAACACAAGAATGTGCTAGTTTTATTTTTCTGGGAGGGTGTTCAACATTTCCATTTCCCTCTGTATGAGGAAGAGTTTCTAAACTTCACTCCTAAATAAACTGTCTCTGATTTTTGAGGTCATGTCTTATTTTCTCACTCACCGGTGGGAAACACTCCTCTCTGTCCATCAAGATCCTAATAATGTCAAACTTATCATCCCTTAATGTTACATATTGTTCCAGAAGTCTGCCTTACACAGACACCAGATCAATTATTAACTATCCCCTGGGAAGACAGGTCGAGTTTTTGTAATCCCACCTCGTAACCTAACTCTTGGTGTTTTGCGAATATACTAGTGCACCGAATGAGGTTAAAGGTAAAGGACAGTATTTCCTTTGGAAGGTGCAATGTCCAGAACTTTTTATTCTTTTTTTATTCATTCATGGAACATGGGCGTCACTGGCTGGGCCAGCATTTATTGCCCATCCCTAGTTGCCCGAGGGCAGTTGAGAGTTGACCCCATTGCTGTAGCTCTAGAGTCACATGAAGGCCAGACCAGGTAAGGATGGCAGATTTCCTTCCCTAAAGGGCACTAGTGAACCAGATGGGTTTTTCCGACAATCGACAATGGTTTCATGGTCATCAGTGGCGGCACGGTAGCACAGTGGTTAGCACTGCTGCTTCACAGCTCCAGGGTCCCGGGTTCGATTCCCGGCTCGGGTCACTATCTGTGTGGAGTTTGCACATTCTCCTCGTGTCTGCGTGGGTTTCCTCCGGCTGCTCCGGTTTCCTCCCACAGTCCAAAGATGTGCGGGTTAGGTTGATTGGCCAGGTTAAAAATTGCCCCTTAGAGTCCTGAGATGCGCAGGTTAGAGGGATTAGTGGGTAAAATATGTGGGGTGGGATTGTGGTCGGTGCAGACTCGATGGGCCGAATGGCCTCCTTCTGCACTGTAGAGTTTCTAGTAGATTCTTAAGTCCGATATTTTTTATTGAATTCAAATTCCACCAACTGTCGTGGTGGGATTCAAACCCGGATCCCCAGAACATCCAGCTGAGTTCACAGCTTCACAGCTGCTTCACAGCTCCAGGGACCTGGGTTCGATTCCCGGCTTGGGTCACTGTCTGTGTGGAGTTTGCACATTCTCCTCGTGTCTGCGTGGGTTTCCTCCGGGTGCTCCGGTTTCCTCCCACAGTCCAAAGATGTGCGGGTTAGGTTGATTGGCCATGCTAAAAAGAAAATTGCCCCTTAGAGTCCTGAGATGCGTAGGTTAGAGGGATTAGTGAGTAAATATGTTGGGATATGGGGGTAAGGCCTGGGTGGGATTGTGGTCGGTGCAGACTTGATGGGCCGAATGGCCTCTTTCTGTACTGTAGGGTTTCTATGATTCTATGAGTTACTGGAGTAATAGTCCAGCCATAATACCACAAAGCTATCACCTCCCCCCTGTACAAAATGCTCCATGGCCAGAGACCCCTTTTTCTGAAGAGACAGCGGGGAACACATCCCCACCAACTCCAGTGTGCCTTTTCACGCTCTAACAGGCCTTGACTGGCACAAGGCAGGACATCACCAGGAAGAAACCCCACCTTGGAGAGCTGTCAGCCAATCAGATTGGCTAGTTGCTGTCCAGTCGGTCCAGGAACAGCACTGCAGTGGCCAGTAGAGGCATTGCAGCTAACTGCCTGGAACTGAGTAGCGGGAACCGGAGGAAAGGTAACTAGGAGGGATCAAGGGGGAGGGGGGGAAGGGAAGGTCTGGGGGGTCAGGAAGGGTGAGATCAGATCCCTGAGGATAGGTCAAGGAGGGGAGGGAAGTGCTCAGGTTCCCGGGTACTCATCATTTAGAATGGGGTTTCTGATGCAGGTGCCTCCTACACACCCCCCACCCTCCCATTTCCTACCGGAGGTCAGATCTCGTTCAATTCTTGATATATCCATCTCCCCTAAACCACCCCCGCCCAACCCGATCTGTCATCAGCCCGCTAGCCTAAGGTTGAGGCTATGTGGGAAAAGGCCTCTGAGAGAAGAAATTCCTCTTCATCTGTCTTAAATACCTGGGATTAATATAGTGAACTATCTCTGGACTGCCTCCAATGCCTAGATATCTTTCCTTAGATAAAGGGACCAAAACTGTTCACAGTATTCCATAGAATCCATAAAGTGCAGAAGGAGGCCACTCAGTCCTTTGAGTCTGCACTGACCCACCAAAAGAGCACTGTACCTAGGCCACTCTTTCAGAGAGTCGGTGCAGACTCGATGGGCCGAATGGCCTCCTGCACTGTAGGGATTCTATGATTCTATGGTTCCCTTGGCCAGGATTATCCACTCCCGCTCACGGGTGTTTTCTGGTGGCAAAGGTGGCTCACTATTGGCCACCAGCAGGATCTTCCAGTCTCTCTGCCAGGTACCCGCTGGGGGTGGGGTGGTTCACCTTTGGCAGAGCACGTGGTGGCACAGTGGTTAGCACTGCTGCCTCACAGCGCCAGGGACCTGGGTTCGATTCCCGGCTTGGGTCACTGACTGTGTGGAGTTTGCACATTCTCCCCATGTCTGCGTGGGTTTCCTCTGGGTGCTCCGGTTTCCTCCCACAATCCAAAAGATGTGCTGGTTAGGTGGATTGGCCGTACTACATTCTCCCTCAGTGTACCCCGAACAGGCGCCGGAGTGTGGTGACTAGGGGATTTTCGCAGTAACTTCATTGCAGTGTAAATGTAAGCTTATTTGTGACTAATAAATAAACTTTAACTTTTTTACTTCACATGGGATTAGATGGAGTTCACAGCACAGAAACAGGCCATTTGGCCCATTCCGTCTATGCTGGTGTTTATGTTGCAGTCCAGCCTCCTCCCCTCTTTCCTCATCTAAATCCACCATCGTTACCCTCGAGTCGCTTCTTCCTCGCAGGATTGACCTTTCAATGCATCAGAAGTATTTGCTTTGGTTGAGAAATTGAACTGGGGCCCTGTTTACTCGCTCAGGTGAGAAGGATCCCATGGCACTATTTGAAGGGGCGTTCCCCCAACATTTATCCCTCAACCAACACCAAAATAAACAAATGATATGGTCATTGACAAAAGTAAAGATTTGTCGTGAACAGCGAGAATCACTTCCCCTTCTCTGTGTTACTGTTAGCTGTGCTCAGGGAAAAAGCTACAATCCCTCAAATACAGGACAAATCCATCCCTGCACTTCCTTGTGTCCTTCATGGATTTGATTTGATTTGATTTATTATTATCACATGTATTGTGACACAGTGAAAAGTATTGTTTCTTGCACGTGATACAGACAAAATATACCATTCATGGAGTCTATAGGGGAGAAGGAAAGGAGAGGGTGCAGAATGTAGTGTTACAGTCATAGCTCGGGTGTAGAGAAAGATCAACTTAATGCAGGGTAGGTCCATTCAAAAGTCTGATGGCAGCAGGGGAGAAGCTGTTCTTGAGTCAGTTGGTACGTATCCTTAGGCTTTTGTATCTTCATCCTGACGGAAGGAGATGGAAGAGAGAATGTCCGGGGTGTGTAGGGTCTTTGATTATGCTGACTGCTTTTCCCGAGGCAGTGGGAAGTGTAGACTGAGTCCATGGATGGGAGGCTGTTTTCCACGATGAAATGAGCTATGTTAAAACCTTTTGTAGTTCCTTGCGGTCTTAGACAGAGCAGGAGCCATACCAAGCTGTGATACAACCAGAAAGAATGCTTTCTATGGTGCATCTGTAAAAGTTGGTAAGAGTTGGAGTGGACATGCTGAATTTCCTTAGTCTCCTGTGAAAGTAGAGGCGTTGGTGGATTTTCTTAACTATAGTATCGGTGTGAAGGGACCAGGACAGGTTTTAAAGTTTATTTATTAGTGTCATAAGTAGGCTTACATTCACACTGTAATGAAACTATTTTGAAAATCCCCTAGTCACCACACTCTGGCGCCTGTTTGGGTACACTGAGGGAGAATTTAGCATGGCCAATGCACCTAACCAACAGGTCTTTCGGACAGCGGGAAGAAACCGGAACACCCGGAGGAAATCTACACAGACACGGGAAGAACGTGCGAACTCCACACGGATAGTGGCCCAAGCTGGGAATTGAACCCAGGTTCCTGGTGCTGTGAGGCAGCAGTGCTAACCACTGTGCCACCATACTGCTCCTATTGATGATCTGTACACCTAGAAACTTGAAGCTGTTCTCTCAGGAGTTTGATATGTGGATGAAGATAAGCACTAAGGGTAGGACTCACTGACTAATTATTTTAATGCATTGGGATACCTTGAATACATATTTTAATTAAAGTTGGATTGCTGAATCTTCATTCTTTAAGTGTTTCTATTCATTTATATGTTTTTTTTAACACATGAGCAATGAATCCAAAATTAACTGCTGCCTGCAGAATAAAGCGGCAGTTAATTCTGGACGGCACGATGGTGCAGTGGTCAGCACTGCTGCCTTACAGCACCAGGGATCCGGGTTCAATTCCGGCCTCGAGTCACTGAATGTGTGGAGTTTGCACGTTCTCCCTGTG
Organism: Mustelus asterias; assembly: GCF_964213995.1. Lineage (NCBI taxonomy): Eukaryota > Metazoa > Chordata > Chondrichthyes > Carcharhiniformes > Triakidae > Mustelus > Mustelus asterias. The sequence continues at coordinate 3,543,500 of NC_135801.1, read as the reverse complement.
TCTGCATGGGTTTGCTCCGGTTTCCTCCCATGGTCCAAAGATGTGCGGGTTAGGTGGATTGGCCATGCTAAATTGACCCTAGTGTCGGGGGATTAGCAGGGTAAGTATGTGGAGTTGTGGGGATAGAGCCTGGGTGGGATTGTGGTTGGTGCAGACTCGATGGGCTGAATGGCCTCCTTCTACACAGTAGGGATTCTATGAAATTGAAATGATCACATTTTGGACTGTGGGATCTTGCTCTGCCACTGCTTGTACATTAGAACAGAGTGCTGCCTTGGCTGTGAAGTCTCTTGGTTTGGCCTGAGGTTGTGGAAGGTGCTATATAGATGCAAATTAATTTGTAGTTGCGCAAATAGTTTCTGAAGGTCACGGAAGTTATTTTCTATCCGTCCTTGTTCTGCCCCATCTGTTTTGCCCAGATTTGCACAATCCCACATACCTCAGAGGACTGGATGTTCCCTGGCAATCTCCGTGCTACAAGTGGATTTTATAATGGATCCCTTTTCACTCATTCAGTATAACATCACACATTCCAACTCACTGCTGTTTCCTTCATCACTCACCGGGCTAGCTCTGTCAAGAACCCAAGAATGCAGTGACGCGAGAGAGAACTTGAATGTACATTTCATACTTAACCACTTCAGGGCATCCTAAAGCGTGTGTAAAAACATAAGACAGTCACTAATAAATCCAAACGGAAATTCAGGAGAAACGTCTTTACCCAGACAGCGGAACTTGCGACCACAGGGAGTGGTTGAGGTGAATAGACCTTAAAACCATAAGGCACAGGAGCAGGATTAGGTCTTTCGGCCCATCGAATCTGCACAGCCATTTAATCAGATCATGACTGATTCTCCTCATCTCCCTTGCAAATGATTTAAAATCCACGATCTTTGGTTAGGACCTACTTGCCAACCCCATTCTCCCGCCTTTTCCCCATAACCTTTGATCCCTTAGCTAATCAAGAACCTATCTATCTCTGTCGTAAATACACTCAATGACCTGGCCGCCACAGCCTTCTGTGGCAATGAATTCCACAGATTCACCACCCTTTGGCTGAAGAAATTCCTCCTCACCTCGGTTCTCAAGGGTCGTCCCTTTATTCTGAGGCTGTACCCTTGAACCCTAGTCTCCCCTACTAATAGAAACATCTTCCCCACATCCACTCTATCCAGGTCTTTCAGTATTCTGTAAGATTCAATGAGATCCCCCCTCATCCTTCTAAACTCCATCGAGTACAAACCAAGCGTCCTCAGGCACCCCTCATATGTCAAGCCTTTCATTCCCGGGATTGTTCTCGTAAAGCTCCTGTGGACCCTCTCCAGGCCAGCACATCCAAAATTGCTCACAATACTCCAAATGTGGTCTGACCAGAGCCTTATAAAGATACAGCCTCAGTTGAAGAACTTATTTGAAGGGCAGCACCTCAGCCAGTGCTGCACTCTCTCAGGACCACACGGCGAGTGTCGGCCTCATCTTCCATGCTCAAGACCTGGAGTGGGACTCGAACCCAGAAATTAGCGATTCAGAGACACACAAATATCTGAAAAACGCCTAAAAGAACTGCAAGGTTATAACAACCAGAAAAAAACTGGACACTCTGGGGCTCTTTTCTCCAGTAAAGAAAAGGCTGAGGGATGATGTGCTGGAGGTATTTTACATTAAGGGGGTTTTGAAAGGGTAGATGTTGAGAAGATGTTGTCGAGCAGAATAAGGCTAGGGGGTTGTAACTATACCACAGTCACTAAGTAAGTATAATAAGGATGGGCAGAATGGCTGAATATCTTTAGGCTTAATCGTTTGTTTGGATACGTGTTCAGGTAGTCAGTGATGGCATTGGAATGCACAGAGGAAATGGATTTAACCACAAAATTACTTTGAAAAAAATGTTAATATTGATAGTTTTGTTACAACAGAATCTAACTGTCTAATGATAATGAGCAGTGGGATGGTTGCTGAAAGTGACTCAGCTTCTAGTCAGAACGGCAGAGTAAATAACTGTCTTTCTGGGTGCGATAGCAGTGAAAGTGCCTTTTATTTTCGAACCCCCAGAATGTCATTTTATTTACCTGTGCAGAAATATCAAAGTTCAAAGAACAGAGAACAAAGAAAATTACAGCACAGGAACAGGCCCTTCGGCCCTCCAAGCCATGCTGCCCGACTGAACTAAAACCTCCGACCCTTCCAGGGACCATATCCCTCCATTCCCATCCTATTCATGTATTTGTCCAGACGCCCCTTAAATGCCACTATCGTATCCACTACCTCCCCCAGCAGCGAGTTCCAGGCACCCACCACCCTCTGTGTAAAAAGTCTGACTCGTATATCTCCTTGCCCCTCGCACCTTAAACCTGTGCCCCCTAGTAATTGACTCTTCCACCCTGGGAAAAAGCTTCTGACTATCCACTCTGTCCATGCCTCTCATAATCTTGTAGACTTCTATCAGGTCGCCCCTCAACCTCCGTTGTTACAGTGAGAACAAACCAAGTTTCTCCAACCTCTCTTCATAGCTAATGCCCTCCATTTCAGGCAACATCCTGGTAAATCCTTTCTGTATCCTCTCCAAAGCCTCCACATCCTTCTGGTAGTGTGGCGACCAGAATTGAGCACTATATTCCAAGTGCGACCTATAAGGTTCTATAAAGCTGCAACATGACTTGCCAATTTTTAAACTCAATGCCCCGGCCAATGAAGGCAAGCATGCCGTATGCCTTCTTGACTACCTTCTCCATCTGGGTTGCCACTTTCAGTGATCTGTGTACCTGTACACCCAGATCCCTCTGCCTATCAATATTCCTAAGGGTTCTGCGAATTACTGTATATTTCCTATCTGTATTAGACCTTCCAAAATGCATTGCCTCACATTTGTCCAGATTAAACTCCATCTGCCATCTCTCTGCCCAAGTCTCCAACTGATCTATATCCTGTTGTATCCTCTGATGGGCCTCATCCGTAAATCCACCAATCTTTGTGGTCGAGGTGAAATAACTTCAAAAAGGAATGTCAGGATAAAGCCAGCAACTGCAAACCAACCAGTTTGACTTCAGCGGTATGGAAACTTCTGGAAACTGTAAATCAGGACAAAATCAATTGGTGCAGAATAATTATGGAAAGGCAGTGTGGATTAATTAAGGGAAAATCATGTTTAACTAATTTGCTGGAGCTCTTTGAGGAGGTAACGGTGGCACAGTGGTTAGCACTGCTGCTTCACAGCGCCAGGGACCCGGGTTCGATTCTCGGCTTGAGTCACTGTCTAGTGCAGAGTCTGTACGTTCCCCCCATGTTTGCCTGGATTTCCTCCGGGTGCTCCAGTTTCCTCCCACAGTCCAAAGATGTGCGGGTTAGGTTGATTGGCCATGCTAAATTGCCCATAGTGTCCTTGGATGTGTAGGTTAGAGCGATTAGTGGGGTAAATTTGTGGGGATGGGGCCTGGGGTGGGATTGTTGTCGGTGCAGACTCGATGGGCCGAATGGCCTCCTTCTGCACTGTAGAGTTTCTATGATTTCTTTCTTTCTAACGGAGAAGGTTGAAAAGGGCAGCACTGTTGATGTGGTGTATATAGATTTTCAAAAGACATGTAATACAATGCCACACAACAGACTTGAGCAAAATTCCAGCTCATGGAGTAAAAGGGAAAGTAGGCACTGCGATAAGAGATTGGCCGAGTGACAGGAAACAATGAGATTGGAGGAAGGTTTGTAATGGAGTTCCCCAAGGATCTGCATTGGGACCCTTGCTCTTTCTGATGTATATTATGGTGTTCAGGGCATGATTTCAAAATTTGCAGATGATGTGAAGCAGATGAAGTTCAATGTAGAGAAGTGTGAGGTGATATATTCTAGCAGGATGAATATGGAGAGACCGTACAAAATAAAGGGAGAAAATATAATGGAGGTGCAGGAACAGAGGGACCTCAATATATATATATATATATATATTCATAAATCATTGAAAGTGGCAGGACATGTTGAGAGAGCAGTTAATAAAGTGAATGGTATCTTGGGTTTTAATTATAGGGGCATTGAGTACAAGAGTAAGGAGGTCAGGTTGAACTTGTATAAGACACTAATTAGATCTCATCTGGAGTATCAATTCTGGGCGACATACTTGAGGAAGGATGTGAAGGCACTGGAGAGGATGCAGAGGAGATTCACAAGAATGATTCCTAGGATAAAGAGCTGTAGCTGTGAGGATAGATTGGAGAAGTTGAGGTTATTTTACTTGGAGAAAGAAAGATGAGAGGCGACTTGATCGAGGTATTCAAGATCCTGAGGAGTATTGACAGGGTAAATAGTAAGAAACTGTTCCCACTCAAGAGGCATCAAGAACTCGACGGCACAGATTCAAAATAATTGGCAAAATGAGTAAAGTTGATACGAGAAAAGAAAGTTTCACCCAGAGGGTGTTTGGAATCTGGAAAGACCTTCCTGAGAGGGTGGTGGAGGCAGGTTTATTCGAGGCATTCAAAGGGAATTGGATTGTTATCCGAAAAGAAAGAATCAGCATGGTTACGGGGATAGGACAGGGGACTCGGACTGGGTAGAATGCTCTTTCAGAGAGCCAGTGCTGACTTGATGGGCTGAATAGACTTCTTCTGCACTGTGTAAAGATCTTGAGATTGTGTAAAGTGCTTTGAAATGCCCAGAGTCACATCCTCATTCTTTCAGTCAATGTTGAAACATAGGGAGCAGCAGTTAATGTGATTTTAGTGACATTGATTGACAATGGTGTCTAACCAGTAGCTTTTTACCTGAGACCAAGCTAAGAATTGTCTCCACGGGATGGCAAAACCCAAGCATTGCCCACTGCCAATTGTGGCTCAGTGGGTGGCAGTCTCAGATCAAGCCAGAAAAGTTGAGTGTTCAAACCTCCCTCCAGGACACAAAGTCCACAGTTAACTCTCCCAGTAGAGTCCTGAGAGAGGTGCCATCCTTTGGATAAAACATTACACTGTAAAGCTGTCTCCCCTTTAAGCTGGGCACCATTCATAGGGCTGAGATATTCAGTCATACTTATGAGGCCACAGTGAGAATTCTTCCCCCAGAGAATATTGTTGAGTATGGATAAAGAATGTGTATAAAATTCTGTCTGTTCGCAGTAAACCATTGGACATCAGAAACTCAGGCTAAAGAGGAATCTCACATTATTGCAGGGAGTTCATCAGCGGGGTGTAACAGAACAAAATAAAACGGATGAAATTATGAAATGATTTGATGGCATTAGTCAGACGCAGGTGCGATTTGGAATGGTATAGCACATGTTAAAGCGTGTCAGGGAACGGAACCTTGACACTCCTACACTGGCATAAGTCATAAACTAAACAAATTCTGCTCCTGTTCTTTTGGCACTTTTACAGATCAGTGATTCCGAGTGATCATTATTGCAGCCCGTAGGATGAAGGTTTTCCTTTTAATTGTATTTGAAATTTCAGTTTTTTTGCTGCAACAGAAAACCAGTTGAAAATGCTTGTTCTCAAAATTTGCACCCTCACCTTGACGAATGAATCCTTCCATAGACTGATCCTCCTGCCCCGGGTGGCACGGCAGCACAGTGGTTAGCGCTGCAGCCTCACAGCGCCAGGGACCCGGGTTCGATTCCCGGCCTTGGGTCACTGTCTGTGTGGAGTTTGCACGTTCTCCCCGTGTCTGCGTGGGTTTCCTCCGGGTGCTCCGGTTTCCTCCTACAGCCCAAAGATGTGCGGGTTAGGATGCATTGGCCGTGCTAAATTGCCCCTTAGTGTCAGGGGGGATTAACAAGGTAAATATGTAAAGTTATGGGAATAAAGCCTGAGTGGGATTGTGGTTGGTGCAGACTCGATGGGCCGAATGGCCTCCTTCTACAGTGTAGGGATTCTATGATTCTATCTCTCTCACCTCCTTCAGCCAAAATATAACCTGCTGTCCCACCACCCCATCCCCTTTGATTGGTGGCTGCTCCTTCAGCTGCCCAGACCCCAGATTGTTGAACTCTCTCCTAAAATCTCTCCACCTATCCGTCTCCCACTTCTTTAATTTAAACACTCCTTAAAACTTACCTCTTTGGCCATGAACTTGATACATACCATCATTCCTTCCCTGTCGTTGGGTCAAAATCCTGGAACTCTCTCCCGAACAGCACTGTGGGTGTACCAACACCACATGGAGTGCTGTGGTTCGAGAAAGTGGCTCACTACTGCCTTCTCAAGGGGCAATTAGGGATGGGCAATAAATGCAGGCTTAGCCTATATCCTAAGAACAAATTTTTAAAAGCACTGGCACGTTAATGATACACACCTTCATTAATAGAAGCTGTGCGGGCTAGGTTGATTGGCCATTCTAAATTGCCCTTAGTGTCCTGGGATGCATAGGTTAGAGGGATTAGTGGGTAAATATGTGGGGATATGGGGATAGGGCCTGGGTGGGATTGTGGTTGGTGCAGACTCGATGGGCCGAATGGCCTATTTCTGCACTGTAGGATTCTATGAATATACAATTGGCCAGTAAATTCAAAGGATGAAGAGATATGCGGGTTTCACTATCTACTTTTACCCCCCTGTTACTCCTCACCCCCGATTATCCTCCACCATTGGTGGTTGGATCTTCAGTTGCCGGTCCTAAGCTCTGAAATTCCCTTCCTAAACCTTTTTGCTTCCTCCCCTCCTGTAAGCCGTTCCTTAAAACCTCAGCTGTTGTGTTCATAAGATCTTAGTAATGAGTCATTATTACAGGCGGGATTTGTTTCCCTCTCTGCAGTGTGGCTGCAGGATGTGGCACAGCGCTCACTGGTGGCAGAATATTACCGTCCCGCTGTTGTCAGTGGGCTTTCCCATTGAACGCACCCTTATTATTGGGGAACCTGGGTGTGTCATTGGTGGGACTGTAAGATCGAGTCTGCACCAACTCTCCGAAAGAGCATCTTACCGAGGATCATCCCACCTGATCCCTGTAACCCCGTACACGTACCATGGCCAATCCATCTAACCCACGCATCTTTGGACTGTGGGAGGAAACCCACGCAGACGTCGGGAGAATGTGCAAACTCCAACCAGTCACCCAAGGCTGGAATCGAACTGGGTCCCTGGCGCTGTGAGGCAGCAGTGCTAACCACGGTGCCGCCGTGCTGCCCATCATTTATCTATTTAAATTTAGAAAATGTTGCATGTTCTAATACTCAGATTAATCCCAATTGAAGATATATTTGAAAATATAACCTCTTGTCTTTGTTTAAATAACACCAAAGCTAATTGGAAGATGCCTCATGTATTGTCAGGAATCTCAGTCAAATGTGGAATGAAGGACATTAAACAAATGAAGTCTTTATTCTGAAGTGGTTAGACATGTGGGAGTAAGGTTTAATCATCCCTTATTGTAATGTGTCCCTGATGTATAGCAGTGATTGTTACATTCCCGTCGTGCTCGGTAATCCTTCATAAAACACAATGAACTAACTTTTAAGGAGACAACCAATTGCCATCAATTATAAACAATAATAAAGACAAAACTGTATCTTAATGACACATAAAAACAGAGTTTGAGGAACGTCACTGACTTCATTGGAAATGGAAAGGGAGAGAAGTAAAAACTCGCAGCTAATTGGCCATTGGTCGTTTTCCACATGGTACAAAGTAAAACATTCAAAATTAGGTCTGACATTCCAGTGCAATACTGAGAGAGTGCCACACTGTCAGAGGGTCAGTACTGAGGGAGTGCCGCACTGTCAGAGGGTCAGTACTGAGGGAGTGCCACACTGTCAGAGGGTCAGTACTGAGGGAGTGCCGCACTGTCAGAGGGTCAGTACTGAGGGAGTGCCGCACTGTCAGAGGGTCAGTACTGAGAGAGTGCCACACTGTCAGAGGGTCAGTACTGAGAGAGTGCCACACTGTCAGAGGGTCAGTACTGAGAGAGTGCCACACTGTCAGAGGGTCAGTACTGAGAGAGTGCCACACTGTCAGAGGGTCAGTACTGAGAGAGTGCCACACTGTCAGAGGGTCAGTACTGAGAGAGTGCCACACTGTCAGAGGGTCAGTACTGAGAGAGTGCCACACTGTCTGAGGGTCAGTACTGAGAGAGTGCCACACTGTCAGAGGGTCAGTACTGAGGGGAGTGCCACACTGTCAGAGGGTCAGTACTGAGAGAGTGCCACACTGTCAGAGGGTCAGTACTGAGGGGAGTGCCACACTGTCAGAGGGTCAGTACTGAGAGAGTGCCACACTGTCAGAGGGTCAGTACTGAGGGGAGTGCCACACTGTCAGAGGGTCAGTACTGAGAGAGTGCCACACTGTCAGAGGGTCAGTACTGAGGGAGTGCCGCACTGTCAGAGGGTCAGTACTGAGGGGAGTGCCACACTGTCAGAGGGTCAGTACTGAGGGAGGGCCGCACTGTCAGAGGGTCAGTGCTGAGGGAGTGCCACACTGTCAGAGGGTCAGTACTGAGAGAGTGCCACACTGTCAGAGGGTCAGTACTGAGGGAGGGCCGCACTGTCAGAGGGTCAGTACTGAGAGAGTGCCACACTGTCAGAGGGTCAGTACTGAGGGAGGGCCGCACTGTCAGAGGGTCAGTACTGAGGGAGGGCCGCACTGTCAGAGGGTCAGTACTGAGGGAGGGCCGCACTGTCAGAGGGTCAGTGCTGAGGGAGTGCCACACTGTCAGAGGGTCAGTACTGAGGGAGGGCCGCACTGTCAGAGGGTCAGTACTGAGGGAGCGCCGCACTGTCAGAGGGTCAGTACTGAGGGAGTGCCGCACTGTCAGAGGGTCAGTACTGAGGGAGTGCCGCACTGTCAAAGGGTCAGTACTGAGGGAGTGCCACACTGTCAGAGGGTCAGTGCTGAGGGAGTGCCACACTGTCAGAGGGTCAGTACTGAGGGAGTGCCATACTGTCAGAGGGTCAGTGCTGAGGGAGTGTCGCACTGTCAGAGGGTCAGTGCTGAGGGAGTGCTGCACTGTCAGAGGGTCAGTGCTGAGGGAGTGCCGCACTGTCAGAGGGTCAGTACTGAGGGAGTGCCGCACTGTCAAAGGGTCAGTACTGAGGGAGTGCCACACTGTCAGAGGGTCAGTGCTGAGGGAGTGCCACACTGTCAGAGGGTCAGTACTGAGGGAGTGCCATACTGTCAGAGGGTCAGTGCTGAGGGAGTGTCGCACTGTCAGAGGGACAGTGCTGAGGGAGTGCTGCACTGTCAGAGGGTCAGTGCTGAGGGAGTGCCGCACTGTCAGAGGGTCAGTACTGAGGGAGTGCCACACTGTCAGAGGGTCAGTACTGAGGGAGTGCCACACTGTCAGAGGGTCAGTGCTGAGGGAGTGCCACACTGTCAGAGGGTCAGTAATGAGGGAGTGCCACACTGTCAGAGGGTCAGTGCTGAGGGAGTGCCGCACTGTCAAGAGGATCAGTACTGAGGGAGTGCCACACTGTCAGAGGGTCAGTACTGAGGGAGTGCCGCACTGTCAGAGGGTCAGTACTGAGGGAGTGCCACACTGACAGAGGGTCAGTGCTGAGGGAGTGCCGTACGGTCAGAGGGTCAGTACTGAGGGAGTGCCGCACTGTCAGAGGGTCAGTCCTGAGGGAGTGCCGCACTATCAGAGGGTCAGTACTGAGGGAGTGCCGCACTGTCAGAGGGTCAGTGCTGAGGGAGTGCCGCACTGTCAGAGGGTCAGTACTGAGGGAGTGCCGCACTGTCAGAGGGTCAGTGCTGAGGGAGTGCGGCACTGTAGAAGGGTTAGTATTGAGGGAGTACTTGCATTGTCAGAGGGTCAGGACTGAGGGAGTGCCGCACTGTCAGAGGGTCAGTGCTGAGGGAGTGCTGCACTGTCAGAGGGTCAGTACTGAGGGAGTGCTGCACTGTCAGAGGGTCTGTACTGAGGGTGTGCTGCACTGTCAGAGGATCAGTACTGAGGTAGCGCTGCACTGTCAGCGGGTCCGTGCTGACGGAGTGCCGCACTGTCAGAGGGTCAGTACTGAGGGAGTGCTGCACTGTCATAGGGTCAGTACTGAGGGAGTGCCGCACTGTCATAGGGTCAGTACTGAGGGAGTGCTGCACTGTCAGAGGGTCAGTGCTGAGGGAGTGCCGCACTGTCAGAGGGTCAGTACTGAGGGAGTGCTGCACTGCCAGAGGGTCAGTACTGAGAGAGTGCCACACTGTCAGAGGGTCAGTACTGAGGGAGGGCCGCACTGTCAGAGGGTCAGTACTGAGGGAGGGCCGCACTGTCAGAGGGTCAGTACTGAGGGAGGGCCGCACTGTCAGAGGGTCAGTGCTGAGGGAGTGCCACACTGTCAGAGGGTCAGTACTGAGGGAGGGCCGCACTGTCAGAGGGTCAGTACTGAGGGAGCGCCGCACTGTCAGAGGGTCAGTGCTGAGGGAGTGCCGCACTGTCAAAGGGTCAGTGCTGAGGGAGTGCCACACTGTCAGAGGGTCAGTGCTGAGGGAGTGCCACACTGTCAGAGGGTCAGTACTGAGGGAGTGCCATACTGTCAGAGGGTCAGTGCTGAGGGAGTGTCGCACTGTCAGAGGGTCAGTGCTGAGGGAGTGCTGCACTGTCAGAGGGTCAGTGCTGAGGGAGTGCCGCACTGTCAGAGGGTCAGTACTGAGGGAGTGCCACACTGTCAGAGGGTCAGTACTGAGGGAGTGCCACACTGTCAGAGGGTCAGTGCTGAGGGAGTGCCACACTGTCAGAGGGTCAGTACTGAGGGAGTGCCACACTGTCAGAGGGTCAGTGCTGAGGGAGTGCCGCACTGTCAGAGGATCAGTACTGAGGGAGTGCCACACTGTCAGAGGGTCAGTACTGAGGGAGTGCCGCACTGTCAGAGGGTCAGTACTGAGGGAGTGCCACACTGACAGAGGGTCAGTGCTGAGGGAGTGCCGCACGGTCAGAGGGTCAGTACTGAGGGAGTGCCGCACTGTCAGAGGGTCAGTCCTGAGGGAGTGCCGCACTATCAGAGGGTCAGTACTGAGGGAGTGCCGCACTGTCAGAGGGTCAGTGCTGAGGGAGTGCCGCACTGTCAGAGGGTCAGTACTGAGGGAGTGCCGCACTGTCAGAGGGTCAGTGCTGAGGGAGTGCGGCACTGTAGAAGGGTTAGTATTGAGGGAGTACTTGCATTGTCAGAGGGTCAGGACTGAGGGAGTGCCGCACTGTCAGAGGGTCAGTGCTGAGGGAGTGCTGCACTGTCAGAGGGTCAGTACTGAGGGAGTGCTGCACTGTCAGAGGGTCAGTGCTGAGGGAGTGCGGCACTGTAGAAGGGTTAGTATTGAGGGAGTACTTGCATTGTCAGAGGGTCAGGACTGAGGGAGTGCCGCACTGTCAGAGGGTCAGTGCTGAGGGAGTGCTGCACTGTCAGAGGGTCAGTACTGAGGGAGTGCTGCACTGTCAGAGGGTCAGTACTGAGGGAGTGCTCCACTGTTGGAGAGTCAGTGCTGAGGGAGTGCTGCACTGTCAGAGGGTCTGTACTGAGGGTGTGCTGCACTGTCAGAGGATCAGTACTGAGGGAGCGCCGCACTGTCAGAGGGTCAGTGCTGACGGAGTGCCGCACTGTCAGAGGGTCAGTACTGAGGGAGTGCTGCACTGTCATAGGGTCAGTACTGAGGGAGTGCCGCACTGTCATAGGGTCAGTACTGAGGGAGTGCTGCACTGTCAGAGGGTCAGTGCTGAGGGAGTGCCGCACTGTCAGAGGGTCAGTACTGAGGGAGTGCTGCACTGCCAGAGGGTCAGTACTGAGGGAGTGCCGCACTGTCAGAGGGTCAGTACTGAGGGAGTGCTGCACTGTCAGAGGGTCAGTACTGAGGGAGTGCCGCACTGTCAGAGGGTCAGTACTGAGGGAGTGCCACACTGTCAGAGGGTCAGTACTGAGGGGAGTGCCACACTGTCAGAGGGTCAGTACTGAGAGAGTGCCACACTGTCAGAGGGTCAGTACTGAGGGGAGTGCCACACTGTCAGAGGGTCAGTACTGAGAGAGTGCCACACTGTCAGAGGGTCAGTACTGAGGGAGTGCCGCACTGTCAGAGGGTCAGTACTGAGGGGAGTGCCACACTGTCAGAGGGTCAGTACTGAGGGAGGGCCGCACTGTCAGAGGGTCAGTGCTGAGGGAGTGCCACACTGTCAGAGGGTCAGTACTGAGAGAGTGCCACACTGTCAGAGGGTCAGTACTGAGGGAGGGCCGCACTGTCAGAGGGTCAGTACTGAGAGAGTGCCACACTGTCAGAGGGTCAGTACTGAGGGAGGGCCGCACTGTCAGAGGGTCAGTACTGAGGGAGGGCCGCACTGTCAGAGGGTCAGTACTGAGGGAGGGCCGCACTGTCAGAGGGTCAGTGCTGAGGGAGTGCCACACTGTCAGAGGGTCAGTACTGAGGGAGGGCCGCACTGTCAGAGGGTCAGTACTGAGGGAGCGCCGCACTGTCAGAGGGTCAGTACTGAGGGAGTGCCGCACTGTCAGAGGGTCAGTACTGAGGGAGTGCCGCACTGTCAAAGGGTCAGTACTGAGGGAGTGCCACACTGTCAGAGGGTCAGTGCTGAGGGAGTGCCACACTGTCAGAGGGTCAGTACTGAGGGAGTGCCATACTGTCAGAGGGTCAGTGCTGAGGGAGTGTCGCACTGTCAGAGGGTCAGTGCTGAGGGAGTGCTGCACTGTCAGAGGGTCAGTGCTGAGGGAGTGCCGCACTGTCAGAGGGTCAGTACTGAGGGAGTGCCGCACTGTCAAAGGGTCAGTACTGAGGGAGTGCCACACTGTCAGAGGGTCAGTGCTGAGGGAGTGCCACACTGTCAGAGGGTCAGTACTGAGGGAGTGCCATACTGTCAGAGGGTCAGTGCTGAGGGAGTGTCGCACTGTCAGAGGGACAGTGCTGAGGGAGTGCTGCACTGTCAGAGGGTCAGTGCTGAGGGAGTGCCGCACTGTCAGAGGGTCAGTACTGAGGGAGTGCCACACTGTCAGAGGGTCAGTACTGAGGGAGTGCCACACTGTCAGAGGGTCAGTGCTGAGGGAGTGCCACACTGTCAGAGGGTCAGTAATGAGGGAGTGCCACACTGTCAGAGGGTCAGTGCTGAGGGAGTGCCGCACTGTCAAGAGGATCAGTACTGAGGGAGTGCCACACTGTCAGAGGGTCAGTACTGAGGGAGTGCCGCACTGTCAGAGGGTCAGTACTGAGGGAGTGCCACACTGACAGAGGGTCAGTGCTGAGGGAGTGCCGTACGGTCAGAGGGTCAGTACTGAGGGAGTGCCGCACTGTCAGAGGGTCAGTCCTGAGGGAGTGCCGCACTATCAGAGGGTCAGTACTGAGGGAGTGCCGCACTGTCAGAGGGTCAGTGCTGAGGGAGTGCCGCACTGTCAGAGGGTCAGTACTGAGGGAGTGCCGCACTGTCAGAGGGTCAGTGCTGAGGGAGTGCGGCACTGTAGAAGGGTTAGTATTGAGGGAGTACTTGCATTGTCAGAGGGTCAGGACTGAGGGAGTGCCGCACTGTCAGAGGGTCAGTGCTGAGGGAGTGCTGCACTGTCAGAGGGTCAGTACTGAGGGAGTGCTGCACTGTCAGAGGGTCTGTACTGAGGGTGTGCTGCACTGTCAGAGGATCAGTACTGAGGTAGCGCTGCACTGTCAGCGGGTCCGTGCTGACGGAGTGCCGCACTGTCAGAGGGTCAGTACTGAGGGAGTGCTGCACTGTCATAGGGTCAGTACTGAGGGAGTGCCGCACTGTCATAGGGTCAGTACTGAGGGAGTGCTGCACTGTCAGAGGGTCAGTGCTGAGGGAGTGCCGCACTGTCAGAGGGTCAGTACTGAGGGAGTGCTGCACTGCCAGAGGGTCAGTACTGAGAGAGTGCCACACTGTCAGAGGGTCAGTACTGAGGGAGGGCCGCACTGTCAGAGGGTCAGTACTGAGGGAGGGCCGCACTGTCAGAGGGTCAGTACTGAGGGAGGGCCGCACTGTCAGAGGGTCAGTGCTGAGGGAGTGCCACACTGTCAGAGGGTCAGTACTGAGGGAGGGCCGCACTGTCAGAGGGTCAGTACTGAGGGAGCGCCGCACTGTCAGAGGGTCAGTGCTGAGGGAGTGCCGCACTGTCAAAGGGTCAGTGCTGAGGGAGTGCCACACTGTCAGAGGGTCAGTGCTGAGGGAGTGCCACACTGTCAGAGGGTCAGTACTGAGGGAGTGCCATACTGTCAGAGGGTCAGTGCTGAGGGAGTGTCGCACTGTCAGAGGGTCAGTGCTGAGGGAGTGCTGCACTGTCAGAGGGTCAGTGCTGAGGGAGTGCCGCACTGTCAGAGGGTCAGTACTGAGGGAGTGCCACACTGTCAGAGGGTCAGTACTGAGGGAGTGCCACACTGTCAGAGGGTCAGTGCTGAGGGAGTGCCACACTGTCAGAGGGTCAGTACTGAGGGAGTGCCACACTGTCAGAGGGTCAGTGCTGAGGGAGTGCCGCACTGTCAGAGGATCAGTACTGAGGGAGTGCCACACTGTCAGAGGGTCAGTACTGAGGGAGTGCCGCACTGTCAGAGGGTCAGTACTGAGGGAGTGCCACACTGACAGAGGGTCAGTGCTGAGGGAGTGCCGCACGGTCAGAGGGTCAGTACTGAGGGAGTGCCGCACTGTCAGAGGGTCAGTCCTGAGGGAGTGCCGCACTATCAGAGGGTCAGTACTGAGGGAGTGCCGCACTGTCAGAGGGTCAGTGCTGAGGGAGTGCCGCACTGTCAGAGGGTCAGTACTGAGGGAGTGCCGCACTGTCAGAGGGTCAGTGCTGAGGGAGTGCGGCACTGTAGAAGGGTTAGTATTGAGGGAGTACTTGCATTGTCAGAGGGTCAGGACTGAGGGAGTGCCGCACTGTCAGAGGGTCAGTGCTGAGGGAGTGCTGCACTGTCAGAGGGTCAGTACTGAGGGAGTGCTGCACTGTCAGAGGGTCAGTGCTGAGGGAGTGCGGCACTGTAGAAGGGTTAGTATTGAGGGAGTACTTGCATTGTCAGAGGGTCAGGACTGAGGGAGTGCCGCACTGTCAGAGGGTCAGTGCTGAGGGAGTGCTGCACTGTCAGAGGGTCAGTACTGAGGGAGTGCTGCACTGTCAGAGGGTCAGTACTGAGGGAGTGCTCCACTGTTGGAGAGTCAGTGCTGAGGGAGTGCTGCACTGTCAGAGGGTCTGTACTGAGGGTGTGCTGCACTGTCAGAGGATCAGTACTGAGGGAGCGCCGCACTGTCAGAGGGTCAGTGCTGACGGAGTGCCGCACTGTCAGAGGGTCAGTACTGAGGGAGTGCTGCACTGTCATAGGGTCAGTACTGAGGGAGTGCCGCACTGTCATAGGGTCAGTACTGAGGGAGTGCTGCACTGTCAGAGGGTCAGTGCTGAGGGAGTGCCGCACTGTCAGAGGGTCAGTACTGAGGGAGTGCTGCACTGCCAGAGGGTCAGTACTGAGGGAGTGCCGCACTGTCAGAGGGTCAGTACTGAGGGAGTGCTGCACTGTCAGAGGGTCAGTACTGAGGGAGTGCCGCACTGTCAGAGGGTCAGTACTGAGGGAGTGCCGCAGTGTCAGAGGGTCAGTACTGAGGGAGTGCCACACTGTCGGAGGGTCAGTGCTATGGGAGTGCCGCACTGTCAGAGGGTCAGTGCTGAGGGAGTGCCGCACTGTCAGAGGGTCAGTACTGAGGGAGTGCTGCACTGTCAGAGGGTCAGTACTGAGGGAGTGCCGCACTGTCAGAGGGTCAGTACTGAGGGAGTGCCGCACTGTCAGAGGGTCAGTACTGAGGGAGTGCTGCACTGTCAGAGGGTCAGTACTGAGGGAGTGCTGCACTGTCAGAGGGTCAGTACTGAGGGAGTGCTGCACTGTCAGAGGGTCAGTACTGAGGGAGTGCCGCACTGTCAGAGGGTCAGTACTGAGGGAGTGCCACACTGTCAGAGGGTCAGTACTGAGGGAGTGCCGCACTGTCAGAGGGTCAGTACTGAGGGAGTGCCGCACTGTCGGAGGGTCAGTGCTATGGGAGTGCCGCAGTGTCAGAGGGTCAGTGCTGAGGGAGTGCCGTACTGTCAGAGGGTCTGTACTGAGGGAGTGCTGCACTGTCAGAAGGTCAGTACTGAGGGAGTGCCGCACTGTCAGAGGGTCAGTACTGAGGGAGTGCCGCACTGTCAGAGGGTCAGTACTGAGGGAGTGCCGCACTGTCAGAGGGTCAGTACTGAGGGAGTGCTGCACTGTCAGAGGGTCAGTGCTGAGGGAGTGCCGCACTGTCAGAGGGTTAGTACTGAGGGAGTGCTGCACTGCCAGAGGGTCAGTACTGAGGGAGTGCCGCACTGTCAGAGGGTCAGTACTGAGGGAGTGCTGCACTGTCAGAGGGTCAGTACTGAGGGAATGCTGCACTGTCAGAGGGTCAGTGCTGAGGGAGTGCCGCACTGTCAGAGGGTCAGTACTGAGGGAGTGCTGCACTGCCAGAGGGTCAGTACTGAGGGAGTGCCGCACTGTTAGAGGGTCAGTACTGAGGGAGTGCTGCACTGTCAGAGGGTCAGTGCTGAGGGAGTGCCGCACTGTCAGAGGGTTAGTACTGAGGGAGTGCTGCACTGCCAGAGGGTCAGTACTGAGGGAGTGCCGCACTGTCAGAGGGTCAGTACTGAGGGAGTGCTGCACTGTCAGAGGGTCAGTACTGAGGGAGTGCTGCACTGTCAGAGGGTCAGTGCTGAGGGAGTGCCGCACTGTCAGAGGGTCAGTACTGAGGGAGTGCTGCACTGCCAGAGGGTCAGTACTGAGGGAGTGCCGCACTGTCAGAGGGTCAGTACTGAGGGAGTGCTGCACTGTCAGAGGGTCAGTACTGAGGGAGTGCCGCACTGTCAGAGGGTCAGTACTGAGGGAGTGCCGCAGTGTCAGAGGGTCAGTACTGAGGGAGTGCCACACTGTCGGAGGGTCAGTGCTATGGGAGTGCCGCACTGTCAGAGGGTCAGTGCTGAGGGAGTGCCGCACTGTCAGAGGGTCAGTACTGAGGGAGTGCTGCACTGTCAGAGGGTCAGTACTGAGGGAGTGCCGCACTGTCAGAGGGTCAGTACTGAGGGAGTGCTGCACTGTCATAGGGTCAGTACTGAGGGAGTGCCGCACTGTCATAGGGTCAGTACTGAGGGAGTGCTGCACTGTCAGAGGGTCAGTGCTGAGGGAGTGCCGCACTGTCAGAGGGTCAGTACTGAGGGAGTGCTGCACTGCCAGAGGGTCAGTACTGAGAGAGTGCCACACTGTCAGAGGGTCAGTACTGAGGGAGGGCCGCACTGTCAGAGGGTCAGTACTGAGAGAGTGCCACACTGTCAGAGGGTCAGTACTGAGGGAGGGCCGCACTGTCAGAGGGTCAGTACTGAGGGAGGGCCGCACTGTCAGAGGGTCAGTGCTGAGGGAGTGCCACACTGTCAGAGGGTCAGTACTGAGGGAGGGCCGCACTGTCAGAGGGTCAGTACTGAGGGAGCGCCGCACTGTCAGAGGGTCAGTGCTGAGGGAGTGCCGCACTGTCAAAGGGTCAGTACTGAGGGAGTGCCACACTGTCAGAGGGTCAGTGCTGAGGGAGTGCCACACTGTCAGAGGGTCAGTACTGAGGGAGTGCCATACTGTCAGAGGGTCAGTGCTGAGGGAGTGTCGCACTGTCAGAGGGTCAGTGCTGAGGGAGTGCTGCACTGTCAGAGGGTCAGTGCTGAGGGAGTGCCGCACTGTCAGAGGGTCAGTACTGAGGGAGTGCCACACTGTCAGAGGGTCAGTACTGAGGGAGTGCCACACTGTCAGAGGGTCAGTGCTGAGGGAGTGCCACACTGTCAGAGGGTCAGTACTGAGGGAGTGCCACACTGTCAGAGGGTCAGTGCTGAGGGAGTGCCGCACTGTCAGAGGATCAGTACTGAGGGAGTGCCACACTGTCAGAGGGTCAGTACTGAGGGAGTGCCGCACTGTCAGAGGGTCAGTACTGAGGGAGTGCCACACTGACAGAGGGTCAGTGCTGAGGGAGTGCCGCACGGTCAGAGGGTCAGTACTGAGGGAGTGCCGCACTGTCAGAGGGTCAGTCCTGAGGGAGTGCCGCACTATCAGAGGATCAGTACTGAGGGAGTGCCGCACTGTCAGAGGGTCAGTGCTGAGGGAGTGCCGCACTGTCAGAGGGTCAGTACTGAGGGAGTGCCGCACTGTCAGAGGGTCAGTGCTGAGGGAGTGCGGCACTGTAGAAGGGTTAGTATTGAGGGAGTACTTGCATTGTCAGAGGGTCAGGACTGAGGGAGTGCCGCACTGTCAGAGGGTCAGTGCTGAGGGAGTGCTGCACTGTCAGAGGGTCAGTACTGAGGGAGTGCTGCACTGTCAGAGGGTCAGTACTGAGGGAGTGCTCCACTGTTGGAGAGTCAGTGCTGAGGGAGTGCTGCACTGTCAGAGGGTCTGTACTGAGGGTGTGCTGCACTGTCAGAGGATCAGTACTGAGGTAGCGCTGCACTGTCAGCGGGTCAGTGCTGACGGAGTGCCGCACTGTCAGAGGGTCAGTACTGAGGGAGTGCTGCACTGTCATAGGGTCAGTACTGAGGGAGTGCCGCACTGTCATAGGGTCAGTACTGAGGGAGTGCTGCACTGTCAGAGGGTCAGTGCTGAGGGAGTGCCGCACTGTCAGAGGGTCAGTACTGAGGGAGTGCTGCACTGCCAGAGGGTCAGTACTGAGGGAGTGCCGCACTGTCAGAGGGTCAGTACTGAGGGAGTGCTGCACTGTCAGAGGGTCAGTACTGAGGGAGTGCCGCACTGTCAGAGGGTATGTACTGATGGAGTGCCGCAGTGTCAGAGGGTCAGTACTGAGGGAGTGCCACACTGTCGGAGGGTCAGTGCTATGGGAGTGCCGCACTGTCAGAGGGTCAGTGCTGAGGGAGTGCCGCACTGTCAGAGGGTCAGTACTGAGGGAGTGCTGCACTGTCAGAGGGTCAGTACTGAGGGAGTGCCGCACTGTCAGAGGGTCAGTACTGAGGGAGTGCCGCACTGTCAGAGGGTCAGTACTGAGGGAGTGCTGCACTGTCAGAGGGTCAGTACTGAGGGAGTGCTGCACTGTCAGAGGGTCAGTACTGAGGGAGTGCTGCACTGTCAGAGGGTCAGTACTGAGGGAGTGCCGCACTGTCAGAGGGTCAGTACTGAGGGAGTGCCGCACTGTCAGAGGGTCAGTACTGAGGGAGTGCCGCACTGTCAGAGGGTCAGTACTGAGGGAGTGCCGCACTGTCGGAGGGTCAGTGCTATGGGAGTGCCGCACTGTCAGAGGGTCAGTGCTGAGGGAGTGCCGTACTGTCAGAGGGTCAGTACTGAGGGAGTGCTGCACTGTCAGAAGGTCAGTACTGAGGGAGTGCCGCACTGTCAGAGGGTCAGTACTGAGGGAGTGCCGCACTGTCAGAGGGTCAGTACTGAGGGAGTGCCGCACTGTCAGAGGGTCAGTACTGAGGGAGTGCTGCACTGTCAGAGGGTCAGTGCTGAGGGAGTGCCGCACTGTCAGAGGGTTAGTACTGAGGGAGTGCTGCACTGCCAGAGGGTCAGTACTGAGGGAGTGCCGCACTGTCAGAGGGTCAGTACTGAGGGAGTGCTGCACTGTCAGAGGGTCAGTACTGAGGGAGTGCTGCACTGTCAGAGGGTCAGTGCTGAGGGAGTGCCGCACTGTCAGAGGGTCAGTACTGAGGGAGTGCTGCACTGCCAAAGGGTCAGTACTGAGTGAGTGCCGCACTGTTAGAGGGTCAGTACTGAGGGAGTGCTGCACTGTCAGAGGGTCAGTGCTGAGGGAGTGCCGCACTGTCAGAGGGTCAGTGCTGAGGGAGTGCTGCACTGCCAGAGGGTCAGTACTGAGGGAGTGCCGCACTGTCAGAGGGTCAGTACTGAGGGAGCGCTGCACTGTCAGAGGGTCAGTACTGAGGGAGTGCTGCACTGTCAGAGGGTCAGTGCTGAGGGAGTGCCGCACTGTCAGAGGGTCAGTACTGAGGGAGTGCTGCACTGCCAGAGGGTCAGTACTGAGGGAGTGCCGCACTGTCAGAGGGTCAGTACTGAGGGAGTGCCGCACTGTCAGAGGGTCAGTACTGAGGGAGTGCTGCACTGTCAGAGGGTCAGTACTGAGGGAGTGCTGCACTGTCAGAGGGTCAGTACTGAGGGAGTGCTGCACTGTCAGAGGGTCAGTACTGAGGGAGTGCCGCACTGTCAGAGGGTCAGTACTGAGGGAGTGCCACACTGTCAGAGGGTCAGTACTGAGGGAGTGCCGCACTGTCAGAGGGTCAGTACTGAGGGAGTGCCGCACTGTCGGAGGTTCAGTGCTATGGGAGTGCCGCACTGTCAGAGGGTCAGTGCTGAGGGAGTACCGTACTGTCAGAGGGTCAGTACTGAGGGAGTGCTGCACTGTCAGAAGGTCAGTACTGAGGGAGTGCCGCACTGTCAGAGGGTCAGTACTGAGGGAGTGCCGCACTGTCAGAGGGTCAGTACTGAGGGAGTGCCGCACTGTCAGAGGGTCAGTACTGAGGGAGTGCTGCACTGTCAGAGGGTCAGTGCTGAGGGAGTGCCGCACTGTCAGAGGGTTAGTACTGAGGGAGTGCTGCACTGCCAGAGGGTCAGTACTGAGGGAGTGCCGCACTGTCAGTGGGTCAGTACTGAGGGAGTGCTGCACTGTCAGAGGGTCAGTACTGAGGGAGTGCTGCACTGTCAGAGGGTCAGTGCTGAGGGAGTGCCGCACTGTCAGAGGGTTAGTACTGAGGGAGTGCTGCACTGCCAGAGGGTCAGTACTGAGGGAGTGCCGCACTGTCAGAGGGTCAGTACTGAGGGAGTGCTGCACTGTCAGAGGGTCAGTACTGAGGGAGTGCCGCACTGTCAGAGGGTCAGTACTGAGGGAGTGCCGCAGTGTCAGAGGGTCAGTACTGAGGGAGTGCCACACTGTCGGAGGGTCAGTGCTATGGGAGTGCCGCACTGTCAGAGGGTCAGTGCTGAGGGAGTGCCGCACTGTCAGAGGGTCAGTACTGAGGGAGTGCTGCACTGTCGGAGGGTCAGTACTGAGGGAGTGCCGCACTGTCAGAGGGTCAGTACTGAGGGAGTGCCGCACTGTCAGAGGGTCAGTACTGAGGGAGTGCTGCACTGTCAGAGGGTCAGTACTGAGGGAGTGCTGCACTGTCAGAGGGTCAGTACTGAGGGAGTGCTGCACTGTCAGAGGGTCAGTACTGAGGGAGTGCCGCACTGTCAGAGGGTCAGTACTGAGGGAGTGCCACACTGTCAGAGGGTCAGTATTGAGGGAGTGCTGCACTGTAGGTTTTTGCCACTCTCTTGGCATCTTGCCAACCAGAAAATTACTCATTAACCCTACTCTCAGTTTTTTAGTTGCTAATTAATCCTTAATCCTTGCTAACATGTCACTCCCAATACATTGAGCCATTATTTTATGTGGTACCTTGGGTACAACTCCTTGCCAAAAGCCGTTTGGAAATCCAAGTACACCACATCTACAGTTCCCCTTTACCCATATTAAATGTTACCTCCTCAAAGAACTCTAGTAAATTTCCCTTTCACAAAACCAACAGACTCTGATGATTGAGTCTGTTGCTACAATCTTATCAAGAACAGATTCTACCCATTTTTCTTCTGACAAATGTTAAGCTAAAAGGTCTGTAGTTTCCAGTTTTCTCTCACCCTCTTTTCTTGAACAGAGGAGTTACATTAGCTAGTTTCCAATTTAGATTAGACCCCATAGAATCCCTACAATGTAGAAGCAGGTCATTCGGCCCATCGAGTTTGCACCGTCCACAATCCCACCCAGGCCCTATTCCCATAACCCCACATATTTACCCTGTTAATCCCCCCGACACTAGGGTCAATTTAGCATGGCCAATCAACCTAAACCCGCACATCTTTGGACTGCGGGAGGAAACCGGATTCTCAATTCCAGAGGGAGGGATTCCTAATTCCAGAGGGAGAGAATTCCCAATTCCAGAGTGGGGGGGGATTCCCAATTCCAGAGGGAGGGATTCCCAATTCCAGAGGGAGGGAATTCCCAATACCAGAGGGAGGGGATTCCCAATACCAGAGGGAGGGATTCTCAATTCCAGAGGGACATGATTCCCAATCCCAGAGGGAGGGGATTCCCAATTCCAGAGGGAAGGATTCTCAATTCCAGAGGGAAGGATTTCCAATACCTGAGGGAGGGATTCTCAATTCCAAAGGGAAGGATTCTCAATTCCAGAGGGAGGGATTCTCAATTCCAGAGGGACAGGATTCCCAATTCCAGAGGGAGGGGATTCCCAATTCCAGAGGGAGGGATTCTCAATTCCAGAGGGAAGGATTCCCAATACCAGAAGGAGGGGATTCCCAATTCCAGAGGGAGAGATTCCCAGTGACAGGGATTAATCAGAGGTTTCGTTTGTACATTCTAGAAATCTTTGACCAGGGAGGTTTTTATTCGGATGTTTACAGAACCACCCTCATCAATCATAAAGGTGTGTTGCTGCAAACATTGACATTACTTTCACTGGCTGAACTGCGCTGAGGAAATGAACATGTATTGTGGTTACTATGGGTTTGGCGATAAAGGAACCCACAAACAGTGATATGGAGAGGAATGTCCACCCTACCCTGCTGAGCCTTGTGGTCAATGCCCCAATCCTAAACTATGACTGACTCAAAGTCACGGAAAGGTTGGCAAAGTGGTCACAGCGTTCTGTACTGAGAGTGGTGGTGGGCTGGGGGAGCTGGGCTGTCTGACTTCAACCACAATTGGCTCAGAGACACTCTTGTCCTGAGTTATAGAGGGTAGAGAATTAGATTCCCAGGTTCTCTAGAGATGTAAGTGCAAAAATTCAGATTGATACTCCCACTGCAGTACTGAGGGAGTGCTGCACTGTCAGAGGGTCAGTACTGAGGGAGTGCCGCACTGTCAGAGGGTCAGTGCTGAGGGAGTGCTGCACTGTCAGAGGGTCAGTACTGAGGGAGTGCCGCACTGTCAGAGGGTCAGTGCTGAGGGAGTGCTGCACTGTCAGAGGGTCAGTACTGAGGGAGTGCCGCACTGTCAGAGGGTCAGTACTGAGGGAGTGCGGCACTTCAGAGGGTCAGTACTGAGGGAGTGCTACACTGTCAGAGGGTCAGTGCTGAGGGAGTGCTGCACTGTCAGAGGGTCAGTACTGAGGGAGTGCCACACTGTCAGAGGGTCAGTACTGCGGGAGTGCCGCACTGTCAGAGGGTCAGTACTGAGGGAGTGCTACACTGTCAGAGGGTCAGTACTGAGGGAGTGCCGCACTGTCAGAGGGTCAGTACTGAGGGAGTGCTGCACTGTCAGAGGGTCAGTACTGAGGGAGTGCCGCGCTGTCAGAGGGTCAGTACTGAGGGAGTGCCGCACTGTCAGAGGGTCAGTACTGCGGGAGTGCCGCACTGTCAGAGGGTCAGTACTGAGGGAGTGCCGCACTGTCAGAGGGTCAGTACTGAGGGAGTGCTGCACTGTCAGAGGGTCAGTGGTGAGGGAGTGCCGCACTGTCAGAGGGTCAGTACTGAGGGAGTGCCGCACTGTCAGAGGGTCAGTACTGAGGGAGTGCCGCACTGTCAGAGGGTCAGTACTGCGGGAGTGCCGCACTGTCAGAGGGTCAGTACTGAGGGAGTGCCGCACTGTCAGAGGGTCAGTACTGAGGGAGCGCTGCACTGTGAAAGGTGCCACTTTTCAGTTGGGAGGTTTAACCAAGGTCCTGTATTTCCTATGGCCACTCTTCTAAAGAAGAGGGTGGAAATTTTCCTTGGGGTCCTGGGGCTAATATTTGTCCCTCAGAGAACATTGCTAAAACAGCTGGTCCGGTTATTATCTGATTGCTGTGGGTGCGCACATTGGCTACAAAATTCCTTTTGGATTTTGTTTTTTAATTTCTAAACGCTGTGAGGAATTACAAACATGTCAAACCCTCAGTGTGACCTTGTGGACAGAGTTATAGGAAACATGACCTTGTTCTGTCTTTAGCAAGTACAGTGAGAGTGATCATTTACATTCCCATAAAACTGACTGACGTTATTGGGAAGTTAATTTGCAAATGTACCCAGTAGTGTTTTGTTTACACTGTATTGCGTCTTAGGCCAAAGGGTAAATTTTTAACCTCCCAAAATAGAATCCATTCTATTTACGATACCATGTTTAAACACTGCCAGACATTTGGCAGAATATTCTCCAGACACACAATGATATGATTCTCTGCTGAAGGGTTAATGCCGTGAAGACAGATAGTTAAGGCATTTCAAAACCAACAAGAAACAAGACAAATGGGTATGACCCAGGTCTCAACTTTTTCAATAGTTATACAGCGAATCTAACTGTCCACTGAACCAGTACAAAATTCTTCCCCATGTTCTCATTATGTGTTCATCTCTCCAACCACTGTCTCCCAGAGAAATGCACCATACATTCATTTAAAAACTTGGGAGAATTTCACTGGGGATTTGTGTCCCTTTCCCGTTTCCCTGCTGCCTGGTTAGGATCTTCCAGATTCTCAATTGTCCAACATTCTTGTGCGTTTTGGCCGTAAGCTTCTGTTATTGCGCCACCTACATTCATGGAATCATACAGCACAGGAGGTCATTCGGCACATTGGCCAGAGTTTCACCGCTCCGCCCACCACGGGAAGCGGAGTGAACAATGGGAAGGTCCGTTGATCTTGGGCAGAATTTGAAGGTTTAGGGACAAGTGAGGCCGTAAAATCCAGCCCATTGTGTCTTGGTCAGCACTTTGACAGAGCTATCCAATCAACCGCACTCTTCCCTATGCATTCCCTATCACCCGAGAATTTTTTGCTTTTTTAACATTCCACCTTTTTGGAGTCATCCACCACACCACACTCACTCACACCAAGTCCCATTCCCTCTGCCCACTGACCCACTTTGTCCGTTCATCAAGCAACATCTCAATGTTAAAGTTCTCATCCTTATTTCCAAATGCCTCCATTGCCTTGTCCCTCGTTATCGGGGTAATCTCCTCCAGATTCCCAACCCTCTAGATAGGAACTCCTAATTCTGCTCTTGCACATCCCTGACTTTAATCGTTCTGCCATTGGTGGCCGTGCCTTCAGCTGTGTGGGAGCTAAACTCTGGAATTCCTTCCCTAAATCTTTTTCCCTTTATAGCTCCTTCACCTCCTTCAAGACACTCCTTAAAACCTGCCTCCATGACCAAACTTTTGGTCACCTGTCCCAATATCTCCTTATGGGGCTCAGAGTTAATCACTCCCGCAAAGCACCTTGACTACCTAAATTAAAGACATGATATAAATTGTTGCTGTTCAAGTATTTATCCAATTTCCCTTTTGAAAGTTCCAATTGAATCCATTTTTAGGGAGTGCATTCCAGATTACAACAACTCACGGCATTAAAAAAATCTTGTCGTATCCCTGAATGTTTTTGCCAATTATCTTAGATTTGTGTCCTCTGGTTAGTGATCCTTCTACCAGTGGAATCAATTTCTCCCCAACCATTCCAGTAGTTCCCTCCATAATTCTGAACGTGTCTGTCAAACCTCCTATTGACCTTCTGTGGAGAACAATCCCAACTTCTCCGGTCTCCACATTCACTGAAGTCTCTCATCTCTTGTTCCATTTTAACAAATTTCCTCCGCACCCTCTCCAAGACACTGACATCCTTCCTAAAGCGCGGTTCCCAGGAATGGACACACTAAACTAGGCAGTGTTTTCTCAAAGTTTAGCGTAACTTCCTTTCTTCTGTATTTTATGTTTCAACTTACGGATCCTGTGCTTTGGTAAAGCCTCACCTTCTGACACACAACTATTTTCTCTTAAAGTTATAACTAATTAGTTATCTAAATATAGTTGATCCAGTTTATCACCAAATCCTAGCTCATTAACAATCAATTTTATCTTCTCCTTAACAAAGTAATGGCCCATGGACTTGTCTAGAGTTTCCCATCAGTGATATTTAGCTTAGTGTGTCTGTTTGACCTTTCTCTGCCTGTATTTTAATGTATTAATGCCCTCACTAAAAAGACAATCTACAAGTTTATTTTATTAGTGTCAAAAGTAGATTCACATTAACACTGCAATGAAGTTACTGTGAAAATCTCCCAGTTGCCACACTTCGGTGCCTCTTCGAGTACACTGAGGGAGAGTGCACCTAACCAGCACATCTTTGGACAGTGGAAGGAAACCGGAGCACCCGGAGGAAACCCATGCAGACACGAGGAGAATGTACAGACTCCACACAGACAGTGACCCAAGCTGGGTCCCTGGTGCTGTGAGGCAGCAGTGCTAACCACTGCGCCACCGTGCTACCCTCTTCTAGTCATCTTCGCTTGCCATTCAACCTTGCTGAATCTCCCATCATCAATCTTCAGGGGGAGAAACTGAACGGGATCAAACGTATAAATTCTACAAGAATTTTTCCATCTAAGTTCTGTTTGCTGCGCACAATTGGCTTTTCGCACTATGAGATCCCTTAGGATTGACTTGAGGCCATATCTTAAAGGGAAAGTTATTTGCACACAGCCTGTTTGTCCACTGTGTGGCAAATTACTCATTACTGAGCAACCACATAGCTGTGTACCTGCACATCTTAGAGCGAACATTGGCTACAACAACAGGCCAGGAATCTTGCAGTGAGTAACTCACCCTCTGATTCCCCAAAATCCTGTCCACCATCAACAAGGCACAAGTCAGGAGTGTGATGGAATACTCTCCCCAGTTGCCTGGATGGATGCAACTCCAACAACATTCAAGAAGCTCAACACCATCCAGGACAAAGCAGCCCCGCTTGATCAGCACCCAACCCACTATCTTAAACATTCACTTCCTCCACCACCAGCACGTAGTAGCAGCAGTGCGTACCATCTATAAGAGGCACTGCAGGAACTCACCAAGGCTCCTTTAAGGGTGTCATGGTGCCACAGTGGTTAGCACTGCTGCCTCACAGCGCCAGGGACTCGGGTTCAATTCCAGCCTCGGGTCACTGTCTGTGCAGAATTTGCACATTCTCCCCGTATCTGTGTGGGTTTTCTCCGGGTGCTCCGGTTTCCTCCCACACTCCAAAGATGTGTGGGTTAGTGTGATTGGCCATGCTAAATTGCCCCTTGAGTCAGGGGGATTAGCAGGGTAAATACATGGGGTTACGTGAATAGGGCCTGGGTGGGGTTGTTGTCGGTACAGGCTCGATGGGCCGAATGGCCTTCTTCTGTACTGTAGGATTCTATGATCATGTTGAAGGGCAGAGCAGCCTCGAGGAACGGGATAATCCACCCCTGCTCCGATTCCTCGTTCTCTCACAACCTCAGAATGAGAGTCGGGTTGCTCAGGGGGTGATGTGAGGAATAACTTCTTCACCAAGTGCAAGGAAAATCTGAAACACCCTCCCCCAAAAATCTGTCGAATCTGGAAGGGCCAGTGAAAATGTCAAAATTGAGATTGGTACATTTTTATTGGCTGAGGAATCAAGGGGATAGATGGAGCTCAGATAACAAGTCATTGTCGAACTGAATAGCAGAGCAGGCTGGAGGGGTCGAATGTCCTCTTCCTGTTCCTATGTTCCAGGACATTTCCACTCCATCTGACGAAGGAGCAGCGGTCCGAAAGCTAATGGTATTTGTTACCAAATAAACCTGTTGGACTTTAACCTGGTGTTGTTAAAACTCTTACTGTGTTCACCCCAGTCCAACGCCGGCATCTCCACACCAGGAATCAGAGCCACAGGCCAGTGAGGGCGATCGCTGTTCTATTCTCCTTGTTTTATCATAGAATCATAGAATCATAGAAACCCTACAGTGCAGAAAGAGGCCATTTGGCCCATCAAGTCTGCACCGACCACAATCCCACCCAGGCCCTACCCCCATACCCCTACATATTTACCCGCTAATCCCTCGAACCTACACATCTCAGTACACGAAGGGGCAATTTTAGCATGGCCAATCAACCGAACCCGCACGTCTTTGGACTGTGGGAGGAAACCGGAGCACCCGGAGGAAACTCACGCAGACACGGGGAGTATGTGCAAACTCCACACAGACAGTGACCCAAGCCGGGAATCGAACCCAGGTCCCTGGAGCTGTGAAGCAGCAGTGCTAACCACTGTGCTACCGTGCCGCCCAAAGTGAGATTGGTGAGATTCTGGGCCCTATTTTAACATTTTGATTCTAAGTGCTGGGCGGAGTTGAAACTGGGAGTGTTTCAGATCCGACTTTTAGACCCGTTCTCAGGCGCCCCCACACCCACTCTGCCTGAAAAAATATCAGCCATTCGGAATCGTGCTGCAGAAGCCTGTGGGCGGGGCTTAGCGCGCCCGAAACCCTGCAGCTCCAATCGGAGCCTCCAACTGCGCATGCGCAGAAAAAAATGATAGAATGCTGCTCCCCTGCCACATCCCTCCCAGATGTGGAGATGCCAGCGTTGGACTCCACATCATGACTACCATCAACACCGCAAACTGCTGGCTCCAAGTGGGGAGGATCTCCAAGACAGTCCAACATCCCTCCCGGGCCAGATAATGCCTCCCCCTGGCCCCCACAGACATTGTCCCACCCCAACAACATTACCTATCTCCCCGCCCCCTCCGCCACCCGACTGATCGTGGGCCTATCCTCCCCTTCCCTTCCCCCCCACACTGATCCCAGACAGAGTGGCAGCGGACCCCACTTCCCCCTCACTGATCTCAGGCAGAGTGGCAGTGGAACCCCCTTCCCCCCTCCCCCACCAATCTCAAGCAGAGAGCCGTCGGACGCTCAACACTTACCTCCTCACTAACTGGAGCGCCCAAATCGGACTTTTGTGGAGCAGGTCTGTTTCACTCCGATTCTGGACGGGTGAACACGGTGGTAAAGGGGGAAGTGCCGGTAAGGTTGGGCATGAGGCCCATTAAGTCAATTCAAATGCATGCAAATGTATTTAAATGGCTGCCGTGCCCGTTTTGGGCACGGTCCCGATCGGAGCCATTTTCGGGCCTTGGTAAAGGGGGAACCGGCGTGGAGGCAGGTGTGGATCACCCTACTCACCTCATGTCCAACTTTACCAAGTTTCCCTGCCTGAAAACCTGGACAAAGCGATGGTAAAATCGGGTCCTGTGTGTTGGAGATTCAGCTCATTGCATTTCCATCATCCTTTTACCCAATCCGGGTGCACAGAAATCAGCCTAAACCTGCTTCACACACGGCTCACCATGTGAGAGAAACAAAATCCAGAACAAAAGACAATTTATTTGCTGCCTGAAATAAAATATTGATATCAGGAATGACTGCAACGGGAGATGAAATGCTGAGACATTATTACATAGCTGAGTAATGGTGATTAGATTGATGTTGGCATGAATTCCGTGCTGGGTGGAACTGTGTTCACGGGTGTGACTTCTTCATACAATGGAGTTCCTGGAACAAGCTGCTTTTCACATTCTATCTTTGCTAATTTGCAAATGCCACTTGCGTTTTAATCGCTGTGACTATTGGACATAAACACACAGAATGCTGCAAGAACTCAGCAGCTCAGGCAGCACCTACAGAGAGAGAACGCGAGTTAATGTTTCAGGGTGGCACGGTGGCACAGTGGCTAGCGCTGCTGCTTCACAACCTCAGGGACCAGGGTTCAATTCTGGCCTTGGGTGACTGTGTGGAGTCTGCACGTTCTCCCCGTGTCTGCGTGGGTTTCCTCCCACAGTCCAAAGATGTGCGGCTTAGGTTGATTGGCCATTCTAAATTGTCCCTTAGTGTCAGGGTAAATAAGTAGGATTATGGGGATAAGGCCTGGGTGAGGTTACAGTCAGTGCAGACTCGATGGGCCAAATAGCCTCCTTCTGCACTGTAGGGATTCTATGATTCTATTCTATGATTCTCCCCGTGTCTGCGTGGGTTTCCTCCGGGTGCTCCGGTTTCCTCCCACAGTCCGAAAGACGTGCTGGTTAGGTGCGTTGGCCGTGCTAAATTCTCCCGAACAGGCGCCAGACTGTGGCAACTAGGGGACTTTTCACAGTAACTTCATTGCAGCGTTAATGTAAGTCTACTTGTGACACTAATAACTAAAACAAGATCTTCCCCAGAACATTTTGAGATTCAATGAGTTTTAAGCTGATGAAACTCGATGGAATCTCGAGGAACTGTACCTTGTTTTCTCGATTAAGGTATCTTTTTAGGACCCAACGTTAAGTTTAGCTATTTCAGATCATAATCTCTACCCCCAGTCTGTCAGACGGCAGATCCTCATGAGTCAGCTATTCCCATTTCCACCTCATCCAGACCCATCTTTTGGTTCTTGTTCCATTCCCACTCAATTGACTTGTTGCCCTTTACTTTTAAATTTTTGTTTTATTCATTCGTGGGACATGGGCATCGCTGGCATTTATTACCCATCCCTAGTTGCCCTTGTACTAAATGGCTTGCTCGGCCATTTCAGAGGGCAGTCAACCACATTGCTGTGGCTCTGGAGTCACATGTAGGCCAGATCGGGTAAGGACGGCAGATTTCCTTCCCTAAAGGACATTAGTGAACCAGATGGGTTTTTCCAACAATCGACAATGGTCGATGGTAGATTCTTAATTCTTAATTCCAAATATTCTTTTTGTTGAATTCAAATTCCACCATCTGCCATGGTGGGATTCGAACCTGGATCCCCAGAACATTATCTAGGTTTCTGGATTAATAGTCTAGCAATAATACCACTAGGCCATTGCCTAGCTGGATGAGGTTTCTCTTACTCCATGAGTGACTTGGACAGTCTTTTTACTCAAAACTATTTACTTATAACAATTTGCATCCAAGACCTCATGGAGTGTACATTATTCACTGGACACAGGCTGTTCTACATCTTGTTCTCTTGATTATCTGACCCTGATGTCATGCCTACATTATCATTAACCTCATTGTCTAATTAATATATCCATTAACCCGTTACTACATCACCCCCAAGTATAGTCTAGAAAAATTATTAAACTATCTACATTGCATTTCCACCATCTGTTAACCTCAAGAACTGTTTAGTTTCCATCGACTGCTACCTCACCTCTCACTTTGTCAAAGGCTTCAATCCCCCACTGTGTTCTTGTCTCCTGGGAGGTGCATTGGATGGATGTGTTCCTATATCTGTTCCTTGGAAGGTGAAATGGGATAACTACTTCCTGCGACAGCTGGCTCCAGGACTATGACTTTAACAATGACCTGAATATCAAGGCCTTGAAAACCAATCCAGGAAAAACTGATTCAAGAAAGAAAACCTTCAAGACTCAAATGATTACAACCGTTATCAACAATGGAATGAATTGGGATCCGTAGGAAGTTCCTGCGTAGTACTCTGGGCTGCAGACTTATTGAATGTTCAATATTAAGGGGTTGTTACGAGTCTCAGCAGTAATAGGAAAGAAAACTAGAGTCAACTAGTCCAGATGTTGTCAGCAAGTGTTAGTTAGATGGTGCTAGTTAGTTCAGATAGTGTCAGATAGTGTTAGCTAGTTCAGCTAGTGTTAGTTAGCTCAGGTAGTGTTAGTTATAAAGTCATAGAATCATCGAGGTTTACAGCCTTCGGCCCAACTTGTCCATGCCGCCCAATTTTTACAATCATGCTTGTCCCAATTGCCTGTGTTTGGCCCATATCCCTCTACACCCATCTTACCCATGTAGCTGTCTAAATGCTTTTTAAAAGACAAAATTGTACCCGCCTCTACTACTAACTCTGGCAGCTCGTTCCAGACACTCACCACCCGCTGTGTGAAAAAAGTTCCGATAGTGTTTGCTAGTTCAGATAGTATCAGATAGTGTTAGTTAGTTCAGAGGGTGTCAGATAGTGTTAGTTCTGATAGTTGTTCTGCAGTTAACACTTCTTTCAGACACTTTGGAAATGTCCTGAGATGCGCTACAGTATCTCCACACTCTTGTTCTGTAATTTCTTCAATTTCTCTTGCTGCATTATTTCTAATGTGTGAAAATTCAAAGATGTGCGTGTGGTAAACCACTGTTAAGCTATTGCCTGTGTGTGTGTGTGTGTGACATGCCTGGGCATGCCCCTGCCAGCCCTGCCTGAGACTCCTCCCCCTCTGGTCCAGGTATAAAGGTGACTGCTCCCAACCCCCCTGCCTCAGTCGCTGGACCAGTTCATCAGCATGGGTGTGCTCCAAGTCTTTTGTGAATAAAAGCCTATTTGTTCTTGCATACAAACTAGTCTTTGCTCGATTGATAGTGCATCAGTGCGGTTTAGGTGGATTGGCCATGCTAAATTACCCCTTTGTGTCATAGGGACTAACAGGGTAAATACATGGGGTTACAGGGATAGGGCCTCGGTAGGATTGTGGTTGGTGCAGATTAGATGGGGCCTGGTCCTTCTGCACTGTAGGGATTCTATGAATACGTCTCCCTGGCTTTATAATGCTGTGTGACTGGGTTTTTAGTTCAGCCTTCTCTTTTAGGTGGTTAGACTTTGACAGCTCTTGTTTCATTTTGATATTTTCTAGCTCCACTCATGTTTGGCTTCATGTTTCCCTAAGATACTCTTCAGCTGCAGAAACTCTACTTTGAACCTCTGCATCTTTCCTGAGAGAAAACCGGAGTGCTCCATGGTTTGCTGATGAGAAGCAAATGCAAAGAGTTTTGATCACTTATTTACCATCATGCCTAAGGGTTTTAGTAATTTAATCCTTTGCTTCAAGGCCCCTGACCCCTGTCGCTTGATTTCAGATAGTTGAATTTCTACTTCAGTCAGCCAATCCTCAAACCAGTCCGATACAGACCATGACCCCAACCCCGATGTCCAATTTATATCCTGCTCTGTACCCTTAGACATCCAGCTCTGCAGGTAAGGGTTGTTCATTGGGATTTCTTCCAGGAAATCTTCAGCTTCCATGTCTTTCTTTCCTATTTCCTGCACTCTCGGATGGTTGGAAGCTTGTTCCAGCTCTCTTTCCCTCAAATTGTGCTTTGGATTTGCAGAATTGTATAAAATGTCCGGTCCCACCACAGAGAGAGCACCTGTTTCCCCCTGCGGGGCATCCTTCACAGCAATGCTGCTTTTTGGTGCCGTATCTGGAATTATTTTAAACATTTGCCATGTTTCTCTCTCTGCAAATGCCACCAGACTGGCTGAGAATTTCCAGCATTTTCAGTTTTTAATCTCAGAATTCCAGCATCTGCAATATTTTGCTTTTGTATCCTATAGGATTGGCTATTATAGAATCATACGGCGCAGAAGAGGCCAGTTGGTCCATCGAGTCTGCACCAACACATGAGAAACACCTGAACTCCCACCTAATCCTATCTGCCAGCACTGGCCCGTAGCCCTGATGTGCCAAATGCTCATCCAGATACTTTTTAAAGGATGTGAGGCATCCCGCCTCCACCCCCCTCCCAGGCAGCGCATTCCAGACTGTCACCACCCTCTGGGTAAAAAGGTTTTTCCTCACATCCCCCCTAAACCTCCTGCCCCTCACCTTGAACCAATGTCATTCATCAGTCCCCAGGTTTTATTGCAACGATCTTCTGCCTCTGAGTATCTTGCACCACCATCCACCCCCGTACCCCCCTCCATCCACCCCCCTCCTCCCCGCGCTCTATGGTCACCCACCATGGGGGAAGGGTAGAGAAATTGCTGGTGAGGCCCCATCACCTATTCGGGGCTGCTTCACTGCTCTTGTTCTCCCCACTGCGTGAATGACACTGTGTCTGGGAAGGGAAACCATTCTTCACAGACCTGAGGATTTGATCTGGCTTCTGAAAACACGGTTAAGTTAAACCCCCCCCCCCAAGAGACGTGTAGGGTGGGTGGATTAGCTGCGGGAACTTTGCGGGGATATTGGGATAGGGTGAGGGGGATAGGGCCTGGATAGGATGCTCTTTGGGAGAGTCGGTGCAGACTCAATGGGCTGACTGGCCTCCTTCTGCCCTGTAGGGATTCTATGTAGGGGTTCTATGTAGGGGTTCTATACCCTTTCTCTTGCAATAATGATTCTGAAACGCAGGCAGGGTATTCTCAGTCAGTGTACTCCCTCGGGGAGATCGCTCTGTCAGACAGAAGGGAAGATGAGGATCGATGATGATCTCTTAGCGAAGGTTAGACAATCTTTGCAGCTTTAGAGAGAATACCATTGCCCTCTATTGGAAGAGTTTCCAAATAACAGAAGCTCCTTTGATGTGCATCATGGTGATGATGCTATTCAGACACTGGAAAGAAACCATGACAGAGTTTTTCATCAACTAACAGTGGGAGGTGTTGGATTTCTGAGTGTACAAGATTCTCAAGCCTTAAGGGGCCAGTGATTCATCAATTTCTACATCAATTTTAATCACTCCACCATTGGTGGCTGCTGCTTGTTGAGTCCCCGGTCCTGGAATTCTCTCCTGAACCTCTCCACCTCTCAATTCCCCTTAAAGATATTTCTTTACACCAACTCCTATCACCTGTCCTAATTTAGAACCATGGAATGGTTCTAGCACAGGAGGAGGGCACTCGTCCTGCCACATCCGTGCCAGCTCGTTGCAAGTGTAACTCAGCTTTTCCCACTCCCTCATCCCATGACCCGGCAACTCTTTTCTCTTCAGGCAATTAACCAATTCCCATCTGAAAGCCTTGACTGACCTCCCTCCACCACACTCTCAGACAGTGAATTCCTGATCCTAACCACTCACTGTGTGAACCTCCCTCCACCACACTCTCAGACAGTGAATTCCAGATCCTAACCACTCGCTGTGTGAATCTGTCTCCACCACACTCTCAGACAGTGAATTCCAGATCCTAACCACTCGCTGTGTGAATCTGTCTCCACCACACTCTCAGACAGTACATTCCAGATCCTAACCACTCGCTGTGTGAATCTGTCTCCACCACACTCTCAGACAGTACATTCCAGATCCTAACCACTCACTGTGTGAATCTGTCTCCACCACACTCTCAGACAGTGTGTTCCTGATCCTAACCACTCACTGTGTGAATCTGTCTCCACCACACTCTCAGACAGTGCGTTCCTGATCCTAACCACTCACTGTGTGAATCTGTCTCCACCACACTCTCAGACAGTGTGTTCCTGATCCTAACCACTCACTGTGTGAATCTGTCTCCACCACACTCTCAGACAGTGCGTTCCTGATCCTAACCACTCACTGTGTGAATCTGTCTCCACCACACTCTCAGACAGTACATTCCAGATCCTAACCACTCGCTGTGTGAATCTGTCTCCACCACACACTCAGACAGTGCATTCCAGATCCTAACCACTCGCTGTGTGAATCTGTCTCCACCACACTCTCAGACAGTGCGTTCCTGATCCTAACCACTCGCTGTGTGGAAATGCTTTTCTTCGTGTCACCATTGCTACTTTTGCCAATCACCTTAAGTCTGTGCCCTCCTGGTTCTTGATCCTCCCACCAATGGGAACAGTTTCTCCCTATCTACTCAGTTCAGACCTCCCATGATTTTGAATATTCCGATCAAATCTCTTCTCAACCTTCTCCCCTCCAAGGAAAACAGCCCTAACGTCTCCAATCGATCTCCCAAACTGAAGTTCCTCATCCCTCAAAGTATTCTCACAAATCTTGCCTCCTATTTCCTTACTGGGCATGGTGTCAAATTTCTGCTGGATCATTGCTCCTATGAGGTGCCTTAATATTGTTTTCCGATGTTAAAGGTGTTACGTAAATGCAAGTTGTTGTTGTAGCTCAGTCTCTGAGTGCCCTCCACCATCTCTTGGCCCAATACATCTTCTTATGATCACCCAACGTGGAGGAACATTCCAGTTGACGCCTCCTCAGGGAATCTGAACTGCTTGACTGCTCTTATTCTGCCCACTGTGACTGAGAAGTTGGGGTTGATGGAGAAGGGCAGGGGAGGGTCAGAGGTGGGGGGTCTGTTGCCGGATGTTAACCCTGGCATGTGATGTGAGTGACTCAGAGAGAGTGTGAGAGGCCAGGGTATCCATCTTGTCGCCTGATTTTCTAAAGCTGGGGCTGACTAGCTCGGCCTGGTGAATGGCTGGCCTGTGTCTCAGAATAATGCCAACAGTGCAGATTCCATTCCCACCCTGGCTGAGGTAGGCTTGGAAGCTGCCCCCTTGCCCGCCACCCCTGAAGCTGGAAGGCAACGGCGAACCTCCCACATCCCTACTTAATCTATCCAATCCCTTCACAATTTTGAACACCTCCATTAAATCTCCCTTTCACTTTCTCCGCTCTGAGGAGAACAATCCCAGCTTCTCCAGTCTCCCCACATTGACTGAAGGTTCTCACCCCTCACGCCATTCTGCTCAGTCTCCTCCGTACCCTCTCCAAGACTCTAATTTCCTTCCCTAAAGTGCGACGCCAAAAGTCGGACACAAGATGATGCCTAAACCTTTGCAATATTCTGGAAATGGTTTTGAACGTCAGATTTGCTTCTGAATCCATTCCCAGCTCCAAGCAACTCCTTACTGCCCCAAATAAAGCAGGGTAGAAAATCCAGCCCTAGTTTCTCCAGTTAAAATCAAATATTTCAGCTGCCTCACAAGTAACCTCACATTGAGAAATCTATTTGAACATTTCTGAAAGCCCATTCTCCCCTGCTCTCCTCGCACATCGGTTCCTGGTCCAACAAATCCTCGATTTAAAACAAAATTCTAATTTTTGTTTCCAATCCCTCTCCCGCCCTGTTTTTGTAACCTCCTCCAGTCCCACAGTCCTTCAAGATCACCGCCCTCCTCTGATTCTGGCTTCCTGAGCAACCCTGACTTCAATCACTCCACCATGGCTTCAGTTGCCTGGATCCTAGACTCTGGAGTTCCCTCCTTTTTTTCATATTCGTGGGACACGGGTGTCACTGGTTGGCCAGCATTTATTGCCCATTCCTAGTTGTCCTTGGAAGGCAGTTGAGAGTCAACCACATTGCTGTGGCTCTGGAGTCACATGTAGGCCAGACCGAGTAAGGACGGCAGATTTCCTTCCCTAAAGGACATTGGTGACCCAGATGGATTTTTCTGACAATCGGCAATGGGGTCATCAGTAGATTCTTAATTCCAGATTTTTTTTATTGAATTCAAATTCCACCATCTGCCGTGGCGGGATTTGAACCCTGGTCTCTAGAACAGTAGCTGAGTTTCTGGATTAATAATCTAGCGATAATACCACTAGGCCATCGCCTCTCCTGACAACTCTCCACACTGCTTTCTCCTCCCTCAAGTTCTGTCCTAATATCTCCTATGTGGCTTGGGGGGGAGGGGTGGGGCGGGGGTGGGGTCACATTTTGTCTGATAAAGTTCCCATGAAGCAGTTCAGGACGTTTTCACAACATATATAAACCCAAGTTATCAGTGGAAACTGATAGTGCTGGATGAGACGACATTCAGCCAAAACTTGTAATAACTTTCACACAAAACAATTATTTAAGAACAAAGAACAAAGAACAGTACAGCACAGGAAACAGGCCCTTCGGCCCTCCAAGCCTGTGCCGCTCCTTGGTCCAACTAGACCAATCGTTTGTATCCCTCCATTCCCAGGCTGCTCATGTGACTATCCAGGTAAGTCTTAAACGATGTCAGCGTGCCTGCCTCCACCACCCTACTTGGCAGCGCATTCCAGGCCCCCACCACCCTCTGTGTAAAAAACATCCCTCTAATATCTGAGTTATACTTCGCCCCTCTCACCTTGAGCCCGTGACCCCTCGTGAACGTCACTTCTGATCTGGGAAAAAGCTTCCCACCGTTCACCCTATCTATCCCCTTCATAATCTTGTGAGTGTGAGAATGTGAGTTTAATTATTGATGGAAATTCTTTGGGCATTTATGACCAGTGAACTCCCAGTAAGCAATGCCACATGTCGATACTGCCGGGAGATACAAAGTTCAGGATGCATGGTAAATAGGAATCTGTAGAGACAGATGGAAGGCCCCCAGCCACAATGCTATTCAATTTGATCATAGCAAAGGGTACTTTTTAATTCATTCAAGGCCAGCATTTATTACCTCTCCCTAATTTCCCCTTGGGGATGTTAGGTTTCTGCAGTCCATGGAATGTAGGTACATCCGCAGTGCTGTTAGGGAGGAAGACCTAGCGGCAGTGAAGGAACAGCGATATGGTTCCAGGATGGTGTGTAACATAGAGGGGAACTTACAGGTGGTGGTGTCCCCATGCAGAAGATCTTGAGGGCATGAGTTTGGAAGCTGCTGTCAAAGGAGCCTTGGCGAGTTGCTGCAGTGCATCTTGGAGATGGTACACATTGTGGGTATTTCATACATTGTTGATGGAGGGAGTGAATGTTGAAGGTGATGAATGGGGTGCTAATCAAGCGGGCTGCTTCATCCTGGACGGTATTGAACTTCTTGAGTGTCGTTGGATCATCATTCATCCAGCACATTTCCTCACACTCTGAACTGTAAACATTGGAGAAGCTTTTGAGTGTCAGGGAGTGAGTTACTCACAGCAGAGTTCCCAGCGTTAGAGTACAGTGTACTGATCTCCATCATATAAGAAGGATATGTAAGCACTGAGGAGGGCAGAAGAAAGATCCATGAGGATGAAACCAAACTGAGAGGATATAGTTACCTGGAAAGACTGAAGAAGCTAGAGCTCTTTTCTCTCACAAAGAGAAGACTGGGGGATCAGCCGATAGGGGCATTTACAATTATAGTGGAGTTTGCTAAGTTTTACATAGAGAAGGGAATCACTTGTGAAAGACTCAGAAACTCGGGATCCTTAATATTCGCTTGTCACAGATAAAACCAATAGGAACCTCAGTGATTCCCTTCTTGGAGTTACAGCTTCATGCACTGCCTTATCAAACAAAGAGGAAGACACAACTAAGTCAGTATTTAATCCAGTAAATCTCCGTACAGTGTGAACCATCTACAAGATGCACTGCAGGAACTCCGCATATAGGCAGAACCTTCAAAAAATCCCTACCATCTAGAAGGACAGGGACAGCGGATACCTGGGAACGCCACCACCTGCAAGCTCCCCTCCAGGTCACTCACCATCCTGACTTGGAAATATATCGCTGTTCCTTCCCTGTCACTGGGTCAAAATCCTGGAACTCCCTCCCCAACAGCACTGCGGGTGTACCTACACCACATGGACTGACTGATGTCCAATCACAATCCTGGAACTCTCTCCCTAACAGCACTGCGGGTGTACCTACACCACATGGACTGACTGATGTCCAATCACAATCCTGGAACTCTCTCCCTAACAGCACTGCGGGTGTACCTACACCACATGGACTGACTGATGTCCAATCACAATCCTGGAACTCTCTCCCTAACAGCACTGCGGGCGTACCTACACCACATGGACTGACTGATGTCCAATCACAATCCTGGAACTCTCTCCCTAACAGCACTGTGAGTGTACCTACACCGCATGGACTGCAGCGGTTCAAGAAGGCGGCTCACCACCACCTTCTCAAGGGACAACTAGGGACAGGCAATAAATGCTGACACCCACATCCCATATATGTGTTTACATCCTTTATTTGTACAAACACTGTTTCTGTGAGTGCTACAGAATATTTTGCCATTGCTAGGCAATGCACAGCTACTGTTTAAGGCTTGGCTTTCCATCTAGTTTTAACATGTTAAAATAGCCGAGGAGATAATGTGCAGGAAAGCTGCGACACAACAAACCCCCTGTGATGTAGAGTGCAGCTATTGATAGTGAAATGGTGCCTCAGGCTGCAAGAGAAAGGTGAAAGATACGGGCACGCTGAGAATCCACAGGAGATAATCAGTCCACAGCTCACGTCCGCCTCAGCAGGACAGGAGGAAACAGTCAGATTATTTATCAATAACACAGAACCTATGCAATCATCTCCCAATAAACATCATTCAGCTTCAGATCTTGTCCAACGAGATTCTTCCGTCAGAATGAATTGTGATTTACATATCAGCTTATCATGTTCTCCAAATATTCGGAAGTGCTTTATAAACAATGGATTGCTTTATGAAGGGCACAGTAAGAAGTCTCACAACACCAGGTTAAAGTCCAACAGGTTTATTTACGAGCACGAGCTTTCGGAGCGCCGCTCCGAAATTCTTGAAAATCCCCTAATCACCACACTCCGGTGTCTGTTTGGGTACACTGAGGGAGAATGCAGCATGGCCAATGCACCTAACCAGCACGTCTTTCAGACTGTGGGAGGAAACCGGAGTATCCGGTGGAAACCCACGCAGACACGTGGAGAACAAGCAGACTCTGCACAGACAGTGACCCAAACCGGGAATCGAACCTGGGTCCTTGGCGCAGTGAGGCAGCAGTGCTAACCACTGTGCCACTGTGCCGCCCACACGTCTGTTTTCATAGCTAGTAATTCCCAGAACAGGTCACTGGTCTGTCACCAGGGGGTTTATAGCTTGAGGGGTGCCACTTCACATCAAACCGTGGCTGACCAGGAATCTCTCCCACTCTTACCGCGAGCCACTGGCGTGTTAGGAAGGATTTTGCAAATTGACACTAAATCTGTTTGAGTGCATTATGAATGCACCTTCCTCTTCCAGCATAGAATCATTACTGTCCAGTTCAGTCCTGGCTTAAAGCATTGCAGCACCTTCTCAGAATGGGACTGAAACATCGGCCGGAATTAAATGTACTCGCGTTTTTACAGATTAAACCGGGACTAATTCCCAAAACACCTGGTGCAAAATCAAGATTGGGATCAGGTGACAAGAACGAGGAAAGTTACACTTTTGGGCTGGGATTTTCCGTTCCCATCCACAGGGGTGGGTTCAGCGGCGGGAATGGATGAGATGGCCAAAGATGCGTCTCATGCGCTGTGACACCTGGAAGAGATTGCCCCTCCCCCTCATCAGCGGCAGGTCACGTTTCCAGATGCTCAACATCAGGAACTTCATTGTAATAAATTAACATATAATTATCAGGCCCATAATTAACCCCCCCACCTTCGGCCCATTAAGTCTGTGCTGGTCTTTTGGATGCGATGGAGGCAATGCCTTGTGGTATTATCGCTCGACTATTAATCCAGAAACCCAGCTGATGTTCCCGGGTTCGAATCCTGCCACTGCAACTGCTGGAATTTGAATTCAATAAATAATATCTGGAACTAAGAATCTACTGATGACCATGAAACCATTGTTGATTGTCAGAAAAACCCATCTGGTTCATGAATGTGACAAGAACAGTTGAGGACTCTGGGTCTGTACTCGTTGGAGTTTAGAAGGATGAGGAGGGATCTTTTTGAAACTTACAGGGTACTGCGAGGCCTGGATAGAGTGGACGTGGAGAGGATGTTTCTACGAGTAGAAAAAACTAGAACCAGAGGGCACAACCTCAGGCTAAAGGGACGATCCTTTAAAACAGAGATGAGGAGGAATTTCATCAGCCAGAGAGCCTCATGGAAACAGTTACCAAAGGAACAGCTCAGAGTCCCACAGTGGGTCTCCCAGGAGAAACATCATTAATAATCGATGGCTCCACTCAATATAACTTTGGGATTTGTAAAAACGCAAATAGATGCTAAGCGATATGCTGACACAAAGGTCACAGAACAACATTACAACAAATTCTCCTGAAGCAGCAATAACTCTTACGTTGGTTATTTAGTCAGTTAAACTCATTTACTGTCTGATATATAATAATAGGGAATTCAGAAGAAACTTCTTTACCCAGGGATGAGGGTCAATGTGGGACTCACTCCCATAAGGAGTAGGGAGAATGTGGGACTTGCTCCCACAGGGAGTGGGGAGAATGTGGAATTCACACCTATAGGGAGTGGGGAGAATGTGGGACTCGCTCCCACAGGGAGTGGGGAGAATGTGGGACTCGCTCCCACAGGGAGTGGGGAGACTGTGG
This sequence comes from Mustelus asterias, assembly GCF_964213995.1. Classification (NCBI taxonomy): domain Eukaryota; kingdom Metazoa; phylum Chordata; class Chondrichthyes; order Carcharhiniformes; family Triakidae; genus Mustelus; species Mustelus asterias. The sequence goes on along the minus strand of NC_135801.1, from coordinate 3,501,885 downwards.
AACTCACTCCCATAGGGAGTGCAGAGAATGTGGGACTCGCTCCCACAGGGAGTGGGGAGAATGTGGGACTCACTCCCCACTCTGAAATGCTGGAAAATCTCAGCCTAACCCTAACCCAAACTCTTTGTCAAAACTCGAAACGTCAGCTCTTTTCTCTCCGTACAGAGGCTGCCAGACCTGCTGAGATTTTCCAGCGTTTTCTTTCTTGGTTTCAGATTCCAGCATCCGCAGTAATTTGCTTTTATTGAGTCAGATAGGATTGTATTCGCTGGAGTTCAGAAGAATGAGGGAGGAATCTCATAGAAACCTATAAAAGTTTGGCAGGTTGAGGCAGAGTAGATGCAGGAAGGATGTTCCCGATGGTGGGGGAGTCCAGAACAAGGGGTCACAATCTGTGGATACAGGATAAACCATTTAGGACAGAGATGGGGAGAAATTTCCTCACCCAGAGAGTGGTGAACTTGTAGAATTCACTACCACAGGAAGTAGTTGAGGCCAAAACATTGAATGTTTTTAAGAAGAAGTTAAATATAGCACTTGGGGCTGAGCCAATGTAGATAAGAATTTCTTTTTACGCAGCAAGTTGACATGATCGAGAAGGTGCTAGTTAAGTTGCTTGGCATCTCGGTCAGAGGTTTTGTGCGGTTGAACGTAAACCGTTTACTGTTAACACAAAACTGTGCGCATTTCTTGAGTATCACTGTAGGTTATTTGGGACAGTGAGCACAGGGGTGAACAGGACTTGGTGTAACTGAGGATGCAAGGGGCAGAGTTCAGAGTTCAGAGGGTTGAATGAGGGAGGCCAAACAGGGATAGTCAAGTCTGAAAAGGCGATTGAGAGTTTCGACAGCGAGCTTCAGGGTTTGAACACCTCGACAGAGTTAATCTGGAGGAATTTCTGCTGATTATCTGCGGGAGTTGCAGCAAGGGAGTCTGGTCACGTCAAATCGGATGGAAAAGATTGGCAACACCTTGTTGAAATTGCACACCACAATTTGGTCATGTGGATCTCACCAAGCAAGTCTAAACAAACCCGATGTTAAAGCTGATGGTATTTTCTGCTGCAAATCAAAACATTTGATTGTTGGCCTGGTTACTGGTAACAGCCGCAGATGTAAGTTGATCAGACCCAGGTAAACCCAGTGACACGACACTCTGCCACTGATCTGACCTGACAATGACCTCTTGGTCAAAACCCAACTACAACCTTGAGAAAAAATGAGAATGATACAGTGCAGAAGGCCATTTGGCCCACCATTCCCTTGTCAGCTCTTTAAAAGATCTATCCAATTAGTCCCACCCTACTATAACCCTGTAAATATCTCATTTTCAAGAATTTAAAGTAAAGTTTATTTATTAGTGTCACAAGTAGGCTTACATTAACACTGCAATGAAGTTATTGTGAAAATCCCCTAGTCGCCACACTCCGGCGCCTGTTCGGGTACACTGAGGGAGAATTTAGCACGGTCAATGCACCCTAACCAGCACGTCTTTCAGACTGTGGGAGGAAACCGGAGCACCCGGAGGAAACCCACGCAGACATGGGGAGAACGCGCAGACTCTACACAGACAGTGACCCAAGCCAGGAATCGAACCCAGGTCCCCAGCATTATGAGGCAATGATTCAATAAAGTTTTTTTAATTCCTAGACATTTGATTGTGAATAATTAAATATTTACGGAACGTTGGTGAGGCCTCAGCTGTGACAGTTATGCAGCCAGACTTTAGGCCTTGTAATCATTGAATCCTACAGTGCAGAAGGAGGCCATTTGGCCCATCCAGTCTGCACTGACCACAATCCCACCCAGGCCCTATTCCCATAACCCCATACTTTTACCCTAGCTAGTCCCCCTGACACTAGGGTCAATTTAGCATGGCCAATGCACCCAATCAGAATACCTTCATGTGCAGTGAATACTGAACATGCAGAGGTGCCGAGACCGGCCTCAACTTAGCGGCTGAAGCTCATAGAACTTGCCAGAATCCGGGTCCAGCAACTCAGGAATGGGAATCTGAACTCAAGAGGATTCATTGGAATTGGTCTTGGGCAGCAGGAAGGGTCTGGAGGTGGACAGGATAGTGGCAGCTCATTCCAGCGTGATTGGGATCGTGGGCATGGGGAGCATGGATGTATCTAAGGGGAAGCTATAAGAGAGTACGAGGGGGAAAGGATATGGTGAAAGGGTGAGACATAGCGGGATGGGAGGAGGCAGGTTGGAGCATAAACACTTGCACTGAGCAGTTGGGCTGAATGGCACGACATGGAAAATTATTTTAAAAAGCAGAATGGATTCGACAGGCAAAAGGGTTTAAAAAGAAAGGAAGCATTTATTTTGATAGTTGAGTATTGCTGAAAATAAGAGTGCTGTCAAAGTTTTTCATTCTGCACTCATCAGGACAGATTCACAAACAAATCTCAAAGGGAACAACAATTTACCCTGCATGAGAAAAGAGTGCTGATTGGTTGGTGGTTGGCAAGTGGAGTCTGGTAGAGGCGTTGTCATAAGAATGCAGCATGGAACTGTTAAGTTAATTGAGATGGTGGTGTAGTGCTATTGTCAATAGGCTCAAGGTAACACACCAGAGATCCAGGTTCAAATCCCACCACGCCAAATGGTTAAATTTGAAATCAGCAAAAACCTGGAAGTAAGAATCTACTGATGACCATGAAACCATTGTCGATTGTCGGAAAACCCCATCTGGTTCACTAATGTCCTTTAGGGAAGGAAATCTGCTGTCCTTACCCAGTCTGGCCTTCATGTGACTCCAGAGTCAGACTCCGAGCCACAGAGTTCAAGGTGCAATGAGGGATGGGCAATAAATGCTGACCCAGCCAGTAACACCCACATCAATGAACAAATTTAAAAAATACTGCTAAGCTTTTGTTTGAATTCAGGCTGGTTGACCCTGATTGGTCAAGAATTTCCATGTTTTGTTAACAAGAAGTGCAATTTTTAAAAAGCAGAAACAGATGTTGCCTGCTGAGTATTTCCAGCTGTTTATGTTTTTATTCCATATTTTCAGCATCTGCAGTATTTTGCTTTTGTACATTTTGGTAACGGAGTGGATTTGATCGATCGCTTCCACTGAACTCACCAATAACGGCTTCAGTCAGCGCTCTTGTTTACAACAAAGCCCTTAGTGATTCACCCTGTAACCCTATCTTTATAAACAAGGTTTGCGATGACAAATCCCCTTTTGAAAGGATCTCGAAGCTTCAAATTTGATTTCACAGATGAAATAAAACAAGTGAAATACTAGCAGGGATATCCCAACAATCCTCTACGCCCTTCGTGTTGGCATAACAAAGCGATGTGATTATCCTCGGGGGCAGGTGGTTAGAGGTCTGAAAGTGACGTACGTATGAGAGGGATTCTTTCACATCCAGACAGCTACAAGGGCTTTGCTACAACACCGATGGCTTACTCCTCACTCACCCACGCATATAAACTGAGAAATGCCTCCAGGTTAGACACAGTGCAACTAAACAACTCCCAGTGCATCTCTGCTGCAGAGAAACCTTTGCCCAAATAAAACAGGCAGCCCAGTGAGACTGAACATCAGAGTGAGGAATTAGGTCTGAAGGATATTACGGAGGAGTTACGAAGAAAATGTTTCCACTGCTAGGATGGTCAGAATTCAGAAGATAAAGATTAAAGATCTGTAAAGTAGAATGGGCAAAGGGACCCGCAAGGGGAAATAAAGATAATAGTTTTTAAAACATGGAGTTGTTGTGATCTGGAAGGCACTGCCTGAAAGTGCGGTGGAAGCAGATTCAACAGGAATTCCAAAAAAGAACAATAAATACCTCACGTGAAAGATAAATGTGCAGCACGACGGGGAAAGAGGGGAGGAGTTCATTGGAAAGCTCTTTCAAAGAGCCGGCGTTGTATCATTCTATATTATAGAATCATAGAATGCTACAGTGCAGATGGAGGCCATTCGCCCCATCAATTTTGCACCGACCACAATCCCACCCAGGCCCTATCCCCACAACTACATGTATCTACCCTGCTAGCCCCCCTGACACCAAGGGTCAATTTACCATGGCCAATCAACTTAACGCACACACCTTTGGAGTGTGGGAGGAAACCGGAGCACCCGGAGGAAACCCACGCAGACACGGGGAGAACGTGCAGACTCCACACAGACAGTGACCCGAGCCAGAAATCGAACCTGGGTCCCTGGCGCTGTGAGGCTGCAGTGCTACCCACTGTGCCACCCTGTGATATTATGTGATGATTTGAAATGGGTGGGATTTACCATGCACTCTGCCGCGAAACACAGGCGGCAACCCGCCATTGGCCAGTGGTGGAATCTGCTCCCACTGTTGTCAATAGAGTTTCCTGTTGAATCCACCCCTCACACCGTGAAATCCTCGGTGGCGGTGGGCTGTCGGCAGGACTGGAAGATCCTGCCGGTGTGAATGGCCGGATAGTTCCTACCTATGGCTCGGTAATATATGTATTTAAACAGCCTCCTGTCAATTTAAACCTTCTAAAATGTCTCCATCACTTTCATCAATGTCAATGGGGAAGCAGTGATGTAGCAATCCAGAGACCCAGGGGACCCAGGTTCAAATCCCACCTGCGACTGAATAAAAACATCTGGAATTGATAGTCCAATGATAACCATTGGCGAGAATCATAAAAACCCAATGTAAATGCCCTTTAGAGAAGGATATTTGCCATCCTTGTCTGGCCTACATGACCCAGAGCCACTCAGTTATATCAAACTACGAAAAAGCCTCAAAGGAATGAAACAAAGTTGACCAACCGGCATCAACGTAGGCACCAGAAACAGAAATGTCGAGCCTGCAAATTCCTCCTCACTAACACCTGGAGCTTGTGCTGGAATTGGGAGAGCCGTCTCACCGTCTGGTCAAGCCCGACAGAGACACGAGAATCGTACCAGACAGACAATGTCCCAGACGCCACCATCACTAGAGAGCACAGACACTGGGAGGAAGAACATAGGAACATAAGAACCAGGAGCAGGATTAGGCCATCTGGCCCCTCGAGCCTGCCCCACCATTCAATAAGATAATGGCTGATCTTTTTGTGGACTCAGCTCCACTTACCCACCCGCTCACCATAACCCTTAATTCCTTTACTATTCAAAAATTTATCTATCCTTGCCTTAAAAACATTCAATGAGGTAGCCTCAACTGCTTCACTGGGCAGGGAATTCCACAGATTCACAACCCTTTGGGTGAAGAAGTTCCTCCTCAACTCAGTCCTAAATCTGCTCCCCCTTATTTTGAGGCCATTTTGAAGTACTGAGGGGGGGCAAAGGATTTCACTACCCATCACCAAAAGTGGCTTCCTAACACCACTACTGACCAAGTTGGTCAGATCCTAAAGGACACAGCTGTTAGACTGGGCCTCGAGTAGGTGATGAGGGAAAAACATACTCACCAAGATTCATCTGTCATGTAGGAGTGACACTGCACAGTCCTTGTGGAGTCTTCACTCTGAGGATACTCTCCATCGTGTTGTGTGGCACTACTCAACTAAATTCCAGCAACTCAAGACTGGGCAATCATGAGACAGTAAGAAGTTTAACAACACCAGGTTAAAGTCCAACAGGTTTATTTGGTAGCAAAAGCCACACAAGCTTTCGAAGCTCTAAGCCCCTTCTTCAGGTGAGTGGGAATTCTGTTCACAAACAGAGCTTATAAAGACACAGACCAACGCCGGCCCAGTCCAACGCCGGCATCTCCAAATCATGAGACGCCATGGCTCAGCATATCCCCCGCTCTACTGCCCATTACCACCAAACCACCGGGTCAACTGTTGTTCCATGCCAGAAGCAGCACCAGGCATAACCAAAGATGAGGTGTCAACCTGGTGAAGGACTATACTTGCATACCAAACAGTATAAGCAGCAAATCATAGACAGCCAACAGATCAGAGCAGTCCCTCCGCACCCAGCCGTGAATAGTGCACAATTAAACATCTCACTGGAGTGCCGAGTAGATGATCCATCTCGGCCTCCTCCAGAGGTCCCCAGCATCACTGATGTCAATCTTCAGCCAATTTGATTCACTACCTGATTTCCAGAAATGCTGAAGGCACTAGATGCTGCAAAGGCAACGGACCCGGACAACATTCCAGCAATACCACTGAAAACCTCTGCTTGAGAACTTGCCATGCCCCTACAACATTGGCATCCGCCCAGTGATCTTGAAAATCAGCCGGGCATGTCCCAGACACAAAATGTAAGACAAATCCAACCTGGACAATTACTGCCCAATCAGTCTACTCTTGATCCATCAGTAAACTGATGGAAAGGGTCATTGACAGCGCTATCAAGCAGCACTTACTCAGCAATAACCTAATCACTGATGCTCAATTTGGGTTCCGCCAGGATCACTCAGCTCCTGACCTCATTACAGCCTTGGTTCAAACATGGATGAAAGAGCTAAACTCCAGAGGTGAGGTGAGAGTGACTGCCCTTGACATCAAGGCAGCATTTGACCGAGTGTGGCATCAAAGAGCCCTAACAAAACTGGAATCAATGAGAATCGGGGGCAAACACTCCACTCATTGGAGTCACAACTAGTACATTGGAAACTGGCTGTGGTGGTTGCAGGTTAATCATCTCAGCTCCAGGACATCTCTGCAGGAGTTCCTCAGGTTAGTGTCCAAGGCCCAACCATCTTCAAATGCTTCATCAATGCCCATCCTTCCATCATAAGGTCAGAAGTGGGAATGTTCACCGATGATTGTACAATGTTCAGCACCATTCGTGACTCCTCAGATACTGAAACAGTCGGTGTCCAAATGCAGCAAGACTTGGACTATAACCAGGCACCAGCCTTTGGTTGACGAGTGGCAAGTAACATCCATGCCACACAAGTGCCAGGCAATGACCATCTCCAACAAGAGAGAATGTAACCATCTTCCCATGACATTCAATGGCATTATCATCGCTGAATCCCCCCCTCCCCCTCATCAACCTCCTGGGGGTTATCATTACCCACAAACTGAACTGGGCTAGCCATATAAATATTGTGGCGACAAGAGCAGGTCAGAGGCTAGGAATTCTGCAGTGAGTAACTCACCTCCTGACTCCCCAAAGCCTGCCCACCATCTACAAAGCACAAGTCAGGAGTGTGATGGAATACTCCCCACTTGCCTGGATGGGTGCAGCTCCAACAACACTCAAGGAGCTCAACACCATCCAGGACAAAACAGCCCACTTGATTGACACCCCATCCATAATCAATCCCTCCATCACCAATACACAGTGGCAGCAGGGTACCATCTACAAGATGCACTGTGGGAACTCACCAAGCTTTCTTAGACAGAACCTTCCAAACCCACAACCACTTCCATCTAGAAGGGCATGGGCAGCAGATACCTGGGAACACCCCCACCTGGAGGTTCCTCTCCAAGTCACTCACCATCCTGACTTGAAAATATATCGCCGTTCCTTCACTGTCATTGGGTCAAAGTACTGGCACTCCCTTCCTAACAGCACAGTGGGTGTACCTACACCACATGTACTGCAGTGATTCAAGAAGGCAGCTCACCACCACCTTCTCAAGGCCAATTAGGGGTGAGCAATAAATGCTGGTCTGGTCAGTGATAGAATAAATATATTAGAACTGAACAGAATGTGAACGATGAACCCATGGATGGTCCAGAACGAGGCAGATCCCAGACGTTTAATCGACTTTACTCCATCCATTTGTCAACTAAATGCAGCCACAACAACTTGCATTTCCATAGCTCCTTTATTGTGTGAAACTCTCAAACTCTGACACGTTGAGCCTCATGTGGAGACATTCGGCCAAATGGCTGAAAGCTGGATGAAAGAAGCAGGTTGCTCTCTCAGATTTTGTTTTTATTCATTCACGGGACATGGGCGTCGCTGGTTGGCCAGCATTTATTGCTCACCCCTAGTTGCCCTTGGAGGGCAGTTGAGAGTCAACCACATTGCTGTGGCTCTGGAGTCACATGTAGGTCAGACCAGATAAGAACGGCAGATTTCCTTCCCTAAAGGACATTAGTGAACGAGATGGGTTTTTCCAACAATCGACAATGGTTTCATGGTCATCAGTAGATTCTTAATTCCAGATATTTTTTACTGAATTCAAAATCCTCCATCTGCGGTGGCGAGATTCGAACCCGGGTCCCCAGAACTTTAGCTGAGTTTCTGGGTTGCTAGTCCAGCGATAATACCACTAGGCCATCGTCTCTCCTCTCTCAAATGGTTATGAAAATCCCACGGCACTACCTTTTAAGAGCAGGGGAGTTCTGCCTTGAGTCCTGGCCAATATTTATCCCTCAATCAATGTTATTAAAGCAAAAATTGCTTCATGGCATCACATCGCTTGTGGGATCTTCCTGTGCACAAATTGGCCGTGTTCCTGACATTGCAACAGTGACTGTACTTCAAAAAAATCCTTCATTGGCTGTGAAGCAAGTTTGGGAAGCTGAAAGGTGCAGCAAGATCTATTTTCCGTAACTGGGTGTATAGTTAATTCCACTGAGTGGTGTGTCCAGCACTCTCAGCTGTGGGAGGATGGCTCCTTGGCCTCACAGTCCTGACATTCTCTTAAAGACATTTTTTTGCGAATGTGAAGCAGTACAAAGGCAGCACACTTGCTTCAAATGTAACACTCAATTTTCAACATATTGGAAGCTGTTTATGGGAAAGGTGTGGGTTCATCTGAGCTAAGCTTATGTCTACAAGTATCTCAGATCTAATTCTACTTTTCTCCTTTCTGTTTGGTGACAGTGAAGCAGGAACTAATTAAAATTCTAAAGGTGAAAGGTTTGTGCCGTGGAATGAAACCCTGGGGCATTGCTGAAACTTCTCAATGCACCTGTAACTCCTGCATTCAATCTCATGAGTCACAGGTTCAAAACTCAGTACTTCAAACACTCATTTCACCCTTTTCATTGCAAGGCCCAATCCCCTTCCCGCTTCTGATCAAATGTTACGAGAAATACCATGGGGATTCCAATGCCATTTATTATCACAGTCCACAACACAGTGTATTTCTCCACTAAACTTCATCATCTCACTTAGAATGCCATTGGGAATTTTATCCTTGGAATCATCTCCCATCTTCGCCCAAGCTTCATCTAACCCACTCTCCAAGCCCTCACAAATGCCCTACGTTAACTCCAGACTCAAGTCTAATGCTATCCCGCTGACCTTCCAGCTTGCCCCTCTCACTTTGATCACATCCAAAACATCACGATCCATATCACAGGAATCACATTGAATTGTTATGGTGCAGAAGGAGGCCATTCAGCCCATCGTGTCTGCACTGGCTCTCCAAACGAGCATCATGACTTAGTGCCATTCCCTTGCCTTTTCCCCTGCACATTGTTTCTGTTCAAATAATCATCTAATGTCCTCTTGAATGCCCCGATTGAACCTGCCTCCACCACACTTCCAGGCAGAGCAATCCAGACCCCCAGCCACTTGCTGTGTGAAAGTTTTTTCTCACATCACATTTGCTGCTTTCGCCAATCGTTTTAAATCTGTGCCCTCTCGTTCTCGATCCTTTTATGAGTGGGAACAGTTTTTCCCTACTTACTCTGTCCAGCCCCCTCATGATTTTGAACATCTCTATCAAATCCCCTCTCAGCCTTCTCCTCTCCAAGGAGAACAGTTCCAACTTCTCCAATCTCTCCTCAATCATATCCCACACTGATTGGGCAGGATTTTTCAGATGGTGGTGTTTCCCACCCAGGCTCCCGTAGAGTCAGTGGGGAGCCCATCCCCCACCCCCGCCAATCCTGGTGTTAATTGGCTAAGGGTAAGACTTCTCCTATTGGAGAGTGGGGGGAGAACTGTGAAGAATCAAAATGGAGAAGAGAGTTCACGGTCTGAAGTTTTCAAAATCAATGTTAAGTCCAAATGGCTGTAAAATTCTCATCCTTACTTTCAAATTCCTCTGTGGATTAGCATCTCATTATTTCTGTAACATTCTCCAGCCTTGCAACCCTTCAGAGTTGCTGAGATTTTCCTACTTTTGATCTTTTTTGCATCCTGATTTTCTTCATTTCTCCAGAGGGAGTCTACTTTGAGCGACATGGACCCTAAGCCATGAACTCCTCCCTTTCCTTCTCTATCTCACTCCTTCTTTAAGAAGCTCCTTAAACCACCTCTTCAACTAAGCTTTTGGTCACCTGTCCTAATATGTTCAATTGTCTTATTAAGGGAGTCTTAACAATGCATTTGAAGAATCATAGTTTGAACAGACAGAGTCAATATGATTCAACGAAAGGGAAATCATGTTTGGTGAATTTATTACTGATTTTTTAGTAGGGTTCATAGAGGGGTGCCAGTAGATGTGGTATCCTTGGATTTCCAAAGGCATTTGATAAGGCCATACGAAAGGCTAATATACAACATAAGGGTTCATGGAATTGGGGGTGAAATATTAACATGAGTAGAGGGTTGTTAACGGACAGGAAGCAAAGAGTAGGGATAAACAGATTTTTCATGTTGGCAGGCAGTGGCTAGTGGAGTCTCGTAAGGATCATTGCTGGGGCCTCTGCTATTTACCATCCATATTAATGACTTAGATAAAGAAATCGAGAGCAATTCATACAAGTTTCTGGATGATACAAAGCTAGGTGGGAATGAAAGCTGTGAGGAGGCCACAAAGAGGCTGCTAAGCGATATAGACATCAAGATGGTTGATGGAGTGGAATTTGGGCAAGAGACATTATTTATTTTGGTGGTAAGAATAGAACAGCAGAATTCTTTTCAAGATATAAGATGGACTTGAATGTACTTGTACAAGGATCACAAAAAGGTAGCATCCAGGTGCAGTCAGCAGTTAGGAAGGCAGATGGCATGTTGACCTTTATTAGGAGGGTATTGGCCTACATGAAGCAAATCTTGCTGCAATTGTACAAGTTTTTGGTAAGACCACATCTGGAATATGCTGCTTTTGTCTTCACATATAAGAAAGGGATATACTCACATTGGAGGCAGCACAGCGACAGCTCACCAGATTGGTCGCTGGGGTGTCCTGGGCTGAGTGAATTGAGCAAATATTCTCTGGATTTTAGAAGAATGAGAGACAATCTCACTGAAACCTATAAGATTCTGAGGAGGCTTGGCAGGGAGGACACTGAGAGACTGTTCACGCTGGTCGGGGAATCTAAAACATGGGGACACAGTCTCAGGATAAGGGGCCGAGCATTAAGCACTAAGATGAGGAGGAATTACTTCATTCAAAGAGTCTGAATTTTGGGAATTCTCTATCCCAGAGGACTGTGGATGTTCCATTGTCGAGAGTGTTTGAGACTGGGATAGGCCGAGTGTCACAGAATCAGGAACCATGAGGAGAGACAGGGAAGTGAAGTTGAGATAGATCATCGGCCATGATCATAATGAATGGTGGAGCAGGCTTGGTCCGTGCGGTCAACTCCGACTCCGTTTCTTGTGTTCTTATCATTTCTAAGGCGGTCATGTTTTTTGGGGGAAAATGCTCCTGGAAAGCACTCTGATAGGTTTAATGAAGGTACTATACAAATACAGGTTGTTACAAGATGCAGACCAGGAGCTGAGAAAAATTGGCTCATTTTTATTCTGATACGACAGAGTTGGTGTTGTTCTCGGGGGAGGATTTCTAATTTTAGAACAACCTATTAGTTGGTGAAGCACAGACTTTACTCAGACACTTACATCAGAGACTAAACATCTGTGGTGAAGATAAATAAGTTGTTATGTATCAGGTAAAGAAACTCTGATCTCATCAAAGAGGTGGAGGGGTGTGTGAGGGACTTCCAGAGACACACCTTTGCAGCAGCTGGATGTTTCTTGTGAAATTTTATTTGATTGTAAACCAGACTGTGGGATCTGTTAACAGATAAAATAGTGGTATCATGCAGTCACTTTTTTGAAGTGATGTTTGTTCAGTATTTATTTTCTCACAGTGTCTTCCCTTTGATACTCTTTTGTTGAACTCTCCCACGCATTGTAAACAGGAAAGTTTTCCAATCTTCAGTGCAGAGATCTTCAGTGTGGAGATCTTCAGTGCACTAGAATGATCCCTGGAATGAAGAGCTTGTTGTATGAGGAACGGTTGAAGACTCTGGGTCTGTACTGGTTGGAGTTTAGAAGGATGAGGGGAGGGATCTTATTGAAACTTACAGGATACTGCGAGGCCTGGTCAGAGAGGATGTGGAGAGGATGTTTCCACTAGAAGGAAAAACTAGAACCAGAGGGCACAACCTCAGGCTAAAGGGACGATCTTTTAAAACACAGGTGAAGAGGAATTTCTTCAGCCAGAGAGTAGTGCATCTGTGGAACTCTTTGCCGCAGAAGGCTGTGGAGGCCAGGTCATTGAGTGTCTTTAAGAGACGGATAGATAGGTTCTTGATTAATAAGGGGATCAGGGATTATGGAGAAAAGGCAGGAGAATGGGGATGAGAAAAAAATCAACCATGATTGAATGGCGGAGCAGACTCGATGGACCGAGTGGCCTAATTCTGCTCCTATGTCTTATGATCTTCGGAGATCTTCAGTGCAGAGATCTTCAGGGTGCCAAGAAAATTATTGCACTGCCTGCTACAGAAACTGATTAGTCACACAGCTGAAATGTTATCTGAAGAATCTCCCATCTCTGTGGAAGTTCCCCTGCTCCCAGGAATGCTCCAACCCAACTATTAGAGAAAACAGTTCCGCAATGTGGCAATGTTCCAGGAAATTTCATTTTGTTTTTGTGAATACAGCTTTCAAAGTGTTCAATCCAACAAACCAAAACCCTCAAAATCAAGCAGATTCCTGACAAAACTGGGAATGATTTGAGCAATTCCTAGATATTGGTTCAGGGAAATAAATAGCAACAAAAACTAAAGTGTCGATTGGTTGTTGGCCGTGGTGATGTCTTCGATTTTGCGACTGAAACTTTCAAGAGGCTGTCAATGATTTATTTTAGCTCAGTTCACCTCCCTTGTCAAGTCAATATTCTGCACTCCCACTCTGTTGATGACACCTTGCTGTGCCAGAGGAACAGAGAAAGAGACAATAAGAGTTGCAGAGGAATAACGGTAGATGTGTGGAGAGAACAATGAGAGATGGAGGGAAACAGCGTGTACAGGGAAGAGAAAGAGAGGAACATAGAACATAGAACATAGAACATAGAACATTACAGCGCAGAACAGGCCCTTCGGCCCACGATGTTGCACCGACCAGTTAAAAAAAAAAAAACTGTGACCCTCCAACCTAAACCAATTTCTTTTCGTCCATGAACCTATCTACGGATCTCTTAAACGCCCCCAAACTAGGCGCATTTACTACTGATGCTGGCAGGGCATTCCAATCCCTCACCACCCTCTGGGTAAAGAACCTACCCCTGACATCGGTTCTATAACTACCCCCCCTCAACAGTTCTGGTCGCCGCATTATAGGAAAGATGTGGAAGTGTTGGAAAGGGTGCAGAGGAGATTTACCAGGATGTTGCCTGGTATGGTGGGAAAATCGTATGAGGAAAGGCTGAGGGGCTTGAGGTTGTTTTCGTTGGAGAGAAGAAGGTTAAGAGGTGACTTAATAGAGGCATACAAGATGATCAGAGGATTAGATAGGGTGGATAGTGAGAGCCTTTTTCCTCGGATGGTGTTGGCTAGCACGAGGGGACATAGCTTTAAATTGAGGGGTGAGAGATATAGGACAGATGTTAGAGGTAGGTTCTTTACTCAGAGAGTAGTAAGGGCGTGGAATGTCCTGCCTGCAGCAGTAGTGGACTCGTCAACGTTGAGAGCGTTCAAGTGGTTATTGGATAAACATATGGATGATATTGGAATAGTGTAGATTAGAGGGGCTTTAGATTGGTTCCACTGGTCGGCGCAACATCGAGGGCCGAAGGGCCTGTACTGCGCTGTAATGTTCTAGGAAGGGAAAGGATTGACACCCAGGTCCAGTGGAGCAAGGAGATGGGGACAGAGGAGAAACAGAGAAGAAACAAGTCAGAAAGGAAGCTGGACTCTCAGTAGGTGTGGTGACACATCAGGTATGTTGCTGCAGGGGCCAACAGTGCAGAATTTAAAATCAATTCATAAATCTGAAATCTTAAATAATCTCTGTAATGACGACCATGACAACTATCAGCATTTGTTGTAAAAACCCATCTGGTTCACTAATGTCCCTTTAGGGATGGAAATCTGCCGTCCTTATCCGGTCTGGCCTACATGTGACTCCAGAGCCACAGCGATATTAACTGGTCTCTGAAATAGCCTCAATAGACTGCTCACCCCCACTTTCTCAAGGGCAAGTAGGGATGGGAATAAATGCTGAGCTTGCCAGTGATGTCCACATCCTGTGAATGAATACAAAACACCTCGTAGAGGAAATGTTCAAATGTACCTGATAGAGAGTTTCACAATATGTACTCCCACAGAGTGAGACTTCACAATGGAAGCACATATTCTTAAAAGTCAACATTTTCCGTTTTCTGTTTTGGTGAGACTGAAACTATTCTGAAGATTGTTTTTTGTGGAACTGGAATTTCAATGTTGTCATCACACTGGAGCAAAAATCTGCATAAAATAGTTGTATTTTCGAAAATAGCTCAATGTAGAAATGAAACCAAATGGAAAAGTGCAAGTGAAAGGGTTAAGCGACAATAGAACAATTCAACATTAGAATCTTCCAATAAACACAAAGGAAACAGTCACAATTGTCTGCACGATTATCAGAGAAAGTGTGACTGCGGTCCCTCCAGGCCAGGGTAATTTGCTTCCATTGTGATTCGCGGGGTTCTGAGATGGCGGATCACCCAGTGTGTGACCTACAGTCTCGGCCACATGTGGCGAATGCTGGTTGAAGGATTCGGCTGTTTGGAGGTTTGTGCGTTCCCTCCAACACTTTGACTTCACCTCTGCACGTGCCCAACAAAGTCTCTCAATCTATGACAGACTGGTGCAGAAGGTGAAGTCGCATGGGATCAGAGGTGAGCTGGCAAGGTGGATACAAAACTGGCTCAGTCAAAGAAGTGATGTGGAGATGACGGCGTTGGACTGGGGTAAACACAGTAAGAAGTTTAACAACACCAGGTTAAAGTCCAACAGGTTTATTTGGTAGCAAAAGCCACACAAGCTTTCAGAGCTCTTAGCCCCTTCTTCAGGTGAGTGGGAATTCTGTTCACAAACAGAGCTTATAAAGACACAGACTCAATTTACATGTGGTGTATGAGGTGGTTGAGGAGGGTGAGAGAGGTGCGACGGCAAAGTCTCTCAGCGTAGTCTGTGTTAAAGGTTGACCTGAGTGGGTTCGTGATCTGTAGTCCTTTCGGTATCTTGTCTGCTTTCTTGCATCTTTGTAGAAACTTGATGTCTGTGTCGATATGCGCGATCTTCTTGGCGATCCTCTCCACTTGGAGCCGGTAGTTTGCGGTGTCGATGGTAGTCATGATGTGGAGATGCCGGCGTTGGACTGGGGTAAACACAGTAAGAAGTTTAACAACACCAGGTTAAAGTCCAACAGGTTTATTTGGTAGCAAAAGCCACACAAGCTTTCGGAGCTCTTAGCCCCTTGTGAACAGAATTCCCACTCACCTGAAGAAGGGGCTTGGAGCTCCGAAAGCTTGTGTGGCTTTTGCTACCAAATAAACCTGTTGGACTTTAACCTGGTGTTGTTAAACTTCTTACTCAGTCAAAGAAGACAGAGGGTAGCAGTGGAAGGGTGGTTTTCTGAATGGAGGGCTGTGACAAGTGGCGTTCCTCAGGGGTCAGTGCTGGGACCTTTGCTGTCTATAATATATATAAATGATTTGGAGGAAAATGTAACTGGATTGATTAGTAAATTTGCGGACGACATAAAGGTTGGTGGATTTGCGGATAGCGATGAGGACAATCAGAGGATACAGCAGGATATAGATCAGTTGGAGACTTGGGCGGAGAGATGGCAGATGGAGTTTAATCTGGACAAATGTGAGGTAATTCATTTTGGAAGGTCTAATACAGATCGGAAATATACAGTAAATGGCAGAATCCTTAAGAGTATTGATAGGCAGAGGGATCTGGGTGTACTGGTACACAGGTCACAAAGTGGCAATGCAGGTGGAGAAGGTAGTCAAGAAGGCATACGGCATGCTTGCCTTCATCGGCCGGGGTATTGAGTTTAAAAATTGGCAAGTCATGTTGCAGCTTTATAGAACCTTAGTTAGGCCGCACTTGGAATACAGTGTTCAATTCTGGTCGCCACACTACCAGAAGGATGTGGAGGCTTTGGAGAGGGTACAGAAAAGATTTATCAGGATGTTTCCTGGTATGGAGGGCATTAGCTATGAGGAGAGGTTGAGGGGAGACCTGACAGATGTCTACAAGATTATGAGAGGCATGGACAGAGTGGATAGTCAGAAGCTTTTTCTCAGGGCGGAAGAGTCAATTACTAGGGGGCACAGGTTTAAGGTGCGAGGGGCAAGGTTTAAAGGAGATGTACGAGGCAGATTTTTTACATAGAGAGTAGTGGGTGCCTGGAACTCGTTGCCGGGGAAGGTAGTGGAAGCGGATACGGTAGTGGCTTTTAAGGGGCGTCTTGACAAGTACATGAATCGGATGGGAATAGAGGGATATGGTCCCCGGAAGGGTAGGGGATTTTAGTTAGGTCAGGCAGCATGGTCGGTGTAGGCTTGGAGGGCCAAAGGGCCTGTTCCTGTGCTGTAATTTTCTTTGTTCTTTGTTCTATTCAGTGTCCCCCTGAACAGGTGTCCTCTATTTTGGTTGGTCACATACCAGACTTTGACTGTGAGCCAGTGGGGTATGTTTGACCTCTTCAGAGATTTTTTGAGAGCATCATTTCCACTTTCATCCGGGAGTCTCCTGCCATGGACACCAACTGCTAGCACTTCTCCAGAGCTCCCAGGTGCCTGCTGTAGGTTGTCCAAGTCTCACCAGTGCATGGAGTGTGGGGATCAATGCTGCCCATTAAACCCTGACCTTAGTCTCAGGTTTGAGGTCCTGCTTCTCAAATATTCTTTGCTCAGTTCCCATAGGCTGAGCTGGTACGTTGGAGGCATTGATGAGTTTATGTCTCTCTTCATCCAGACGAGGCTCCCAAAATCATAGAATCCCCATAGTGCAGATTGGGCCCATCGAGTCTGCACCAACTCTCCGACAAAGTTTCTTAACCAGAAATTATCCCCATGACCCCACACATTTACCCCGCTAATCCCCTACACATCTTTGGAGACTGGGGGAGAATTTAGCATGGCCAATCCACCAAACCTACACACCTTTGGAGTGCGGGAGGAAACTGGAACACCCGGAGGAAACCCACGCAGACACGGGAAGAATGCGCAGACTCTACACACTTATCCAAGGCATTAATCAAACCTGGGTCCTTGGTGCTATGAGGTAGCAGTGCTAACCAGTGTGCCACTGTGCTGTTCTATAATCACCATTATGCTTTTATATATTTTTTACTCATTCGTGGGACATGGGCATCGCTGGCTGGCCAGCATTTATTGCCCATCCCTAGTTGCCCGAGGGCAGTTGAGAGTCAACCACATTGCTGTGGCTCTGGAGTCACATGTAGGCCAGACTGGGTAAGGACGGCAGATTTCCTTCCCTAAAGGACATTAGTGATCCAGATGGGTTTTTCTGACAATCGACAATGGTCTCATGGTCATCATTAGGCTTTTCATTCCACACACACCTACACACACTGCCCTCTGAAATGGAGGGTAGTTAGTGGCCAAGCCAGCGATGCCACATCCTGTAAATAAATAGGAAAAAACACACGCGCCCCTCTATCGGTAGCCAACACTGGGCCTGATTTTACCATTTTGAGTCTAAGTGCCGAATCTGGGCGTCAAATAGATCCACGCCTGGAATCCTCTTTCCAGCGCGCCCATACGCGTTTTGCCGGCTCCGGTCCGATTTGCGCTGTGGGCGGGGCTTAGCGCTGGCGGACCGATCGGAGCTCTGAACTGCATATGCGCAGTTCGAAACAAATCTGACAGAGCGCGCCCGGGCGGGAAAGAAAAAAAAAGCAGAAAGCGGAGAGAGTGGCTCTCTGACGGTCATGCTCTGGTCGGGGGGTCGGGTGGGGGGGGGGGGGGGTGCGGGGGGGGGGGGGGGGGAAGGCTGGGGGGGGGGGGGGGTGCGGGAGGAGGAGGGGGGGCGGGACCCAGATCATCCTCTGGTCGGGGGGGGTGGTCCGCTGCCAGTCTGCGGCCGATGCCTCCTGCCGGAGTGGACGTGCGGCCATGCCATCCCACAAAACCTTCAGGATGAAGCGACTCCTCGCTAAGAAGATGAAGCAGAACCGGCCGATTCCACAGTGGATCCGCATGAAAACCGGCTACAAGATCAGTACAAGTCGAAGAGGAGACACTGGAGAAGGACCAAGCTGGGCCTGTAAAGGGATTCACCATCACTGGTACACTACCAGCCACAGCCATCTCTCCCGCTCTCTTTCCCCTGCAGGGAAGAGTAATCTGTGGCTGGTAGTGTACCAGTGATGGTGTATCCCTTTACAGGTCCAGCTTGGTCCTTCTCCAGTGTCTCCTCTTGGACTTGTACTGATCTTGTAGCCAGTTTTCATGTGGATCCACTGTGGAATCGGCCGGTTCTGCTTCATCTTCTTAGCGAGGAATCGCTTCATCCTGAAGGTTTTGTGGGATGGCATGGCCGCACGTCCACTCCGGCAGGAGGGATCCGTTCCTCCGGTGGGGAGGAGGGATCGGCCGCAGACTGGCAGCGGACCACCCACACCCCCCCCCCCTCCGACCAGAGGATTATCTGGGTCCCACCCCCCCTCCTCCTCCCACCCCCTTCCTCCTCCCCCCCCCCAACCAGTGTATGACCTGGGTCAGAGAGCCTTTGGAGGCTCTGACCCCGCTCTTCGGAAGCTACAGCGATGACTTCAGACAGCGCGGATGCAGAACAGACCAGAAGACGGTAAAGTGGGATTTGGCGGTAGAGTTGGGCGCGCGGTTCATTAAGTCGATTTAAATGCATGGAAATGCACCAGGCCACCTGATTCGGGCATTGACCGGACCCGCGCCCGAATCGGGTGTCGGTAAAGCCGTGATCTGCTCGGAATTGGGTGCAGATTGCGGTATAGGCCCGATACCCAACTTTACCGCGATTTTGCACCCAAAAACGAGTGCGAAGTTTTGGTAAAATCGGGTCCACTGGACAAGCCGGAAGGACAGCTTTTTCCAAATTTAAAATGGCTGGCCTACAGGGAAACCTTCAGAACATCAAGATTCCAGTTTGGGCAATGCAGGATCAACCTTTTTTTTATAATCGTTCCTGGGATGTGGGCGTCACTGACTGGGCCAGCATCTACTGCCCATCCAAGTGGGAATTTTAGACTAAACCACATTGCTGTGGCTCTGGAGTCACATATAGGCCAGACCAGGTAAGGACGGCAGATTTCCTTCCCTAAAGGACATTAGTGAACCAGATGGGTTTTTCTGACAATCGACAATGGTTTCACGGTCATCAGTAGATTCTTTAATTCCAGATATTTTTTATTGAATTCGAACTCCACCTTCTGCTGTGGCGGGATTCGAACCCGGGTCCCCAGGACATTAGCTGAGTTTCTAGATTAATAATCTAGCGATAATAACATTAGGCCATCACCTCCCCTTATATTAGTTGAAATGTTTTATTGAATTCAAATCCACCATCTACCATGGTGGGATTCGAACCCAGGTCCTGTGAATGTTACCCTGGGTTTCTGGTTTGTTTGTTACTTGCAGTGTAGGAAACATGGCAGTCAAGTTATTTGCAGCAAGCTCCCACAAACAGCAATGTGATAAATGTCCAAATAATGTGTTAAGCGATGGTGGTTGAGGATAAATGTTGACCCCTGGTGTACATAAGAACATAAGAACATAAGAAATAGGAGCAGGAGTAGGCCATCTGGCCCTTCGAGCCTGCCCCGCCATTCAACAAGATCATTGCTGATCTGAAGCGAATCAGTTCCACTTACCCGCCTGCTCCCCATATCCCCTAATTCCCTTATCGATCAGAAAACTATCTACCCGTGATTTAAACATATTCAACGAGGAAGCCTCCACCACTTCAATGGGCAGAGAATTCCAGAGATTCACTACCCTCTGAGAGAAGAAGTTCCCCCTCAACTCTGTTCTGAACCGGCCCCCCCTTATTTTGAGGCTGTGCCCTCTAGTTCTGGTTTCCCTTCTAAGTGGAAAGAATCTCTCCACCTCTACCTTATCCAGCCCCTTCATTATCTTATATGTCTCTATAAGATCACCCCTCATCCTTCTAAACTCCAACGAGTACAGACCCAATCTGTTTAATCTCTCCTCATAAGCTACACCCCTCATCTCCGGTATCAACCTGGTGAACCTTCTCTGCACTCCCTCCAAGGCCAATATATCCTTTCGCAAATAAGGGGACCAAAACTGCACACAGTACTCCAGTTGCGGCCTCACCAGTGCTTTGTACAGTTGCAGCAAGACCTCCCTGCTTTTATATTCTATCCCCCTCGCCAACATTCCATTCGCCTTCTTGATCACCTGCTGCACCTGCAGACTGAGTTTTTGCGATTCGTGCACAAGGACCCCCAGGTCCCTCTGCACAGTCGCACGATGTAATTTTTCTCCATTTAAATAATATTCCAATTTACTATTATTTCTTCCAAAGTGGATAACCTCACATTTGCTAACGTTATATTCCATCTGCCAGATCCTCGCCCACTCGCTCAGCCTATCCAAATCTCTCTGCAGACTTTCCGCGTCCTCCACGCAATTCGCTTTCCCACTCACCTTCGTGTCATCAGCAAACTTGAATACCCTAGATTCAGTCCCCTCCTCCAGATCACTGGTCACCAACTGCCAACCAGAAAAGCACCCATTTATCCCAACTCTCTGCTTCCTGTTAGATAGCCAATCCCCAATACACGCCAACACCTTATCCCTAACTCCGTGTACCCCAATCTTCTGCAGCAACCTTTTGTGAGGCACCTTATCGAACGCCTTCTGGAAATCTAAAAACACCACATCCACCGGTTCCCCTCTGTCAACCGCACTAGTGACATCTTCATAAAAGTCCAGTAGATTCGTCAAGCACGACTTTCCCTTCATGAATCCATGCTGCGTCTGCTTGATCGAACCATTCTTATTCAGGTGCTCTGTTATTTCCTCTTTAATAATGGACTCTAGCATCTTCCCAACTACGGACGTTAAGCTAACCGGCCTGTAGTTACCCGCCTTTTGTCTACTTCCTTTTTTAGGGGTGTAGGGGACGATACCCCTGCTCATTTTGTAAATAGTGCCATGGGATTTTTTATGGCCAGCAAACAGCACCACCTCAGAGTGCTCAGGTCCCCAGAGTGGGACTTGAACCCACAAACATCGGACTAGGCAGAGAAAGTGCTACTCATTGAGTGGGAGCTGGCACTGGCATCAGGAGGAGGCCATTTCTGAAACACTAAGCATGGTAGTGCTGGCTGGTACCTTTAGTAAAACACAGTTAGGAATTGCCTCAAGGGGTGGAGGCAGTGGCATAGTGGTATTATCAATGGGTTCGTAATCCAGAGACTCAGGGTAATCCTCCGGGGACCCAGGTTCGAATCCCACCACAACAGAAACTTGAATTCAATAAAACTCTGGAATTAAGAATCTACTGATGACCATGAAACCATTGTAGATTGTCGGAAAAACCCATCTGGGTCAATAATCTCCCTTTAGGGAAGGAAATTTGCCATCCTTACCTGGTCTGGCCTACATGTGACTCCAGAGCCACTGCAATGCGGTTGACTCTTAAAATGCCCTCAGGAATGACCAAGCAAGCACTTAGTTCAAGGGCAATTAGGGATGGGCAATAAATGCTGGCCCAACGAGTGACACCCACATCCCATTAAAGAATATTTAAAAAAGTGAGGTTCAAGGTTTGAGAATGAAGCCCACAAGATATGACCCCTGACCCGGAAGATGACAGAATGTTTCACTAGCAGACTCAATGGTGGGAAGGAAAAAGCAAAGATTGGACTGTCCACTTTCCACTGATGGTCGCCATGATGTGGAGATGCCAGCCCTGGACTGGGGTGGGCACAGTAAGTAGTCTCACAACACCAAGTTAAAGTCCAACAGGTGGAATTGTTTGGAATTACGAGCTTTCGGAGCGCTGCCCCTTCATGAAGTGATGAAGGAGCAGCGCTCCGAAAGCTCGTGATTCCAAATAAACCTGTTGGACTTTAACCTGGTGTTGTGAGACCTCTTCCACTGATGGGACAAAGTATGGTCCTTGCACCAAGTACAGATACAAGGTCCATTCTGTACTTCAACTGAATGGCACTCAAATGTTTGGTGGCAAGTCATTCTGACTCAAAATACTTCCGTGTGAAATATTCCCTTGGCGTTCATCCCTACAGTTGTTTAGATGAAGCTTAAAACTAGTTTAACCTGCACAGAATGTTCCCTCCTTAATTAATTTTTAAAAATAGTCTAGACTTCAGATTCTAGAAGTACACCTAATACAATGCAATCAACTGATGTTAATGATTTTTTATAAATGACAACAGGATGCTTAAGCAACTTCATCAGGAAATGCAGAACATGTTGATGTCATAGAGTCATAGAGTCATAGAGGTTTACAGCATGGAAACAGGCCCTTCGGACCAACTTGTCCATGCCGCCCTTTTTTTTAAATCCCTAAGCTAATGCCAATTGCCCACATTTGGTCCATATCCCTCTATAGCCATTTTACCCATGTAACTGTCTAAATGCTTTTTAAAAGACAAAATTGTACCCGCCTCTACTACTACCTCTGGCAGCTTGTTCCAGACACTCACCACCCTCTGTGTGAAAAAATTGCCCCTCTGGACACTTTTGTATCTCTCCCCTCTCACCTTAAACCTATGCCCTCTAGTTTTAGACTCCTCTACCTTTGGGAAAAGATATTGACTATCTAGCTGATCTGTGCCCCTCATTATTTTATAGACCTCTATAAGATCACCCCTCAGCCTCCTACGCTCCAGAGAAAAAAGTCCCAGTCTATTCAGCCTCTCCTTATAACTCAATCCATCAAGTCCCGGTAGAATCCTAGTAAATCCTTTCTGCACTCTTTCTAGTTTAATAATATCCTTTCTATAATAGGGTGACCAGAACTGTACACAGTACAGTACATGTGCCCATTAATTAAAAAAGTCTTTCAAAATAATTGAAACAAAAAAAATTGGGAATGGCTCCAGTTAAAGGGGGAAGCTGGTGAAATAATGATAATTTTCATAGTCTGAAAATTATTTTTAATGTAACCAATAAGAATTCTTGTTCTAGTATGGAGAGTTCACACAATAAACATGAATAGATGATTTTACTTTGGTCAGGAATGAGGGGAGTTGTGGGGGGAACGGGGGAAGTCAATGTTTACATGGAAGAGGTGGGAAAGCCCACCTTTTGTTAAGTCAGTACTTACCAAAGTTGGTTCATCAATAAAGGACCGATGAAACCACCTTAGATTATTGTTTCTTTTGTCACAGGATTTCATCCCGAGCCCCTGTTTCGCATCCAATAAAGCTATGCACATGTCCATCTGTTTAATTAGCCTTAACCATGAATGGCTAAAATGTTGGTTCTGTGAAGAAAATAAGCATTTCGTATCCTCATTCTACCGAAAGATCATTAATCTAGAACAAACTACTTCCCTCAACTCAAGAGGCTGCCCGACCTGTTGAGTGTATCGAGCATTTTCCATCCTTGTTTCATTATCCACACTATTTTCCTTTGATACCACATCTTAAATGCTTGATAGTCTCGGAATAAATGGGAGGATCTTCAAAGAAGGGAGAGTAGAGAGAGGCGGGAAGGTTTAAGGAAGGAACTCCCAGAAACTTTTACCAAACTGATTCCTGAGATGGCAGGACTGGCGTATGAGGAGAGATTGAGTCAGTTAGGATTGTATTCGCTGGAGTTCAGAAGAATGAGAGGGGATCTCATAGAAACCTATAAAATTCTAACGGGACTAGGCAGAGTAGATGCAGGAAGGGTATTCCTGATAATGGGGGAGTCCAGAACCAGAGGTCATAGTTTCAGGATATAGTGTAGGCCGTTTAGGACTGAGGTGAGGAGAAATTTCTTCACCCAGAGAGTGGTGAGCCGATGACCACAGAACATGAATGTTTTGACCTTGGGTGGGAATTTACGGTCTCGAGGCGGGCACGACCAGAAAATCCCGCCCAAAGTTTGGGAATGATCTAGTCAGCTTCAGACTGTTGTTCAAGAAAGGGATGGAGGCCAGTGGCTGGGGAACAGAGATTGGAACGGGGACTGAAGGTGATGGCTTTGGTCGTTTCTTCAGTTGGATGACATTTCTGCCCATCCAGCGCAGATGGGTGGTGGACAGGCAGCCTGACAATTTCACAAGAGGGGCAGAGCTGAGAGGGACGGTGGTAAGGAGGAGTTGGGTGGCATCACCATACTTTGGGAATTAGATTGGTGTTGTATTTGGAGCATGACATTAAAACAATCAAGCTTCAAACATCAACAAAGGGGAACGCCACACCTTCATGCAGGCACATTTTTGTCACTGTCTCCAGTTTGTTGCCAGAACATTTCACTTGACATTTCTTTGCTTTTTAATCCCCGTGACATTTCACATTGTTCCTGAAATGTCAATCAGATTATTGAAGGTGAGTCGTACTCCCTTTCTCACACTGCATCGCGGCCATGTACAATCCAATGGCAAGTCTTAAGCCATAAATGTCACCAAACCTGTCTCTCTTAATAGTCTACAGTCAAGCCATGAATAGTCTGAATACCAAAACATGACTTTGTTTGTGCTGTGCGGGAAAATTCTTCACAACCAGCTCTTGAAAAGTTGAGTTATAGCTCAAGGCTAAAGATATAAACTTTAAAATAAACATTAGTCGTCACCTGATAATGGTGCCACACTGATACGCTTTGACCTGGCTGGAGAAATGCTGATGTTTTTTCATCAGTTTATTTAGTCCTTCAAATCCATGCAAGAAGTTTGAAAACTGTAAGGAAAACAGCGTTGCCGTTCAGTCAGCAAGTTACTGGTGACGTTAAAGAGAAAATTAGTGAAAGACTTGCATTTCTGTGGTGTTTTTCATACCTCTAAACACTTTACCTTGAAGTGTAGTCATTGTTGTAATGTGGGTGACGCAGCAACTAAATTATGCATAGCAGGATCCCACAGATCACCAACAACCTGTCCTAGTCCCCCCGTGCCGACACTATAGTTAAGAAAGTCCACCAATGCCTCTACTTTCTCAGAAGACGAAGGAAATTTGGCATGTCAGCTCCGACTCTCATTAACGTTTACAAATGCGCCATTGAAAGCATTCTTTCTGGTTGTATCACAGCTTGGTATGGGGCTCCTGCTCTGCCCAAGACCGCAAGGAACTACAAAAGGTCATGAATGTAGCCCAATCCATCACGCAAACCAGCCTCCCATCCATTGACTCTGTCTACACTTCCCGCTGCCTCGACAAAGCAGCCAGCATAATTAAGGACCCCACGCACCCCGGACATTCTCTCTTCCACCTTCTTTCTTTGGAAAAAAGATACAAAAGTCTGAGGTCACGTACCAACCGACTCAAGAACAGCTTCTTCCCTGATGCTGTCGGGTTTTTGAATGGACTTACCTCGCATTAAGTTGATCTTTCTCTACACCCGAGCTATGACTGTAACATTACATTCTGCACTCTCTCCTTTCCTTCTCTATGAACGGTATGCTTTGTCTGTATAGCGCGCAAGAAACAATACTTTTCACTGTATACCAATGCATGTGACAATAATAAATCAAATCAAATCAAAGCTCAACACCATCCAGGACAAAGCAGCTCAGCTTGATTGCTACCCCTGCCACAAACATTCAATCTCTCCACCATGGACGCACAGTGGCAGCCATGTTTACCATCTCCAAGATGCACTGCAGAAACTCACCAAAGCTCCTTCAACAGCACCTTCCAACCCAGTGACCACTATCATCGAGAAGGACAAGGGCAGCAGATACGAAGAGTCCTGAGATGCGTAGGTTAGAGGGATTAGCGGGTAAATATATAGGGATATGGGGGTAGGGCCTGGGTGGGATTGTTGTCGGTGCAGACTCGATGGGCCAAATGGCCTCCTTCTGCACTGTAGGGTTTCTATGATTCTATGACTGAGTAGACTGGGGCTATACTCACTGAAATTCAGAAGAATGAGGGGAGATCTTATAGAAACATATAAGATTATGAAGGGAATAGATAAGTTAGAAGCAGGGAAGTTGTTTCCGCTGGCGGGTGAAACTAGAGCTAGGGGCATAGCCTCAAAATAAGGGGAGGCAGATTTAGGACGGAGCTGAAGAGGAACTTCTTCACCCAAAGGATTGTGAATCTGTGGAATTCCCTGCCCAGTGAAGCAGTTGAGGCTAGCTCATTGAATGTTTTTAAGGCAAGAATAGATAAACTTTTGAACAGTAAAGGAATTAAGGGTTATGCTGAGTGGGTGGGTAAGTGGAGCTGAGTCCACGAAGAGATCAGCCATGATCTTATTGAATGGCGGAGCAAGCTCGAGGGGCCAGATGGCCTACTCCTGCTCCTAGTTCTTATGTTCTTATGTCCTTAAGAATGTTGGAGCTTGCTTCCAAAGAAAGTAGTTAAGGTGAATATATATTTATTTAAGGGAAGATGAACAGATGAAGGAGAAATGAAGGGGATTGTCATCGACTTCAGGAAGTGTAAAGGAGAACATGCCCCTGTCTACATCAACAGGGACGAAGTAGAAAGGGTCGAGAGCTTCAAGTTTTTAGGTGTCCAGATCACCAACAACCTGTCCTGGACCCCCATGCTGACACTATAGTTAAGAAAGCCCCACCAACGCTTCTACTTTCTCAGAAGACTAAGGAAATTTGGCATGTCAGCTACGACTCTCACCAAATTTTACAGATGCACCATAGAAAGTATTCTTTCCGGTTGTATCACAGCTTGGTATGGCTCCTGCTCTGCCCAACACCGCAGGAACTACCAAAGGTTGTGAATGTAGCCCAATCCATCACGCAAACCAGCCTCCCATCCATTGACTCTGTCTACACTTCCCGCTGCCTCAGAAAAGCAGCCAGCATAATTAAGGACCCCATGCACCCTGGACATTCTCTCTTCCACCTTCTTCCGTTGGGAAAAAGATACAAAAGTCTGAGGTCACGTACCAACTGACTCAAGAACAGCTTCTTCCTTGCTGCCATCAGACGTCTGAATGGACTTACCTTGCATTAAGTTGATCTTTCTCTACACCCTAGCTATGACTGTAACACTACATTCTGCACTCTCTCCATTCCTTCTCTATGAACGGTATGTTTTGTCTGTATAGCGCGCAAGAAACAATACTTTTCACTCTATGTTAATACATGTAACAATAATAAATCAAATCAAATCAAACAGCAACATGATCCAAAGAGCTTCTATAGGTATGTTAGGAGCAAAAGGATAGTGAGGGATAAAATTGGTCCTCTTGAAGACCAGAGTGGTAGACTGTGTATGGAACCAAAAGAGATGGGGGAGATACTAAATGGGTTTTTTTGCATCCGTATTTACTGAGGAAACGGGCATGGAGTCTCCGGAAATAGGGCAAACAGGTAGGGAGGTCATGGAACCTTTACAGATTAAAGGGGAGGAGGTACTTGCTGTCTTGAGGCAAATCAGAGTGGATAAATCCCCAGGACCAGACAGGGTATTCCCACGGACATTGAGGGAAGCTAGTGTTGAACTTGCAGGGGCCCTGGCAGACATATTTAAAATGTCAGTATTCACGGGGGAGGTGCCGGATGATTGGAGGGTGGCTCATGTTGTTCCGTTGTTTAAAAAAGGTTCCAGAAGAAATCCGGGAAATTATAGGCCAGTAAGTTTGACGTCGGTGGTGGGCAAGTTATTGGAAGGTGTGATAAGGGATAGGATCTACAAATATTTGGATAGACAGGGGCTTATTAGGGAGAGTCAACATGGCTTTGTGCGTGGTAGGTCATGTTTGACCAATCTATTAGAGTTTTTCGAGGAGGTTACCAGGAAAGTGGATGAAGGGAAGGCGGTGGATGTTGTCTACCTGGATTTCAGCAAGGCCTTTGACAAGGTCCCTCATGGGAGGTTAGTTAAGAAGGTTCAGTCGCTAGATATACATGGGGAGGTAGTAAATTGGATTAGACACTGGCTCAATGGAAGAAGCCAGAGAGTGGTTGTGGAGGATTGCTTCTCTGAGTGGAGGCCTGTGACGAGTGGTGTGCCGCAGGGATCGGTGTTGGGTCCATTGTTGTTTGTCATCTATATCAATAATCTGGATGATAATGTGGTAAATTGGATCAGCAAGTTTGCTGATGATACAAAGATTGGAGGTGTAGTGGACAGTGAGGAAGGTTTTCAAAGCTTGCAGAGGGATTTGGACCAACTAGAAAAATGGGGTGAAAAATGGCAAATGGAATTTAACGCAGACAAGTGTGAGATATTGCACTTTGGAAGGACAAACCAAAGAAGAACGTACAGGGTAAATGGTAGGACTCTGAAGAGTGCAGTTGAACAGAGGGATCTGGGAATACAGGTACAGAATTCCCTAAAAGTGACGTCACAGGTGGATAGGGTCGTAAAGAGTGCCTTTGGTACATTGGCCTTTATAAATCGGAGTATCGAGTATAAAAGTTGGAGTGTTATGGTAAGGTTATATAAGGCATTGGTGAGGCCGAATTTGGAGTATTCTGTACAGTTTTGGTCACCTAGTTACAGGAAGGATGTAAATAAGGTTGAAAGAGTGCAGAGAAGGTTCACAAGGATGTTGCCGGAACTTGAGAAGCTGAGTTACAGAGAGAGATTGAATAGGTTGGGACTTTATTCCCTGGAGTGTAGAAGATTGAGGGGAGATTTGATAGAGGTGTATAAGATTTTGATGGGCATAGATAGAGTGAATGCAAGCAGGCTTTTTCCGCTGAGGCTAGGGGAGAAAAAAACCAGAGGGCATGGGTTAAGGGTGAAAGGAGAAAAGTTTAAAGGGAATATTAGGGGGGGCTTCTTCACGCAGAGAGTGGTAGGAGTGTGGAATGAGCTGCCGGATAAAGTGGTAAATATGGGGTCACTTTTAACATTTAAGGAAAACTTGGACGGGTTCATGGATGAGAGGGGTGTGGAGGGATATGGTCCAAGTGCAGGTCAGTGGGACTAGGCAAAAAATGGTTCGGCACAGACAAGAAGGGCCAAAAGGCCTGTTTCTGAGCTGTCATTCTCTATGGTTTCTATGGTTCTATGACGATGGTCAGATAATCTGCTCTTGTGAAGTTGCTGAAGGGATTGGCACAGGGAGACAGCCTTGCTTCTCTTCAAAATAGCGCCAAGGAATCTTTTATATTGTCCCGAGCTGGCAGATTGGGCCTCAATTTAACATCTCATCCACACTGCACTCCGCTCCCTCAGTACAGCATCCGATTCCCGTGTGCAAACCCTGGAGTGCGACTGGTACCCAGAACCTTGTAATTCAGAGACAAGAATACTACCAACTGAACCACATTGCTGCCCTCACAGCGCCAGGGACCTGGGTTCGATTCCCGGCTTGGGTCACTGTCTGTGTGGAGTCTGCACGTTCTCCCCGTCTCTGCGTGGGTTTCCTCCGGGTGCTCCGGTTTCCTCCCACACTCCAAAATCATGCTGGTTAGGTGCATTGGACATGCTAAATTCCCTCAGTGTACCCGATGTGGGGATATGGGGAAGAGGTGGGAAGGTGGATTTGAGACCAGGGAGAGAACAGCCATGATCTGATTGAAAGGCAGAGCTGGCTGGAAGAGCTGAATTTGCCTGCATCTGCTTATAATTCCTATGTTCCCAAAAACAGGTGCCGGGGTGTGGCGACTCGGGGATTTTCACAGTAACTTCATCGCAGTGTTAATGTAAGCCTACTTGTGACACTAATAAATAAACTTAAACAATACATTTCAGTATAGCTCAGTATCAGATGCTGTTCGGGGGAACTGAGGAGGTCCCAGATGTGTCAGAAATGTAGGGACTGGTCACAACTGTAGATGACCAGATTGCTATAAATTGTGTAAAGTGAATGTTGTGCTGATAAATAATGGAGAACTTGGGAAATTAACTTTCCTTTAATGAGACAACCCCTCCAACAAACAGCTTTCGAACTTGGAGAATGTGCACAGACCTGTCCCACTGCATTCTGAGAACGGACGACAGTTCTGTCACGTAGCAAACACTCCATAACCTCCAAAACCCTTCATTTGGAGGAACAACTCGTTCTTCTTTGTGCCTCTCAGTGTTCAACACGTTTTCCATAACTGATCAGGAACCGGGAAAAGTGGGGACGAGGATATTAATTTTCACTCGACAGATTCCTTACAGCCATCGCTCAGCGAGAAACACTGTGGGTGGGATTTTCCAGCCACGCTGACAACAAAGCTGGAAGTTCCCACCCAAGGTCAACTGACCTTTGCATTGTCCATGTCCAGCCCGCTACAATTCCCGTGGTGGGCGGGACGGGAAAACTCCATCCTGTGAATCAAAATGTTCACATCCTGTTCCAGAAGTATTAAACTGAGGTTCTATGTGCCCTCCGGGTGGACTTCATCGTTTCCACGGCCACTGCTTTGAAGAGGGGCAGGAGCAAATATTTTCCAATATATTACTAAAGGCAGATGGACCAGTCGTTGATCACTGCTAGTGAGACCAAAACAGAAAATGCTGGAAAATCTCAGCAGGTCTGACAGCAACAATGGAGAGAGAATAGAGCCAACGTTTCGAGTCTGGATGATTCTCCGTCAGAACTGGAGATAATAGAAATTAGGATGAGAGTTATACTGTTGTGTGGCAGCGATGGAGAAGTAGGGGCTGGGTAGAGGGCCAGTGATAGGTGGAGAGTAGGGAGAGATTGACAAAACCTCCGTGGACAAAATGACAAAGGGAATATAAATTGTGGTTATTGTTTAGAATGTAACTGGTGACAACTTTGTATTGGATGTAGTGTGACCAATGGGAACAAGATGTAAGGGTCAGTGCTGTCGGATGCTATGATCCCATGATTCTGTTATCACTTGTCATCGAGGCACATTCACCATTTACAAACTGCTGATAAATCCACAATCCTCTTGGTGCAAGTTTAAATGTTTGTGGCTTAACAGATATTTATCAGCTGTGAATGTAAAATCCAAAAAAGTACATCAGTTACGGCTTCATTTCAGATACAAAAACAGAAAAATGCTGGAAAATCTCAGCGGGTCTGACAGCATCTGAGAGAATAGAGCCAACGTTTCGAGTCTGGATGACCCATCGGGCTCTGACGAAGGGTATTCTAGAGTTGAAACGTTGGCTCTATTCTCTCTCCACAAGGTGCCGTCGGACCTGCTGAGATTTTCCAGCATCTTTCTGTTTTTGTTTCAGGTTCCAGCACCCGCAGTGTTTTACGTTTATCTACATTCTAGCTACATTGCTGAAGATCCCTTTGAAATCCATGACCTTCTGTGACCCTGCAAAGGCTGTAAGAACAAAGACAGTTCCTATTTATTTCCCTCCCTAATGATAAGACTTGCTCTCGCCAACATCTTCAAGTTAACAAAAGCAATTTGTCTGTATCCCATGACAACAGGCGTAGCAGCCGGAGTTCAACGTAACAGCGATTGAAGAGGGAGTATGCTGGTCTGGGCTACAAACCAGGGGAAATGTGTTGACGCGTGCGATTCCCTCACACCCGTACGGGCCATAAATCTAAGGTGCATCATTGGCTAAGAGAGGTTTTAAGATGAGCTTGATAAAGAAAGATTCATGCCACAGAGATAAGCATCCATGATCTGATGGCTCGTCAAATGTCTTCTTTTGATCTGGATGCAAAGATATAATCATAATCATTTGTTAACTTTCTGTTAAAAAGCACTCTGGAATCCTGGATTTATAAATAGAAGCATAAACTTCAAAAGCAAGGAAGCTATGCCAGACTTTAATAAATCACTATTTAGACCTCAGCTGGAGCATTGTGCCCAATGGCGTTACGTTAGGAAGGATGTCAAGACCTGGAAGAGGGAGCAGGGGAAATTTACTGGATTGGCACCAAGAATCTGTGGAGAGACTGCAGGGTTTGGAGTGTGGTTTTACCAAACTGACCATCAGGGAAAGGCCAACTTGTCCATCAAGCCTGCCCCACACACACCCTGATGGCTGAAGCATTGTCACTGAACACCTTTCCCCTCCCACTCCAAACCTTCTCATCTCCTGGGAGAAGTTATGGCAAGGGAGGAAAAATCCAGAGCAAGTAAGGGGCAAAAAAAAACATGTTCAGGGAAATTCCTCCTCTAGTGATCGAAACCAGTCCAGGTGGTCACACTAAGGCGGCCATTTTAAAATTGGACAGTCCACTTTTCAGGTAATCTGTTCCCCATCCAGGGACCCAGTTTGACCGGTATCTTTCGAATGCTGATCACCCCAGTCTCCAGGGAAGGATTTAAAGTTGAAATTATTGCCGGTGGGCCACTGTGCCAGCCCCACGAAGATCCCCAAGCCTAACTATGCAGGCAGCGAGAGGTGAGAGGCACCCAGTTGCATTTGGAGGGAGTGCAGGAACTGGCTATCCATGTGACATCCTCTCTGATGCCAGTGTAGGCTTTTGTGCTCAGACTCTGGGGTGCAAATTGAACCCAGAATCTTATGGATTCAAGGTAGGGTTGCCAACCCTCCAGGATTAAAGATTAATCTCCAGGCCATTGAGTGCAAGCAAAGATAGAAACATAGAAGATAGGAGCAGGAGGAGGCCATTCGGCTCTTCGAGCCTGCTCCGCCATTCATCACGATCATGGCTGATCGTCCAACTCAATGGCCTAATCCTGCTTTCTCCTCATAACCTTTGATCCCATTCGCCCCAAGTGCTATATCCAGCCGCCTCTTGAATACATTCAATGTTTTGACATCAATTATTTCTTGTGGTAATGAATTCCACAGGCTCACCACTCTTTGGGTGAAGAAGTGTCCCCTCACCTCCGTCCTAAATGGTCTACCTCGAATCCTCAGACTGTGACCCCTGGATCTGAACTCCCCCACCATCGGGAACATCCTCCCTGCATCTACCCTGTCTAGTCGTAGAATTCCTAAAGTACAGAAGGAGGCCATTCGGTCCATCAAGTCTGTACCGACCACAATTCCACCCAGGCCCTATTCCCGCAACCCATGCATTTACTCTGCTAATCCCCCTGATACTAGGGTCAATTTAACATGGCCAATCAACCTAACTTGCACATCTTTGGACTGTGGGAGGAAACTGCAGCACCCGGAGGAAACCCACACAGACACAGGGAGAACGTGCAGACTCCACACAGAAAGTGACCTGAGGCCGGAATTGAACCTGGGACCCTGGCCCTGTGAGGTAGTAGTGCTAACCACTGTGCCACCAAGCCGCCCCACATCCTGTTAGAATTTTATAAGTCTTTATGAGATCCTCCCTCATTCGTCTGAACTCCAGCAAAAACAATCCTAACCTCGTCAATCTCTCCTCATACATCAGTCCCGCCATCCCCGGAATCAGCCTGGTAAACCTTCACTGCACTCCCTCGAGAGCAAGAATATCCTTCCTCAGAAAAGGAGACCAAAACTGCACACAATATTCAAAGATCCTGGAAGAAAAATCATAAAGGCTTCAGGCCTGCATTATACACCCATTGGGCACATGCAGTTGGTGAGCTCAGAAGCAGGTGTAAAACTTACTTCCAGTCCTGACTGACCCTCAGACATGATTTTACCCAGGCTGACGCAGGAACAGGACCCCAGTGTGAAACGCACACTGGGAAACTCTCCGAACTGCCAAAGCCGGCCGGAAGAGAATGGGAGGGTGCGGGCAAACACTTCTAATGGGCACCCTCAAGGCGGGCAGCTGGTGCGGAGTGTCTCAGGCAGCTGCATATCTGGACAAACTAAAAGTGATTGTAAAAACACAACAAACGGTGTCTGGGCAGTAGATTCAGACACCTGACAGCAGAACTCAGAAAACCCCAGTCCCCTGACATCTTTTCATTCCTATATCAGCTTTGATATGTTATCCCGCACTGGCTCGAGGCTGTAGCTAAAATGTAAAGGCCACCTGGCCATTCGGCCTTCCCGCAAACCCTAAAAATAGACAGGTCACGCAAAATCATTTCCAACTGACTCCTTGATGGGTTTAATCACTCGCTTAATTGTCGGCAAGCACTTCCGCTACCCGTGTGCGCCCAACGACTGAAATATCACATGAGTCCGCGATGATGTCATGCCCAACATAAAAGAAAATGTCAGCTTATCAGCTATTAAAGTGTTGGAGGGAGGTGGAAAAGGTGGAGTTTGATTTGGGCTGGAGGCTGGAGGTGGTTTGAGGAAATCTCCAGCAATATTCCCAACCAAAGCTGGCAAATCTGCTTAGAGGTGAAAGTGTGACTAACTGAGCGGTGGAGTTTGTTCAATTGGCGCGCATTAAACTGATGAATTTTTAAAAGCAATGGTCTGTAACTATCGTTTTCTGAACAAGGTTATCTGCGCCATTCTCCATCTTTTTTTTATTCATTCGTGGGACATGGGCGTCACTGGCTAGGCCAGCATTTATTGCCCATCCCTAGTTGCCCCTTGAGAAGGTGGTGATGAGCTGCCTTCTTGAATCGCTGCAGTCCATGTTCTGTGGGTTGACCCACAGTGCCGTTAGGGAGGGAATTCCAGGATTTTGACCCAGCGACGATATAGAAACAGAAAAATGACAAATTGTATAGTGACTGCAGAGAAATGTGAAACAAAAGCCTCCTGAGATGCTTCGGTTCCAGACTGAGGGCTGATGCATCCTGACAGACTGTGAGGGACAGAG
Source organism: Mustelus asterias (assembly GCF_964213995.1). Classification (NCBI taxonomy): domain Eukaryota; kingdom Metazoa; phylum Chordata; class Chondrichthyes; order Carcharhiniformes; family Triakidae; genus Mustelus; species Mustelus asterias. The sequence goes on along the minus strand of NC_135801.1, from coordinate 3,467,141 downwards.
AAAAACAGAATTCACCCCATCTTAACCTGAGCTTCAATGAACAAAAATCCCCGGCCACAGGTTGTGATTTTTGAAGAATGTAAACAATTGCTATTGACGTCACACCATCAGAAGGTTGGGTCCATAAAGAAAATAAAAATAAGCAAAGATTTGTTTCTCTGTAATGTCTTTCACCACACCATGAGCTCTACAACCTATGAAATACTTTTAAAGTTTGGTCATTGTTGTAATGTAGGAAATGAGGCAGCCAACTCACGCACAGCAAGATCCCACAAACAGCAGTGTGATGTTGACTGAATAATGTGTGATATTGAATGAAGGATAAATATTGGCCGGGACAAATGGCAGCTCATGGAGCCACAAGCCATCTTCTTGTTCACTCTGGGTTTTCGCCTCTCCCTGGAGATCACATGGTCTGGAATGGGGGGGTGGGGGGTGAGTTAATAGGTTGTAATGAACAAAGCATCGTAGCTGTGAGGGACAGCTCGGTGGATAGGATATTGGTATGTAGATAGGCTGGAAAATTGGGCGGGGATCCTGGATTCAGGATTCAATCCTGGACCGGGGAGCGGCGCGGGCTTGGAGGGCCGAAGGGCCTGTTCCTGTGCTGTATTGTTCTTTGTTCTTTGTTGTTGTTCTTTGTTCTTTCCTGGGGAGTGATGTGTAGTGGTAATGTCACTGGACTATGTAGTATAACTGTGTTTGGCACAGCAAGGGTTAATGTGGGCTTGGCAAACAGTACCTCTCACAGTCTAATGTAAAGGGTTCCATGGCAAGAGGCCTGAATCAATCTAGATGAATGCAGCAGTCCGTGAAGACGTCAGCACAGAATTAGCTCATAGAATTTTTAAATATTTATTTATGGGACATGGGTGTCTCTGGCCAGGCCCAGCATTTATTGCCCATCCCTAATTGCCTCTTGAGAAGGTGGTGGTGAGCTGCTTTCTTGAACCGCTGCAGTCCTAAGATGTAGGTGCACCCACAGTGCTGTTAGGGAGGGAGTTCCAGGATTTTGACCCTGTGACAGTGAAGGAACAGCCGATATATTTCCAAGTCAGGATGGTGAGTGGCTTGGAGGGGAACTTGCAGGCGGTGGTGTTCCCAGGTATCCGCTGCCCTTGGTATTTCCAGATGGTATTTGGAAGATCCTGTATGAAGAGTTTTGGTGAGTTCCAGCAGTGCATCGTGTAGATAGTACACACAGCTGTATACTGAGCGTCAGTGATGGAGGGAGTGGATGTTTGTGGATGGGGTGCCAATCAAGCGGGGCTGCTTTGTCCTGGATGGTATTGAGTTTATTGAGTGTTGTTGGAGCCACATTCATCCAGGCAAATGGGAAGTAATCCATCACACTCCTGACTCATGCCTTGTAGATGGTGGAAAGGCTTCGGGAGTCAGGAAATGAGTTACAGGCCATAAAACTCCCAGCCTCTGACCTGCTCTGGTAGCCACAGTATTTATATGGCTAGTCCAGTTCAGTTTCAGGTCAATGGTAACCTCCAGGATGTTAACAGTGGAGGATTCAGCGATGGCAATGCCATTGAACGTCAAGGGGCGATGGTTAGATTCTCTCTTGTTGGAGATGGTCATTGCCTGGCACTTGTGTGTGGGCTATACCATGTATGTGTCTATATGTAAATATACATATGCATATAGTTATATGTTACCTATGGTCACTACTGTTCAATCTTACAAGCTGCTGAGCCTCTTAGCGGACAAATCTTGACAACATGATGGCGGCTCCTGAATGGACCCAGGAGCAGGGAAGGTGTTGAAGGATGTGGAATCTGAGAAATTAAAGGAAGAGAATCCTGACCTAACTGAAGACACAGCTGGAGATTGCTCACAAAGAAGTTCCATTGCAAGCCTGGAGGTAGAAGAAAAACCCACTGTGCGGTTAAAAGACTCCACCTGAGCGCACGGACTTTGATTGTGAATCCCAATCGATTGCAGAGTCAAAGGACCTAACGCGGGTAAGCAAAAACATTCCGTTCCAAGGCTGGACTAGCCTTTAAATATCTTCAGATTATTTATCAGTCACTCAATCTATTTTGTTAATCGCCGTGGCCAGCCATCCTCCTGCTGCTGAACTCCAGCCAGAAGAAAATAAACCTTTAAAAACCCGACCAGAGCCAGGACTCACCTCTTAATCTCCCTAAAATACTCGAAACCGTCCCAAAGGGCCCAAATCTTTGATTAATAAATGCACTACAAAAGATTAATCCCTTTGAGGTCAGGTACATGAGCAGTGTGGGAACATGTGGCAGGAGGCATTGAAAACACGGTTACTGCTGCGCCATCTTTAAAAGATAAACAAGACTTAAAGCTGTACTCCCACTGAGCTGATAAACAGCCATGGACAGTAAATCAACCCAACAGGTCAATCTGGACCGATACAAGCATTGGAGCAGCTGCAGATTTGGGGGCTTTGACAAAATAGATTTTCAATGTATCTTTTTTAAATTCATTCATGGAATGTGGGCATCGCTAACATTTATTGCCCATCCTGAGGGCATTTAAGAGCCCACATTGCTGTGGGTCTGGAGTCCCCAGACTGGGTAAGGACTTTTCCTTCCCTAAAGGACATTGATGAGTTTTTATAACAATTGACAATTCTTTCATGGCCATCATTAGACTTTTAATTCCAGATTTTTTATTGAATTCAAATTTCACCATCTGCCACGGTGGGATTCAAACCCCATTCCCCAGAGTATGATCCTGGGTCTCTGGATTACTAGTCCAGCGACAGTACCACTATACCACTGCCTCCCCCATAGGTGAAGGCTTCAGAATTTAAGTTAAGAAGTAATAATATTTTTGAGAGAGTAAAGTTCCACAAGTGAGTCCAGCAGCCTGGAGAACCACATCTGGTTCACTCATGTCCTTTAGGGAAGGAAATCTGCCGTCTTTACCTGGTCTGGCCTGCAGGTAACTCCAGAGCCTCAGCAACGTGGTTGAGGTTTAACTGTTCTCAAGGGCAGTTCGGGATTGGCAACAAATTCCGACTTTGGCAATGACATCCCGTGAATGAATTTTTAAAAAATATCTACATGAGAAGTCAAAAAGTGTCCTCAATTTAACCTTTCACATCCAGCAGTGTAGCACTCCCTCAGTGCCGCACTGGAGTGTCAACCTGGGATTTTGAGCTCAGTCTCTGGTGCAGGACTAATAGACAATACCAATAGAGCCTCGAAAGCTTGTGTGGCTTTTGCTACCAAATAAACCAAATAAACGCCGGCATCTCCACAGCAGGACTAATGCCCAGAGCCTTCTAATCGCTGGGTGAGATGACCACCCACTGAGCCATGACTGGCACAGAATGACATAAACAATAAAAGAAATTGCTACTCCTACTGATGTGGCGCATTCCCAGACCAAGGGGATGCCACGTAACTGCCCTCTGAAATGGCCTGGCAAAGCTATAGGGTTGTAGCACACCCATTAAAAGACAAAAGATCCATTGACTGCCTTGTCAGCATTGGGCAATAAGTAACAGCTTTGCCAAAAACACCCACATCCTGAGAATGAACAAATAAAATAAGTAATCTCTTTGTGGGTTTGTATCTTGGGAAAATACAAATTGAGAATTACTTTTACCTTGATAAGAGCGCGAGGAAAAAAGGAACACGTTACAAAACCCAATTGTGTCGTCACAGTTTCCATTACAAACCACAGAAACTGTTATAGAGTCATAGAGGATTACAGCATGGAAACAGGCCCTTCGGCCCAACTTGTCCATGCCGCCCTTTTTTTTTTAAACCCCGAAACTAATCCCAATTGTCCACATTTGGCCCATATCCCTCTATACCCATCATACCCATGTGACTATCTAAATGCTTTTTAAAAAGACAAAATTGTACCCGCCTCTACTACTGCCTCTGGCAGCTCGTTCCAGACACTCACCACCCTCTGTGTGAAAAAATTGCCCCTCTGGATACTTTTGTATCTCTACCCTCTCACCTTAAACCTATGCCCTCTAGTTTTAGACTCCCCTACCTTTGGGAAAAGATATTGACTATCTAGCTGATCTGTGCCCCTCATTATTTTATGGACCTCTATAAGATCACCCCTAAGCCTCTTACGCTCCAGAGAGAAAAGTCCCAGTCTATCCAGCCTCTCCTTATAACTCAAACCATCAAGTCCCAGTAGCATCCTGGTAAATCTTTTCTGCACTCTTTCTAGTTTAATAATATCCTTTCTATAATAGGGTGACCAGAACTGCACACAGTATTCCAAGTGTGGCCTTACCAATGTCTTGTACAACTTCAACAAGACGTCCCAACTCCTGTAATCAATGTTCTGACTGATGAAACCAAGCATGCCGAATGCCTTCTTCACCACTCTGTCCACCTGTGATTCCACTGTCAAGGAGCTATGAACATGTACCCCTAGATCTCTTTGTTCTGTAACTCTCCCCAGTGCCCTACCATTAACTGAGTAAGTCCTGCCCTGGTTCAATCTACCAAAACACATCACCTCGCATTTGTCTAAATTAAACTCCATCTGCCATTTGTCAGCCCACTGGCCCAATTGATCAAGATCCCGCTGCAATCGGAGATAACTTTCTTCACTGTCCACCATGCCACCAATCTTGGTGTCATCTGCAAACTTACTAACCATGCCTCCTATATTCTCATCCAAATCATTAATATAAATGACAAATAACAGTGGGCCCAGCACTGGTCCCTGAGGCACACCGCTGGTCACAGGCCTCCAGTTTGAAAAACAACCCTCTACAACCACCCTCTGGCTTCTGTCATCATGTTCACGTGGAGACTTTGTCTTCTTCATTTTCTCATAAGATGTGGGTGTCACTGGGGAAGGTCTGTGGTTTATTGCCCATCCCTAATTTCCCCATGAACTGAGTGTCTCGCTCGGCCATTTCAGAGGGCAGTAGAGTGTCAACCACATTGCTGTGAGTCTGGAGACACATGTAGGCCAGACCGGGTAAGGACGGCAGATTTCCTTCCCTAAAGGACATTAGTGAACCAGATGGGTTTTTCCGACAATCGATGATAGTTTCATTGTCACCATCACTGAGACAGCTTCAATTCCAGATTTTATTAATTGAATTTAAATTTCACCACCAGCTGCCCTGGTGGGATTTGATCTCAGAGAACTAGCCTGGGCCTCTGAATTACTAGCCCAGTGGTCTCAATGTCACACCCCCTGCCCCTACTCCCTCCCCCTGCCTAATTTCAAAATAAAGGAAAGTTGGGTTCTAAAGTCGAGTACTTTAGTTGATGGTGTCCTTACCACACACCCACACACAAGGAGGGATATTATGGCCTCGCTCTAGCGAGACTGGAAATTCCTGCCCGAGGTCAAGGGACATTTCTGTTATCCATCCCTCGCCCACTCCGATTCCGCGGCAGGCAGGATGGTAGAATTCCGGCGACAGTGTAAATAACACAATGATATGGCCTATCATCAGTGGCGGTAATCCTGAACTCCCACCATGAATGATGTTAATCCTTCACTCCAGAATCCAAATCCCACGACCCCAGCATATTTCCACATTTCTTTATGCTCCCTTCCTTTTAACCAGCTATTTACCCTCTTCTGACAGGGAGACATAGGTTGGGAATTTGCTCAAAGCTTCACTCTACCCAGCTAGTTGTCTCGCTGTTAGTGCTGGGGCCTCTCTGCACTCACCTGATGAAGGAACAGCGCTCCGAAAGCTCGTGATTACAGATAAACCTGTTGGACTTTAACCTGGTGTTGTGAGACTTCTTACGGTGCCCACCCCAGTCCGACACCAGCATCTCCACATGCAACTCATGGGCATAAAGTCAGGTTCACAATTCATTCCTTAAGTTGCTTCATCATTATTTTCATTTTGGACAAAAAGAGGGTCTGAGCGGATGAAAAGGGGGTGACCAGGAATTGTAACAGAAAATAAACTCAGTTAGAATAACCGGTTATCCATCTTAACGAGAGAAAATGCTGGGGCAGTTAGTCGTTTGAATATTCCAAAGCCTCCCAGTGATGTTTGAAATTGTAACGTTAGAATAAGTTCAACACAATTGGGATTTGACTGAACAAGCTCCGTGGATCCGATGGAGAGAACACATCTCTACTCCAACCATGCTGAGTTTTCCCAGGCTTTGGGATATCCTCCACCCCTACTGTCCTCCTGGGTGTCTGCAATCCTCTAAATCCAGCCTCTTCTACATCCCCGACTTTAATCATTCCATCATTCGTGGTCTTCCTTCAGCTGCCCAGGCCTTAATTCCTGGAATCTCCTCCTTAAATCTCTCCACCTCTCACTCGCCTCCTTCTAAGATTCTCCTTAAAGCCCATCCCAGAGGAGTGGAAATCTGCAACTCTCTCTCCTCAAAACCACTGTCGATATTGGAGCTTCCAAAATTGAGATTAATAGTCGTTTGTTGTATACATGCATTAAGCTCAATGGAATGAAGGGGGGTGGATGGAGTTGAGTTGTAGATCAGCCATGATCTAATTAAATGGTGGAACAGTCTAGCGGGGGCTGGAATGGCAGCCCAGGTTCCTCTCTCTCTGTGGTCTGACTCTGCCCCTCCACCCCAGCTCCCCAACTCTTCCCCAACATGCTTTAGTCCCACCTTCCTGCAGACCAGACCACCTGCTGAATCCTATAATATCCTATAATCAGTGGGATTCAGTGCAGACCCCAATCAGCTCACCGAGGAAAGCAGAGACACGGCAAAGAGGACCGTCCCAATAATATTGTCATTATCAGACAGCTGCCTGTGGGAGGTTATTCTGCGTCCATCCACCCTCTCCAGGTTGTTTTAATCTCATATTTCTGATTTCACCCATGTGAATCTTTTCTGCGCTCTCCCCAGTGTCTCTTGGAGGGATTTTCCAGCTGCGCACGCCACAAGACTGGAAATTCTCACCCGAGGTCAACGGACCTTTAAATGATCTGCCAAAACTTTCTGACCCGCCCGTTACGATTCCCACAGTGGGCGGGACCTCACCCTCTGTCTGGAACTCTACAACCTCGCCCGCCATGGAATCGTTGCGGGTGAGCATCCAACAACGGAAATCTCTGTTGACCTTGGGCTGGAATTTACGGTCTCGCCCGAACGAGGCCATAAAATCCTGCCCTCTATCTCCTTTTTGTAGTATTGCAACCAGAACTGCACACTGTGCTCCAAGTCTGATCAAACCAAGTTCACCAATTTTAAATAGCTCTCTGCTTTCCCGTTCCAATCCTTGATCAATTATCCCCAGTGCTCGGTCTGCTTCTTATTTTCAAGCTTGTTTTTTAGGATCAGGAATGCTTTGCCTCAATTTTATCTTGGCCCACATTCGCTCGGGTCTGAGCAAAGGGTCGAAGCCACATCTCGACCGAACCAAATATTTTCCAAAAAACAGTACACTGTGAATGCTGGGAATCTGAAATAAAAACAGAAAAGGCTGGAAATTAACACCTGTGGGGAGGGATGTGGAGATAACGTTTCAGGTCGGTGACATTTCGTCAGAACAGGAAAAAGTCGGAGGTGTCAAACATTCTGAGTAAGATGGGGGCTGGTGGGACAGGACAAGAGGGAGGTTCCTGATAGGGTGGAAGAATGAACAACAGAAGAGCTAGTCTTCAAAGGGAATGATGATGGGGCAAGAAAAGAAAGACAGGACATGCCGAGGGCAGGTGTGGTGGTGTCTGGAAGCAAAAATAAGGGAAAAACCCAAACCTTTTGTTCTCATCCCACCCACCCCTCGCTGATTTCATCTTGAATTTTTCCCCATTCTGATAGAAGGTCATTAACTCGGTTTCTCTCTCCACAGATACTGGCCCAACCTGATTAACATTTCCAGCTTTTTCTGATTTTATTTCAAGTATTTTCTCGTTGTTGCTGGAGAACGGGAGATCGAGTGAGTCAGTGCTTGCTTTGTTTGTGTTGGACCCACATGAAGCCATGTCGCTACTTTTAATGATTTGTGTATTTGTAGGGGGCGATTTTACCTTTTCATTCAAAGTGCTGAATCTGGGCGTGATTCAGATCCGACTTGGAAACCTGTTCTCAGACGCCCCCATACGCACTTAGCCTGAAAAAAAATCACGGATCTGAATCGCGCTGTGGGCGGGGCTTATCGCGCCCGATCGGAGCCTCCGACTGCACATGCGCAGTAAAACAAAATTCAAAAACGCGCCCCTGTCACATCGCTCCCAGGCCGCAAAAAGTGGATAAAGCGACCCAGGAGGGATGGCCCCCACAGACATCGCCCCACCCCCACAACATAACTGTCCCCCTTATCCACCCACCCCCCCGCTACCCTGACTGATCGTGGCCCCCTGCCCCCCTTCCCCCCCACCAATCGCCCGCAGAGTAGCAGCGACCCCCCCTTCCTCCCTACCGATTGCCCGCCAAGTGGCAGCAGACTCTCCTGCCCCTGCCCCACCCCCCATCCCACCAGAGAATGAGCTGGCCTCCCCCTCCCCAACCAGAGAGCGATCTGGTCTCCCTCCTCCTCCCCCCACCACCAGAGAATGATCTGACCCGCCTCCCTCTCCCCACCACCGATCTGAGTCAGAGAGCCGCTGGAAGCTCTGAACTTACCTCTTCAGAAGCTGGAACGCCCGAAACAGACCTTTGCCGAGCATGTCTGTTTTGTGCCGAATCTGGATGGGGGAACGTGATGGTAAAGGGGGAAATGCTGGTAAAGTTGGGCGTCCAGCTCAGTAAGTCAATTTAAATGCATGCAAATACATTTAAATTGACGTCATGGTCCCGATCACGGCCATTTTCGGACCTTGGTAAAGTGGGAATCTGGTGGACGTAGGCACGGATCATGCTATTCGCCTCACGCCCGTCTTTACCAAGTTTTCACGCCCGGAAACGGGCGCAACGCAATGGCAAAATCGGGCCCGTAGTCTCAAAGCGTTCTCGGTATCTTGCTCTGGTTAGGTGCATTGATCCGAACAGGCGCTGGAGTGTGGCGACTAGGGGAATTTCACAGTAACTTCATTGCAGTGTTAATGTAAGCCTTACTTGTGACTAATAAATAAACTTCATTTTAGTTTTTGTTTATGAAACGTCTAGGTTAGCGTGGGAACAGACTGTGTGTAGAATCTCCCCTGGAGCAACCAGGATAGAGAGTGAAATTGTTCAGAGGGTGTGGGGATGGGTGACTGTTCCGTGTGGAAAATCAGCATCAACTGTTTCTCCTCCCCTGACACCAACAATCAAATAATTCAAATAGATCAGGAAATGTCACACCACGACATCTTCCACAATACTCCCTTCAGCAAGTTTAAAACTAATTATAACAAACAAACAAGGGATGATTGATAGAACAAGGAAGCACAGAGATATGTTATTCATGACATTTAGGCATCTTTAGAAGAAGGGTTTAGAAACAAGTTCAACTGCAGTAGGTCAGAGAAACTATTTTTTCTTGTGAGGAAAGTCCAGAACAAGGGGTGGGAGTGGAACCTTAAATGTAGAGATAGACTGTCCAGGGTTGCTGTCCAGAAACACTTCACACAGAGGGTATCGGAGACCTGGAACTCTCGGCCCCAATGAAACTGTTGAGGCTGGGGAGGTCAATGCAAATTGTCAAAAGTGAGGTTAATGGATTTTCATTGGTTAGGGCTATTAAGGGATTGGATGCATTGGACAGAAGAAACAGATCAACTCTGATCTAACTGTACGGTGGAACAGGCTTGCTGGCATGAATTGCCTCTTGGGGCTGTCCCTATTAAAAGAGTTTCTGGCAGATCCACAATGTGTCGGGAGTAAATGCATTGTGTGCTGGGCATGCCATAACATTCAAGGCAATGGGCCAAGTGATGGCAAATGGGATTAGGTGGGCAGGTCAGGGCATTTCATGCGTCGGTGTAGACTCGATGGGCCGAAAGGCCTCTTCTGCACTGTAGTATTCTGTGATTCTGTGAATGGACCAAAACAGGGGAGGTGATGGTCTCATGGTATTATCACTAGACTATTAATCCAGAAACTCAGCTAATGTTCTGGGGACCCGGGTTCGAATCCCGCCACGGCAGATGGTGGAATTTGAATTTAATAAAAAATATCTGGAATTGAGAATCTACTGATGACCATGAAACCATTGTCGATTGTCAGAAAAACCCATCTGGTTCATTAATGTCCTTTAGGGAAGGAAATCTGCCGTCCTTACCCGGTCTGGCCTACATGTGACTCCAGAACCACAGCAATGTGGTAGACTCTCAACTGTGAGGCCTGAATACAATGGACGTGGAGAGGATGTTTCCACTAGTGGGAAAAACTAGATCCAGAGAACACAAGGCTAAAGGGATGATCCTTTAAAACAGAGGTGAGGAGTAATTTCTTCAGCCAGAGAGTGAGGAATCTGTGGAACTCTTTGCCACAGAAGGCTGTGGAGGCCGGGTCATTGAGTGTCTTTAAGACAGAGATAGATAGGTTCTTAATTAATAAGAGGATCGGGGTTATGGGTAAAAGGCAGGAGAATGGGGATGAGAAACATATTGGCCATGATTGAATGGCGGAGCACACTCGATGGGCCGAGTGGCCTATTTCTGCTCCTATGTCTTATGGTCTTATGCCCTTGTACAACTAGAGATGGGCGATAAATGCTGACCAGCCAGTGACGCCCGTGTCCCACGGATGGATAAAAATAAACAAGGGATTTGTAGTTTGTGCTCCGTGGTCATCAGCGATGGAGCTGTAGTGAAAATCCTACAATCAGCTCAGGCTCCAGTTCCTCTTCCTCAATGATATCTGGTAGCTGTTGTTTGTCTGGATGCAGGGTAAATACACGGTGAAGATTCCCGGAATCGTTCAGGACTTTACATCATCTTCTTCTTCCTGGAAAGTGCTGAGCGTTGTCTTTTCAAACCAAGTAGAGGAAACCACATGGAAATGTAATAAGCTGGGGCGGGATTCACCGGCCACACTCGCTCCAAAACCGGAGACCCCCGCACCAGGTCAATAGACCTTTGCATGGTCTGCCCTCCGCACGCTACGATTCCCATGGCGGGAGGGATGGGAGAATTTCCCTCCTATTTTGTGGCGTCCCGCTCGCAGTTATTTCAATCTGATATGATGAGAGAAAATTATCTCAATCTACGACCACTGGCTGGAACACAGACTGAAGGCTGACACTCCCTATGCAACACTGAGGGAGTGTTGCTCTGTTGGAGGTGCTGGGATTCTTTTTGGATTACGTGTTAACCGAGGCTACATCTGGTCCCCTCACGCTCGTGAGAATGATCGTCATGATGCACACTCACAGATTTCATTAGAGAAATGAAAGATAGCTAGCAGCCCCCCGCCTGACACCAGTCCCAACCTGTCTACTACATGGCTTCTAGATGCCCTCTGCCGAAGAGAGGACTCCACCCCCTGGGGTGATTACCCACTCCTAGTCCCAATTGGCCCCTCAAGACAAGTGACCTTCTTCTGCTGTGTTGCCCTTAAAGGGACAATCACCTTCATCAATGCCCTTCATCGAAATAGTGCCACAGGTCCAGGGTAAATGGGGCCTCAGCTTACCATCTCATGTGAAAGACAGTTCCACTGACAGTGCAGCAACTCCCTCTGTACTGCACCGAAGCACAGCGGGATTTTTGAGTTCAGGATCTGGAGACCACAGGCTTCTGGGCCCAGAGACAGGAAAGCTACCGACTGGTCCACTGACTGATACCTATAGTGTGTGTATAATTGGTCATAATATTCAAGGAATAGACAGTTTCAAAAAAAATCCCAAAATGGTTTAATGGGATGTTAGTCTTCGCAAGGATAGAGGGCTCGAATATGGAAGATGGTTTGCTGCAACTTTACAAAACTCTGGCCAGTGGACCACAGGAACACTCTGTACAATTCTGGGGACTGCACCTTAGAAAGGATCTCGCGTCCTCAGAAAAAGCACAGCACACATTTGTCAGAATGTAGCCCGAGCTTCAGGATTAGGTTGAGAAATTATATGAATTACACTTTCTGGAATATAGGAGGTTAAAAAGTGGTTCAATTGAGTTGATGTTTGTAGGATTTGAAAGGCAGAGAAGAATCTTTCCACTAATGGCAGGGCTCTAGGAAGAGGACATGGCCTTAAAATCAGAGCCAGTCCATCAGGAGAGAAGTTCGGAAAGCAAAGGGTGAAACTCTCTCCTGCAAAAAAATAGATTTTGCTGCTCAAATAATTTTAAATCTGAGGTGGACACGGTTTTGTTAGACGGGGGATATAAAAGGATTTGGAGCCAAGGATGGAGCTAGAATTCAGATCAGCTATTACTGCATTGAACAATGCAATGGGTTCAAGGGGCTGAATGGCCTCCTTCTGTTCCTGTGTCCGTATATTCCAGACATTCCTGGAGCTGGGTGCTGGGCCTGTTGCTGTGGATCTTGGGTGTAATATCAGGTTAGTTAATTTCCGCTTACTGCAAAATGTTTTAAAATTGTTACTTTAATTACTTTAATATGTCCACGGACTAGTCACAATAGCAGGGAATGTTGTCATCCCATGGCCTATACATTATTCTCACTCAAATGAATAAGGGAGACAAAGTACGTTTTATGGCACCTTGAATAACTTCAGATCATCCCAAATCTCTTCACAGCTAATAAAGTACGTTTGATCTGTACTCACTGTTGTAATGTGGGAAACACAGCTAGCAATTTGCACATAGCAAGATCCCGGAGAGATCTGGACCAAATAATCTGTTCTGGTGATAAATATTGGACAGGATACTGTGAGATATCCCTCTTCCCCTTTTGAGTGGTGCCCAGGGAGCTTTTACATCCGTATAAGAGGGCAGATGGTTTAATATGTCACCCAAAGGATGGCACCTCCAACAGTGAGCACTCCCCCAAACTGGCTGATGCACTATCAACACCCAGAGACGGAATCTGGAATAATAGGCTTTTATTAACTATAAAAGGGAACTAACTCTACAGTAAACTCTAACTGAGGGACCGGACCAGAATGAGGCGAAGGGGAGGAGCAGTGAACAGGGGAGGAGCCTCAGGCAGCACCGGTAGGGGTGTGTCCAGTTATCAGACCGTAACAGTGGTTTACCACACTGGCACTGAGATTATCAGTCCAGATTGTGTGGAGGGGGACTTGAACCCACAACGTGTGAACTCAAAGCTGAGATGCTGCCGTGACCCACGCTGATATCGTAGTTCATTCAGTCGTTGTAAAAACACACACATTTCCATCACATAATCCGACTCCTGACCATTAAAGGATTTCCATTCCACTTCCCTAATCAGAAAACCATTCCAAATATTGTAAAACTCCTTCTACCATCTTTCTGAGTCTCCCCTTTCACCATTTTAACCTACCCTCAGTCTTAATATCCTGTTGGGCCTTAAAGTCATGATTTGGATTCAATTAAGATAGCTTTCCCTTCCACTTGCCTGGATGAGTGCGGCTCCGACAGCACCAATCAGGACAAAGCAGCCCCGCTGAATCGACACTCCATCCAGTGCCTTAACCATTCACTCCCTCCAACACTTACGCACAGTCACAGCCCTGTGGACCATCTACAAGGTGCACTCAGCAACTCACCCAAGCCTCCTTCAACAGCAAATACATTAATGACATTTAAGACTTATCTTGATAGACACATGAACAGACGGGGAATAGAGGGATATAAGCGGTTGGTCTCGATAGGACAACATGATCATAAGACCATAAGACATAGGAACAGAATTAGGCCACTCGGCCCATCGAATCTGCTCTGCCATTCAATCATGGCTGATATTTTTCTCATCCTCATTCTCCTGCCTTTTCCCCATAACCCCTGATCCCCTTATTAATCAAGAACCTATCTATCTCTGTCTTAAAGACACTCAATGACCTGGCCTCCACAGCCTTCTGCAGCAAAGAGTTCCACAGGTTCACCACTCTCTGGCTGAAGAAATTCCTCCTCATCTCTGTTTTAAAGGATCGGCCCTTCAGCCTGAGGTTGTGCCCTCTGGTTCTAGTTTTTCCTACTAGTGGAAACATCCTCTCCACGTCCACCCTGTCCAGGCCTCACAGTATCCTGTAAGTTTCAATAAGATCCCCCCTCATCCTTCTAAACTCCAATAAGTACAGACCCAGAGTCCTCAACTGTTCCTCATATGACAAGCTCTTCATCCCAAGGATCATTCTTGTGAACCTCCTCTGGACCCTTTCCAAGGCCAGCACATCCTTCCTTAGATATGGGGCCCAAAACTGCTCACAATACTCCAAATGGGGTCTGACCAGAGCCTTATACAGCCTCAGAAGTACATCCCTGTTCTTGGATTCTAGCCCTCTCGACATGAATGCTAACATTGCATTTGCCTTCCTAACTGCCGACTGAACCTGCACGTTAACCTTAACAGAATCTTGAACAATGACTTCCAAGTCCCTTTGTGTTTCTGATTTCCTAAGCATTTTCCCATTTAGAAAATAGTCTCTGCCTCCATTCCCCCTTCCAAAGTGCACAACCTCACACTTTTCCACATTGCATTCCATCTGCCACTTCTTTGCCCACTCTCCTAACCTGTCCAAGTCCTTCTGCAGCCCCCCTGCTTCCTCAATACTACCTGTCCCTCTACATATCTTTGTATCATCTGTAAACTTAGCAACTGTGCCTTCAGTTCCTTCTTCCAAATCGTTAATGGATATTGTGAAAAGTTGTGGTCCCAGCACTGACCCCTGAGGCACACCACTAGTCACCGGCTGCCATCCTGAAAAAGACCCCTTTATCCCCACTCTCTGCCTTCTGCCAGTCAGCCAATCCTCTATCCATGCCAGGATCTTACCCTTAACACCATGATCGGCGCAGGCTTGGAGGGCAGAAGGGCCTGTCCCTGTGCTGTACTGTTCTTTGTTCTATGTTCCACCCCTAACAGCACTGCGGGAGTACCTACACCTCAGGGACTGCAGCGGTTCAAGAAGGCAGCTCACCACCATCTTCTCCAGGGCAATTAGTGATGGGCTATAAATGCTGGCCTTGCCAGCGATGCCCACATCCTGTAAATAATAAACAAAAATTACCTTGTGTAATTTTGCAAGACCATTGAGTCAAGAAACACAGGAAGGGGCGATTTGGCCGATTGTCCCTGTGCTGAGTCTTTGAAAGATCTATCCAGTAGGGAGACCTTGCGACCATTTTTAAAGCCTTTCTCCAGAACCCAACCACTTGAGACGACAAGTCTTGACATCTTGTCCATCTCTGAACAGCCTCCACCATGTGAAAGTTTCCTACTGGAGCCCATTCTTCACAGATTAAATGACTCTTTTCCTTGATTTAAAATGTTAGTTGTCTGTCTTCCTCACGTTTTAACTCAAATCTAAGCATGTCGGAAACAGAAAAGCAATATGACAGCGGCTGTCACTAAGTTTACTGTTCGGGGGGGAAGTTCCACATTCCTGAAACCAGTCAAGCAAACATGAAAAATAATTTTCAAAGTCCTCTCTGAAAGGACTGGAGTTCTCAGCCTCCACCCAGTCACTGAGGGAAAGGCAACCTTTACACATTGTTCAAAGATCTCTCATAAATATTTCATCACTGCCCCCCAGTGGCTTTCAGTTGTATCAACCAGATCCAAATGAGGTAAATTTCTCATTCCCTTTGCAAAATTACATATCGAGCTATCCATCTTTCTAAGAAATATCTGCACACCTTGGGCGGCACGGTGGCACTGCTGCCTCACAGTGCCAGGGACCCGGGTTCAATTCCAGCCTTGGGTCACTGTCTGTGCGGAGTCTGCACGTTCTCCCCGTGTCTACGTGGGTTTCCTCCAGGTGCTCCGGTTTCCTCCCACAATCCGAAAGATGTGCGGGTTAGGTGCATTGACCATGCTAAATTGCCCCTTAGTGTCCCAAGACGTGTAGGTTAGGGGGATTAGCAAGGTAAATACGTGGGGTTGAGGGGATAGGGTCTGGGTGGGATTGTTGTCGGTGCAGGCTCGATGGGCCGAATGGCCTCCTTCTGCACTGTAGGGATTCTATGATTCTATCTTAGGTTGCCGTGTAGAGTGCTGGTCTGATTATGTGACAGAAACAGCAACACATTCCAACAAGGGATGTTTGGAAACCTGGAATTCTGACTCCAGTTTGAAGTGGTTTATCCATTTACTCAAAGGTGGAGTTCAGTAGAATTGGGGGAGATCTCATAAAAACTTCTAAAATTCTAACAGAGTTAGACAGGGTAGATGCAGAAAGGGTGTTCCTGATGGTGGAAGTGTCCAGAACCAGGGGTCACAGACTGAGGATACAAGTTAGACGGTTTTGGACAGAAATGAGGAGACATTTCTTCACCCAGAGAGTGGTCAGCCTGTGGAATTCATTACCACAGAATGTATTTGAGGCCAAAACATTGAATGCTTTCAAGAAGCAGTTAGATATAGTACTTGGGATGAAGAGGATCAAAGGATTTGGGGGGAAGGGGAGGGAAGGGGAGGATCAGGCTGTTGAGTTGGATGATCAGCCATGATCATAACGAATGGTGGAGCAGGCTCGAAGGGCCAAATGGCCTCCTCCTGCCCCTATTTTCTATGTTTCTATGCTAACTCTGTCTCAGCAGGATACAGCTCCATTGGAATTGGTTTCTCTCTGGTACTGGCGGCACGGTAGCACAGTGGTTAGCACTGCTGCTTCACAGCTCCAGGGTCCTGGGTTCGATTCCCAGCTCGGGAAGGAGTGGAGTGGAGTTTGCACATTCTCCTCGTGTCTGCGTGGGTTTTCTCCGGGTGCTCCGGTTTCCTCCCACAGTCCAAAGATGTGCGTTAGGTTGATTGGCCAGGTTAAAAATTGTCCCTTAGAGTCCTGAGATGCGTAGGTTAGAGGGATTAGCAGGTAAATATGTGGGGGTAGAGCCTGGGTGGGATTGTGGTCGGTGCAGACTTGATGGGCCGAATGGCCTCCTTCTGCACTGTAGGGTTTCTATGATTACAGTGTGAACCTCTGATGGTTAAAGATCCCACAGTCAGACACTAGCCCACAGATGCTGTCAGACCTGCTGAGTATTCCCAGCATTTTCTGATCTTATTGCAGGCTGCTCCATTTTGAAGGCAGCATCCACACTGAGATACTGATCAGCAGCGCCCAACCCTGGATCCTGCTCCCTTCGGAATGGGATTGCTCCAAGCTGCTTCTATTCTCACATCTAATCATAGCCAGAGAACTGCCTTCAGTCACTTCTCTTCCTGCTCCGTTACCTCTGGTGAAATTTAGGATCTATCCTTGACCCCCAGGCGCTCCCATTTCTCATCTACACGCTACCCCTTAGTGACATCATCTGGAAACAGTACATAAATCCTGACACCACCTGGATCCACCTCATCGCCATTTCTCTCCACTCTGCCCACTGTTTCTAAGCTATTGGCTGTTTGTCTGACACCCAGAACCGGGTGACCAGAAATTTCCTCTGACTAAACATTTAGAAGACCCGATGCATAGTCTGTGGCCTGGAGCCATTGACTCCGTCCCTCTCCGTGGCAACAACTCTCTGAGGCTGAAACAGACTGTTCACAACCTAGACACATGTGACCCCAGGATGAGCTATTGACTACCGCATCACTGAGCCTACCGGTTTCCATCTCTGTAACATTCACCACCCATCCCTCCACACCACCAGCCCCCTATGCCTGCCCCAACCCCTCACCCCCACCCCCACCTCCGCCCCCACCCCCCACGGCTCCTTCATTGTTGAAACTTCCATCCATACATTTGTTACTTCTGGACTCAACTTTTCCAAAGTTCTCGTGGCCAGGTTCCACCTTGCAGCCTCTGTAATCTTCAGCCCATCTACCGCTTGTATCCTAACTTGCAGCAAGACCTGTTCCTTGGCGCCTCAGCACTGTAAGAAGTCTCACAACACCAGGTTAAAGTCCAACAGGTTTATTTGGTAGCAAATACCATAAGCTTTCGGAGCACTGCTCCTTCGTCAGATGGAGTGGATATCTGCTCTCAAACAGTGCAAACAGACACAGAAATCAAGTTACAGAATACTAATTAGAATGCGAATCTCTACAACCAGCCAGGTCTTAAAGGTACAGACAATGTGGGTGGAGGGAGCATTCAACACAGGTTAAAGAGATGTGTATTGTCTCCAGACAGAACAGCTAGTGAGATTCTACAAGCCCAGGAGGCAAGCTGTGGGGGTTACTGATAATGTGACATAAATCCAACATCCCGGTTTAGGCCGTCCTCATGTGTGCGGAACTTGGCTATCAGTTTCTGCACTCACAGGGGACTAAATCTTTTGTTGGTGATTTTGAGTGCTTCACTCTCAATCCCTTTCATATGGGCCAATGGTTGGTGTGGTGAACCATCGTTGGTTCCCACTGGATAGTGCTGAGCCAGGGGCTGGCCAGGACTACAAGGATGTACATATGTTACTATTGGATTGTGCTATTGTTGCTGTTGGGTTAGGGTGGGGTTGTTACACCTTTGTATTGTAGTGTTGTGGCACATCCCAGTCGGGCTCCACCTCCTGGGAGAGGTATAAGAGTCCCTGCTCTGGCCGGGACCCCTTCAGTCTGGGATAGTGTATATAAGTTCTGGTAGCTTCATTAACAGTAAATAAAAGCCTTTCATTTACTGAGCTTCAAGCCTCGTGTCTGAATAGCGCATCAGTTGGTCGCTAAAATATCCTGAAAAACAGTCACCGGTTGAAGATTAAATTTATGCACCTTTGTGGACACAGCATTACTGGAGCGTTTCTATCCACTCTCACACTGTTTGATCAAACTGGTGAACTTTATTCTTGGCAAACAGAAAGATATTGAGGCTGTACCTGACTCAAAGATTGTACAACAAACCGCCCAGTCTAGACACGTGATCAGACTGAACTCCAATCAAAATTCTGGTCAATATCTGGGTCATTGGTGAATGATTCAGTATAATACACACAGGTAGATCGATACTCTCGATAACCACTCCAACTTGTACTTCCCATTGAGGCTACAGGATTAAAAATGGTTTTCTGTCACTCACCAACCAGAAAGAGATTGTGTAAACCATGACTGACCTACAAAAATTAATGACAGCTGTGGAAATTAGTTTATTTAAGTTAAAGTTTAAAATGTTAGTGTCACAAGTAGGCTTACATTAACACTGCAATGAAGTTACTGTGAAAATCCTCTAGACATCACACTCCAGCGCCTGTTCGGGTACACCGAGGGAGAATTTAGCATGGCCAATGCACCTAACCAGCATGTCTTTCGGACTGTGGGAGGAAATTGGTGCACCCGGAGGAAACCCACACAGACATGGGGAGAACATGCAGACTCTGCACAGACAGTGACCCAAGTCAGGAATCGAACCCAGGTCCCTGGCGCTGTGAGGCAGCAGTGCTAACCACTGTGCCGCTGTTAGCTATGGTAAAAGAGACCAGTAAATTATTCTTAATCTCAAGAGGTTAACTATCGCAATGCAGACCAGCCTCTCACATTCTACCTTCCTAAACTCGAGGTCATCCAAAATTCTGCTGCCCTTATCCTAATTCACATCAAGTCTTGTTCCCCTAGCGCCCTGTCCTCACTGATCTACATTGGCTCCCGACTAAGCAACACCCCAATTTTAAAACTCTCATCCCCATAGTAGCATGATGGCATAGTGCCAGCACCAGGGACCCAGGTTCAATTCCTGGCTTGGGTCACTGTCTGTGTGAAGTCTGCACATTCTCCCCGTGTCTGCATGGGTTTCCTCCGGGTGCTCCGGTTTCCTCCCACAGTCCAAAGATGTGCGGTTCAGGTGGATTGGCCATGCTAAATTGCCCATTAGTGTCAGGGGGACTAGCTGGGTAAATGCATGGGGTTAGGGGGATAGGATCTGGGTGGGATTGTTGTCGGTGCAGATTCAATGGGCCGAATGGCCTCCTTCTGCACTTTCTCTTTTGTCCTCTGAAATGGCTCAGCCAAGGGCAGCTAGGGATGGGCAATAAATGCTGGCCAGCCAGCGATGGCCATGACCCACAAAGGAATAAAAATAATTCATCCAGGACAGTGCTGTTTAAAGTTATTTAAAGTTCATTTATTAGTGTCACAAATAGGCTTACATTAACACTGCAATGAAGTTACTGCGAGAATCCCCTAGTCGCCACACTCCGTCGCCTGTTCGGTTACACTGAGGGGGAAATTAGTATGGCCAATGCTCCGAACATGGCCAAAACTGGGAGAAAATGAAGAGAAAAATCATCGGGAGGCAATTAAAATAATCATTCCCTCGCAACAATTTGGTTTGTTAATTGTAAAAATGTTGGGAGTTGGGACAGAAAAGGGTTTGACTAATAGTCACGAACCATCCAATCAGGTATTCAAGAATCTGTTTGTTTTCTGATCACTAGGTCAGGTCACCATGGGGATGGATGTGTAGGGCGACCAATAGCAAGTGTAGAGGGCGGGGCAGTTGGCACGAGTGGGGGACATGTGATGGAAATTTCTAGAATTCATCCGGCCAGAGTTGGCAACACTCCTGTCCCCCCCAACCCCAATTTACTCTTCACATCAATTTTCAGCAATTTTGATCCCCTTTTCCCGCTGAAGTGGCAAGGTTAATAATGCAATAATTTATCTGGGCCACGGGCTATGACTCCATGGTAACCACTGGACGGAAGTCCAATTTAGATGCTCTTGGTAGCTTTACGTTGCATTTATCAAGTGTGAGAAACTTTCTTACACTTTTATCCCTTTTCTGGAATATTCTCTCCCTCACAGACAGCAGAGTGTTCCCTCCACACACGTTAACGAACTTTCAAAAGGTTCTGTTTTCCATAACAAGCTGATTAATGAACACATACTTTATTCTGAAGACAGTTATCCATTAACCTGGCCACCTGATACCCGCTGCATGGATAGAATACCATTCATTCCTCCTTCATGACAGAAGCCCATAAAAACAATGTTTACAACATGGTTACAGAAGCGGGGACATCCCGGTGGATCACAGCATATTTTTAAGCAAGGTTGGAACGCCATGTTCACTGTACCTCAATGGGCAGCTCTCTTCACTCAGAGGTTTGAGTGGAAGTCCCCCTTTAGGAACTTTAGCAAGAAACCTGAGTTGCTGCTCCTAGTGTCAGTATAGAGGATCAGTGTCTGCACTGTCACAGCTGCCATCCTTCAGCCAAGACTATGCCTGCCAGTGGCACAGTGCACAGCACTACTGCTTCAGAGCCAGGGACCCGGGTTCGATTCCCAGCCTTGGGTCACTTTCCGTGCAGAGTTTGCACGTTCTCCCCGTGTCTGCGTGGGTTTCCTCCGGGTGCTCCGGTTTCCTCCCACAGTCCAAAGATTTGCAGGTTAGATGAACTAGCCATGGGAAATGTGTGGGGTTACAAGGATAGGGCAGCGGGTGGGTAACATACTCTTTCAGAGAGTTGGTGCAGACTTGATGGGCTGAATGGCCTCCTCCTACAATGTAGGCATTCCAAGTTCTCTCGTATGAATCGTAACTTTCTCATGAAACCACTTTGAGAAAGAGCAGGACGGTAATCCTCATTGAATCATTGAATCATAGAAACCCTACAGTACAGAAAGAGGCCATTCGGCCCATCGAGTCTGCACCGACCACAATCCCACCCAGGCCCTACCCCCATATCCCTACATATTTTATCCACTAATCCCTCTAACCTACGCATCTCAGGACATTAAGGGGCAATTTAGCATGGCCAATCAACCCAACCCGCACATCTTTGGACTGTGGGAGGAAACCGGAGCACCCGGAGGAAACCCACGCAGACACGAGGAGGATGTGCAAACTCCACACAGAGTTCCATCGTTTGCCATTAAAATAGAAGATTGTTCGTGGAATTGTTCTGTGCGTTTCTTGGCTACATTATTACAGCGATTAATACTTCAGAAAGTATTTCATTGGCTGTAAAGTCCTTTGGGACATGCTGTGGTCACAGGAGCAATAATCAGATCAAACCTGACACTGAATCAGATAAGGAGATGTCGTGAAAGGTGATCGGAAGATGAGTTTAAAGGAGCATAAGGAGGGGAGTGAGGTGGAGAGGTTTGAGGAGGGGAGTGAGGTGGAGAGGTTTGAGGAGGGGAGTGAGGTGGAGAGGTTTGAGGAGGGGAGTGAGGTGGAGAGGTTTGAGGAGGGGAGTGAGGTGGAGAGGTTTGAGGAGGGGAGTGAGGTGGAGAAGTTTGAGGAGGGGAGTGAGGTGGTGAGGTTTGAGGAGGGGAGTGAGGTGGAGAGGTTTGAGGAGGGGAGTGAGGTGGAGAGGTTTGAGGAGGGGAGTGAGGTGGAGAGGTTTGAGGAGGGGAGTGAGGTGGTGAGGTTTGAGGAGGGAATGCCAGAACTTAAGGCCCAGGTTGCTGAAGGCATGGCTGCCAATGTTGGAGTGATTAAAATCAGCCCAAGAAGCCAGAATTGGAGGAGAGAATAGTTACCATAGCCCTGGATGATCATAGGCTGCTCTCCCTTTGAGGGGGAGCACTGACTGGTGGTGATTTAACCTGAGAATCACCACACCTCAGGAGAGGGACACGTGTGAGAAGATGGGGCCTTCATCAATAACCTCGGCCAGTACGGGAATCGAACTTGTGCTGTTGGCATCGCTCTGCATCACGAACCAGCCGTCCAGCCAATGAGCTAAACTGACAATATAGTAACGTAAAGCCCATATAACTCATGGTGCCACAATTCAGGACCAATCTTGAGTTAATGGGGATGGGAGAAAGGGAGCACGTCAACATGTTTGAAGATTTTGGAGGATCACAGTTTTCTAAGTTGTCTAGGACAATATCCGTGATTAAATTGTTTTTAAAAATTACTTGTGGAGAATGATCCTGAAGATTGGAGCTGGACGTGTGGGAGGAGGCTCATGTGGAACATAAACAGCAGCAGGGACTGGGGGGCTGAATGGCCTGTTTCACAGCTGCATATTTTCCATGATACCGTGAGAAGGTGCTATCTGACCATTTCACTGGAGAAAAATTAGGGATTGACAACACAAGACAGTCACTAATAAATCCAGTGGGAAATTCAGGAGAAACAGCTTTACCCAGGGAGTGGGGAGAATGTGGGACTCGCTCCCACAGGGAGTGGGGAGAATGTGGAACTAGCTCCCACAGGGAGTGGGGAGAATGTGGAACTAGCTCCCACAGGGAGTGGGGAGAATGTGGAACTAGCTCCCATGGGGAGTGGGAAGAATGTTGAACTCGCTCCCATGGGGAGTGGGGAGAATGTGGAACTAGCTCCCACGGGCAGTGGGGAGAATGTGGAACTAGCTCCCACGGGGAGTGGGGAGGATGTGGAACTAGCTCCCACGGGGAGTGGGGAGAACGTCGAACTCGCTCCCATGGGGAGTGGGGAGAATGTGGGACTCACTCCCACAGGGAGTGGGGAGAATGTGGGGCTCGCTCCCACAGGGAGTGGGGAGAATGTGGGGCTCGCTCCCACAGGGAGTGGGGAGAATGTGGGGCTCGCTCCCACAGGGAGTGGGGCGAATGTGGAACTAGCTCCCATGGGGAGTGGGGAGAATGTCGAACTCGCACCCACAGGGAGTGGTCAAGGTAAATAGTTTAGATAGATTTACGGGGAAACTCGATAAACAAATTAAGGAGAAGGGGATGAAAGGTTACACTGACAGAGTGAGATAAAGAAGTGGAAGGAGTCTAAAACTAAAGGGCACAGGTTTAAGGTGAGAGGGGAGAGATACAAAAGTGTCCGGAGGGGCAATTTTTTCACACAAAGGGTGGTGAGTGTCTGGAACAAGCTGCCAGAGGTAGTAGTAGAGGCGGGTACAATTTTATCTTTTAAAAAGCATTTAGATAGTTACATGGGTATGATGGGTACAGAGGGATATGGACCAAATGCGGGCAATTGGGATTAGCTTAGGGGTTTTAAACAAAAATGACAGCATGGACAAGTTGGGCCGAAGGGCCTGTTTCCATGCTGTAAACCTCTATGACTCTATGAGGCTTGTGTGGAGCACAAACACTGGTACAGAGCGGATGGGCCAAATGGCCTGTTTCTGTGTTGCAAGTACACTGTGACACAACATCATTAATAAATTATTTTGCCACAAACACATTAGCGTTCTTCATACTGGCAGCAGGTGGCATTTGTCATCAGTAATTTAATAGCCCACATGTGGATTTATATTGTAAACTGGATTGAAGTAATGAAGATAATTTACAATAATCCTCGGAATGTAATACTCCGCTTTCACTAAAGCGACTCATTCCCATGAGATCATTGTGGGAGTATTCAGGCCAAACCAGAACGTAAGCACAGATAGGGAAGCAAACTACTGCAGACGCTGGCAAGCTGAAATAAAAAGTGCTGCAAATACTCAGCAGCTTAAACATGAACTCTGTTTCTCTCCACAGATGCTGCCTGACCTGCTGAGTTTTTCCAGCACCTTTTGTTTTTATTTCCCAATTTTGGGATGTAACTGTCAGTGATTTGTTTTGTGTGATTATTTCAACCCCTGCAGGTCATTGGACTGTCTGGGGGCTGGTAACTGGATTTCCTGAAAGGTATGAAGTCGGAAAATATACCTCTTGAGGCTGGTATGAGTCAAAACACAGTCAGGCTTTATTCACACAAGCTTGAGGGAGAACTTGACCCCTTGAAAGCGGAAGCCAAAGTTCTCTCTGAACACAAGAAGCGTGGATATTTATACATCAGGGTTCCCAATACAAGCCATAAGGCAAAGTCCAGTTAACAGTCCTTGATCGTAAATTATAGTTCCTTTAACAGCTTCATGATCCAGAGACTATCTGGTATCCTTGGGTCATAAAGCACAATTCTCCTGGTAGTCGAAGCCAAGGTGCCACCTCTGGTCCCCTGCTCTTCCCACAGCTTTTCCTTTGAAGTGACTGAGTACGAGTGCAGCTGTCTCAGTGGGAGTTCTCCTTCAAACGGCCATTCTCGCACTCTACCATTTGCTTCCTTTGTTTAAATCATACACAAGCCTACGAGAAAGAAAGACTTACCCCCTAACATCTATATTTAACTGTCTGTTTTATCAGAATGATATAAACAAGCGAGGGAACCATGAACAAATGGCTTATATTACTACCAGGAGCAATATAAACAAAAGGGAGGCTAGCCATAAGGAAGAGTTATGTTTGTGATACATTCCAGGTACAAAGTTCAACCTTTTAGGCACAAAATACATTGAGTACAAAAAAACATTAACCCTTTCCCTTCTTCAAGGTATTTTCACACTTTCTTCCCACAGGGATCACTGGTCGTCAGTAATAGATTTAATGGGGAACAGGGCTTTAGCACCGCTGCCTCATAACGCCAGGGATCTGGGTTCAATTCTGGCCTCGGGTCACCATCGGTGTAGAGATTGTACATTCTCCCCGTGTCTGCGTGGGTTTCCTCCGGGTGCTCCGGTTTCCTTCCACAGTCCAAAAATGCGTGGGGGAGGTGGATTGGCTGTACTAAATTGACCCTAGTATCAAGGGGATTAGCAGGGTAAATATGTGGGGTTGGGGGATAGGGCCTGGTTGGGATTGTGGTCGGTGCGGATTTGTGGGGCCGAATGGCCTCTTTCTGTACTGTGGGGATTCTATGATTCTGTAGGGTTTCTATGATCAAATTGGTGTTAAACTGGTACATGCGGACTTCAGTCTCAATCAGGGACAGTGCCCTGGAGGATTCGGAAACAACAGAGAACTCCACTGCAGCTCTCCGAGTCCACACTTCACCAATCAACTTTCACAGTTAGGTTGTTAGCAAAAGTGTGATGTGTAGGTATCACTGATCAGGATAATTTAACAACCTAATGGCAAAACACAACAGAACTCAGAAGTAGAATTGGCATTCATTAGAGGCCACATTGATCGAGTTCCTGTGCTAGAACCTTGGCGATTACAATCTAGTATAGAATCTTTCAGAAATCCACGATTAGGCCCATTGCAGCTGGGCAGCTTTTTGAAAGAGATTTAAATTAGTCAGCATGTCCTTTCCCCATAACCCTGTTCATACCTGACACCCAGATATCACCAACATCTGCAAGCAACCTATTCAGCAACTGGTAAATATCCCCAGCATTACTCACACAGCCTGCAGCCTAGATTGTTTTGCTTTGTCACCGTGGCAACACCACCTTGCCCCAGGTTTAGGTTTATGCAAACTACACCCTAGAGTCTCTGCCAATCAGAACGGAAACATGATCAAAGGGGAATCTGCCAAATATTTATGGCACGCTTGGTGGATTGGACTGGAAGGGCCAACTGGCCAACTCCCATTTCTAATTCACAGCCACAGACTGAAGTCATACTGCACCAGGTGACAAGGCCAAATTGGGCCAGACAGGTTTCTGAAGAGGTGGGTGCCACTCATTGGGAATCAGAATGCCAACGCTTCTGCATTCAACACCACGGGCCGGATTTTCCCATTCTTCCCGCCATGGGAATCACAGCAGGTGGGACACAGACCATGTAAAGGTCTGTTGACCTCCGGGGGAGGATTTTCCAGGCTTGGGGCGAGCGTGGCTGGAAAGTC
This sequence comes from Mustelus asterias, assembly GCF_964213995.1. Classification (NCBI taxonomy): domain Eukaryota; kingdom Metazoa; phylum Chordata; class Chondrichthyes; order Carcharhiniformes; family Triakidae; genus Mustelus; species Mustelus asterias. The sequence goes on along the minus strand of NC_135801.1, from coordinate 3,440,759 downwards.
CTGGAGTTTAGAAGAGTGAGGGGGTGACATGATTGAAGTATGCAAGATCATGAAAGGTTTTAACAAGGTGGGCATGGAAAGGATGTTTCCGCTTGTGGGTGAGTCCAGAACTAGGGTACCCGGTTTTAAAATGAGGGGTCGCCATTTTAAGACAGAGATGAGGTGGATAGCTTCTTTTAGGGCAAGGAAATAAAAGGTTATTGGGGGGAAATGTGGGAATTGGAAACACAAACAGATCAGCCATGATCCTATTGAATAGTAAAGCAGGCTCAAGGGGCTGAATGGCCTACTCCGGCTCCTGTTTCATATGCTTGTACACATCTTGTAAACCAGAAACACTGGATTGATCAAACTACCCTTCAGTTCACAGTTCTCTGATGAAAGGTTATCAGGTTGCGACATTAACTCAGTTACTCTCACTACAGATGCTGCCAGGCCTGCTGAGTGTTCTAGCACTTTCTATTTTTCGATCATTTTACTTGTATGGACAGTTAATAAAGAATCAAAACATTGAGGTCAGGTATGAAATACATTTATTAAATATCAGATGAATGCAGCATCCTCCCCAAAAAAATGCATCCATCTAAACTTCGGAATTCCCACCCTCCACTGCAGGGACCCTAAAGGGAAAAGTGAAACCACTTTAATATTCATACAATCCTTTGGTGTTTCATTCCAGAGTTGTGACACACTGACAAGCGATGGAACACTGAATCAAGCGATGAAACACTTGTCAGGTACAACCTCATTCCTCTATAACACATTTAGCAATATTCATAAATAGATCACAACACTTTCTTAGTCAAAAAAGTGGTTCCTTTTAGAAAAAAGAAGTGATATGGGAGTGGTTACTCACTCCATGTACATTCACATTAACTGTGCTGAAGGAGCAGGACACAGTTTGCATCCTGCGTTCAAAGTTCTTTCTTCCCCCTCTCTCTCAAATGGAGCAAAAGCAGAGACTGGTCATGGCCTATACCATTGCTGTTTTAGTCATCTTCTTTTGTAACTAAATTTAGCAAAGAGAAATTCTTCAGTCTCCCCATCGCGTCCCTGTCGAGTGTAACTTCGATGTGGAGATGCCGGCGTTGGACTGGGGTAAACACAGTAAGAAGTTTAACAACACCAGGTTAAAGTCCAACAGGTTTATTTGGTAGCAAAAGCCACGAGTGTAACTTCCACCAGGTAACAATGGATGAAGTTCCTCTGAGAAAGGCTTCCTGATGCACTTGTAGACCAGTCTAGAACTGTAAACTAACCTTTCAGTCCTTCCTTATTATTTAGTATCCAGCTTATGTGTTTAAATCTCTTTCCAATTTGTGATCTGAAGTCTATAATCTGCAGCATCATTCCAGGGCACAGCGAAGGATGAGGACAGGCATCGTACAAGTTGTCATTGCCAGCTGAGTTTATAGTTAGTCACATGTCCTCTCGTTTCCACCCCCCAAATTTTAATCCACATCCTTCAGGTTTCAATCTGCTGTTTCGAATGTTCAGGTTGCTCCGGTGTTGGAAAACTGCTGGGCTGCTTGCATTCCCGGAAGGAACATCCTGCCAGCAGATGACTCCCACCGAGGAAGGTTCTGCAACAAGGGAATAAAAAAGAAAATGTGTTTATTTTGAAACAGTGGCGAAGCTTTATGCACAGAAATAAATATCAGGCGGGACTTTACGGCCGCCCTCGTCCCGAAACAGTAAAATCCCACCCGAGTCAACGGACCTTCCCATGGGCTGCCCCTCGCCCGCTCCGATTCCCATGGCGGGCGGGATGGTAAAATTCCAACCATCATTTCTTTTCCTGTTTATTTCAATCTCCTTTCCTGAGAATGTTGTGTCTTATCCGATCCTTTCTTTCTCTACACAGACAGTACATTCTGCTCCCTCCCCTTTCCTTCTCCCCTATGTACTCTATGAACGGTATACTTTGTATAGTGCGCAAGAAACAATACTTTTCACTGCTCTGTATAACATATACGTACACACATATACATACATATATATTTATATTTTTATATATTTATATATATATACATACATACACACACACACACACTCCACAGTGAATCAAATCAGATCAAACCAAGAATCCATGTTGCACCTGTCAGATTGGACAGTGAGGGGCCTGGTGACCAGTTTGATCTCGTTCCCCCCAGCCAGCATTCCTCACTTGGCAGCAATTGGCAAATAGATAACAACTCAGACACAGAACCCCAGAGAAGCAGCTTCTCCCTATCTCAGAGACATTTTTAAAAATTCATTCATGGGACTTGGGCGTCGCTGGCTGGGCCAGCATTTATTGTCCGAGGGCAGTTGAGAGTCAACCACAATATACGGTGTAGAATTTACAGCACAGAAACAGGCCATTCAGCCCAGCTGATCCATGCTGGTATTAATGCTCCTCATGGGCCTCCACCCGCCCTACATCAACTCATCTAACATCAGAACCTCTATTCTTTTCTTCCTTTATCTATGTTCCTCTTGAATGCATCTCTGCTATTCACCTCAGCTACTCTCTGTCCAGCCTAGCTCAGTGATAACCGTCGTGCCTCCAAGTCAGAAAGCCGTGGCTTCAAATCCCGCTCCAGGACTGAGATCAAAAATCAAAGCCGCTACTTTTGAGTGCGGTACTGATCGAGGGAGTGCTGCACTGTTGGAGGTGCTAACTTTTAAATGAGAAGTTTACCTGCGGTCCCATCTGCCTCCTCCAGTGAATGTAAAAGACCGTATACCTCTGCAGCATAGAAACAGATGGGAACCCATGGCCACCGCCACATTGCTGTTTGTGGGATCTTGCTGTGTGTAAATTAGTTGCTGCATTTCCCACATTACAACAACGACTGAACATTTTCTGTAGAAGATTCACATGGACTCGAAACGTTAGCTCGGTTTCTCTCTCTCCACAGATGCTGCCAAACATGCTGAGCTTTTCCAGAATTTTCTGTTTTTATTTCAACCGCACTTCATTGACTGTAAAACACTGTGACATCCCAAGGTCATGAAAGGCACTATATAAATGCACATCTTTTTCTCTGGGTATTGAACATGGGGTTGGGGTGTGGTTAGCTAAGTGAACGAGTGGTTCAAAGCAGGTGGCACGGTGGCACAGTGGTTAGCACTGCTGCCTCACAGCGCCTAGCACTGCTGCCTCACAGCGCCAGGGACCCGGGTTCAATTCCGGCCTTGGGTCACTGTCTGTGTGGAGTTTGCACATTCTCCCCGTGTCTGCGTGGGTTTCCTCCGGGTGCTCCGGTTTCCTTCCACAGTCCACAGATGTGCAGGTTAGGTTGATTGGCCATGCTAAAATGACCCTAGTATCAGGGGATTAGCAGGTTAAATATGTGGGGTTACGGGAATAGTGCCTGGGTGGGATTATGGTCAGTGTAGACTCGATGGGCCAAATGGCCTCCTTCTGCACCTTGGGAATTCAATGATTCAAATAATCATTAACAGCATGGGGTATGATCCCCAGTTTGGCTGTGACAGACTTGGAGCCTGTCTTCATGCCTTGCCCTGTAGCAGAATTAATCAGGACATAAACCATGGTTTGTCAATCCACGAATAGCGAATGATACCAACTGGCAATGGAAGGCCAGGTATACTATCGCCAGCACTGCTCCGTACAAACACGGCAATTTTCTATAGTCTCAATAAACTGAACAATATTACCAAATCTCTCATTTTTAGTTTATTTATTATTGTCCCAAGTCGGCTTACATTAACGCTGCAATGAAGTTACTGTGAAAATCCCCTAGTCGACACACTCCGGCGTCTGTTCGGGTACACTGAGGGAGAATTTAGCATGGCCAATCCACCTAACTAGCACGTCTTTCAGACTGTGGGAGGAAACCGGAGCCCCCGGAGGAAACCCACGCAGACACGGGGAGAATGTGCAAACTCCGCACAGACAGTGACCCAAGGCCGGAATTGAACCCGCGTCCCTGGCGCTGTGAGGCAGCAGTGCTAACCCACTGTGCCATCCATTGGCTCTAGTTGGCTATCATCTGCCTTTATCATTATTGCAACATATTTACACCATTCCAATCCATCAATGGGCTCCGGTAGTTTCCACCTTGCAACTTGTTTCTATAATAAAACCGGTCACTGCAACATAAAACATTGGACCCACAAACAGGCCAATTGCATGACCTTATGTACTGGAACTCACTCAAGCTAGAGTGGTCATTGGCATGTCCTCATGTCCACCTCGTAGATCATTCCCCTCCAGCGGTTTCGAGCTCAAGGTTTCAATTTCTTCTCCACGCTTCCGTCGGGCTTTGTGCCTCCGGCGAAATCGACTGTGGGAAAACAAAATCCAGAGAAAGAGGCGTTACAAAAATATCTCTCACAAACTCATCAGATCGCGTGTCGCGCTTTCTTTAATCATAAAGCTTTCATTGCTATAGAAACATTTGAAGAGGCCACAATTAGGAAGGCAAATGGTATGTTCATCTTTATTGCAAATGGATTGGAGTACAAGAGCAAAATGATACACAGTACACCAGGTGTCTGTATAAAAGGGTACACAGTACGCCAGGTGTCTGTATAAAAGGGTACACAGTACGCCAGGTGTCTGTATAAAAGGGTACACAGTACGCCAGGTGTCTGTATAAAAGGGTACACAGTACGCCAGGTGTCTGTATAAAAGGGTACACAGTACGCCAGGTGTCTGTATAAAAGGGTACACAGTACGCCAGGTGTCTGTATAAAAGGGTACACAGTACGCCAGGTGTCTGTATAAAAGGGTACACAGTACGCCAGGTGTCTGTATAAAAGGGTACACAGTACGCCAGGTGTCTGTATAAAAGGGTACACAGTACGCCAGGTGTCTGTATAAAAGGGTACACAGTACGCCAGGTGTCTGTATAAAAGGGTACACAGTACGCCAGGTGTCTGTATAAAAGGGTACACAGTACGCCAGGTGTCTGTATAAAAGGGTACACAGTACGCCAGGTGTCTGTATAAAAGGGTACACAGTACGCCAGGTGTCTGTATAAAAGGGTACACAGTACGCCAGGTGTCTGTATAAAAGGGTACACAGTACGCCAGGTGTCTGTATAAAAGGGTACACAGTACGCCAGGTGTCTGTATAAAAGGGTACACAGTACGCCAGGTGTCTGTATAAAAGGGTACACAGTACGCCAGGTGTCTGTATAAAAGGGTACACAGTACGCCAGGTGTCTGTATAAAAGGGTACACAGTACGCCAGGTGTCTGTATAAAAGGGTACACAGTACGCCAGGTGTCTGTATAAAAGGGTACACAGTACGCCAGGTGTCTGTATAAAAGGGTACACAGTACGCCAGGTGTCTGTATAAAAGGGTACACAGTACGCCAGGTGTCTGTATAAAATGGTACACAGTACGCCAGGTGTCTGTATAAAATGATACACAGTACGCCAGGTGTCTGTATAAAATGATACACAGTACGCCAGGTGTCTGTATAAAAGGGTACACAGTACGCCAGGCGTGAGTGCAAAATGGTACAGGCTGGATTTATATTGGGCATTGCTGAGAACATACCAGGGGTTGTGTGTGTACCATGTTACTTACACCTGGAGTACTGTGTGTCACTGTGCTCACACTTGGTGTAGGTACGCTGTGGGTGTACCTACGGCACACACACTGCAGCTGTTGAAGGCAGCTCACCACCACCATCGAAGCAACTAGGGATGGGCAATAAATGCTGGTCAGCCAGCAACGCCCATGTCCCTTAAGCGAATATTAAAAAAAGGATAATTAGAAATAAGAACTCCATTACAGGTGTAATTGGGATTGACTCTACACTAGTAATCTCCCTTGTAACAGATGGTTTCTCAAACAAGTTATACCTAGCAGCACCCGCACTACACCAGATACAAGTCACTGAATAAATTGCAAAGTACTTTCCAAACGAAGACTCAGTAACAAGTTTGGTGCAGGGTTTGACCCCAACAGCCTCATCTACATCATCAACTTCCAAATGGACTTACTTAATAAAACAACCCTGGAGTATCACCAATGGAACTGCACAGCACAAGAGGCCATCCGGCCCATCATGCCTTGGATAAATACTTGAAGAGGGAACATTTGGAGGATGATGGGGAGAGAGCAGGTGGACAGGGACTAGATTGATTCCTGAGGTGAGAGAGAGAGGGGAGATCGAGTTGGGTGGGTCCATATTCTCTGGAGTTTAAAGGAATAAGAGGTGAGCATTGAAACATATAAGATTCTGAGAGGGTTCGACAGGGTAGACACGCAGAGGATTTTTCCCCTGTCTGGGGTTTCTACAAATGAGGGTCAATCATTTAGGCCAGAGACAAGGAGGAATTTCTTCACTCAAAGTGTTGTGAACCTTTGGAATTCTCTATCCCAGAGATGCTGAACGGTTGAGTATATTCAAGACTGAAATCAGTAGATTTTTGGATTTGAAGGGAAGCAGGGGATTTGGGGATGGGTGGAGTTGATGTACATCAACCACCATCACACGGAATGGTGAAGCAGGTTCAGTGTTCGGACGACAACTCCTGCTCCTATTTTGTATGTTCCTGTAACTGCGCTTTTAAAGAATAAGAGGCACAAGACCAAATGACCCCCCCCCCCCCGCTGTGATGCATCACAACCTCACTAATTTTACAGTTCTATCGAAAGTTCCCGAAACGTTAACTTTGCTTCTGTGCAACTTTACAATGTAGTTGACTCTCAACTGCCCTCTGAACAAGGGCAACTAGGGACTGGGCAATAAATGCTGGCCAGCCAACGACACCCATGTCCCCACGAAAGAATAAAACAATTCTCTTCAGAGATAGAATAGAATCCCTACAGTGCAGAAGGAGGCCATTCAGCCCTTCGAGTCTGAACCAACCACAATCCCACACAGGCCCTATTCCCGTAACCCTGCATATTTACCCTGCTAATCCCCCTGACACTAAGGGTCAATTTAGCATGGCCAATCAACCTAACCCGCACATCTTTGGACTGTGGGAAGAAACTGGAGCACCCGGAGGAAACCCACGCAAACACGGGGAGAATGTACAAACTCCACACAGATAGTGACACGAGGCTGGAATTGAACCCGGGTCCCTGGCACTGTGAGGCTGCAGTGCTAACCACTGTGCCACCTCTGCTGTCAGACCTGCTGAGTATTTGCAGCATCTTCTGTCTTCCTGTTTAGATTTCCAGCATCCGCAGTATTTTGGTTTGGCTTTTTCAGACATTCACAACTTTTCTGTAATTCCTTAAGACACAACAGAAATGGGAGTAAAGTATACCTAACTGCACACAGATACAGGTGATTATAATCAGAATGATCAGCACCAGCATGCTCAGAATCAGACCAATGATGATGAACCTGTCCTGTTTTCCAGTCTGATAGAACATATCCACCAATTCACACCGCGATCCCACATATCCAAACTTACACCTGTTAAAAAACAAGAGCAAATAAACTAATTAACAACCAGTTATTCAATAGTTTATGTTAATGAGCTTCGGGGTGAATAACAACTGACTGTCAGAAGAACAGCTTTTCTAATCTCAGAATTTCACCCACAGTTACAGAAAATGGCTGTAAATTGGGAGAGGGGAGTGTGCAGCGGGACCTGGGTGTCCTTGTGCACCAGTCTCTTATTCCTTGGAAAGACGGAGAATGAGGGGAGATCTAATAGAGGTATACAAGATTATGAAGGGTATAGATAGGGTGAACAGTGGGAAGCTTTTTCCCAGGTCGGAGGTGACGATCACGAGGGGTCACGGGCTCAAGCTGAGAGGGGCGAAGTATAACTCAGACATCAGAGGGACGTTTTTTACACAGAGGGTGGTGGGGGCCTGGAATGCGCTGCCAAGTAGGGTGGTGGAGGCAGGCACGCTGACATCGTTTAAGACTTACCTGGATAGTCACATGAGCAGCCTGGGAATGGAGGGATACAAACGATTGGTCTAGTTGGACCAAGGAGCGGCACAGGCTTGGAGGGCCGAAGGCCTGTTTCCTGTGCTGTACTGTTCTTTGTTCTTTGTTCTTTGAAGGGGGGGAGGTTTAACACAGATATCAGAAGGACATATTTCACACAGAGGGTCGTGGGGGCCTGGAATGTGTTGCCGGGCAAGGTGATGGAGGCGGACACACTGGGAACGTTTAAGACTTATCTAGACAGCTATATGACCGGAGTGGGAATGGAGGGATACAAAAGAGTGGTCTAGTTTGGACCAGGGAGCGGCGCGGGCTAATTGTTCCTTGTTTCTCGTTTCAAGGCTTCATTCTATGATCATCTTGCTGGTGCCAGTACAGAGCGAGACTGCGGATAGTTGGGAACCTGTCTCGGGGGCAGGGAATTCATATGGTGTTCATGGAAGTGGAAATGACTAGGGTTGGGAAGCATTTTCCGATCAGGGCCATTGTGATCTCCTGGACTCGTTTCGATCGCCTCAGGGGGTCGGAGAGGAATTTCCCAGATTTTTTTTTTTCCCCATATTGGCCCTGGGGTTTTTCACTCTGGGTTTTCGCCTCTCCCTGGGGATCACATGGTCTGGAATAGGGGGGTGGGGGTGAGTTAATAGGTTGTAATGAACAAAGCATCGTAGCTGTGAGGGACAGCTCGGTGGATAGGATATTGGTATGTAGATAGGCTGGAAAATTGGGCGGGGATCCTGGATTCAGGATTCAATCCTGGACCGGGGAGCGGCGCGGGCTTGGAGGGCCGAAGGGCCTGTTCCTGTGCTGTATTGTTCTTTGTTCTTCTTTGTTCTTTGTCGCTGAAGGTAAGCATGCAGGTGCAGCAGGCGGTAAAGAAGGCAAATGGCATGTTGGCCTTCATTGCGAGAGGTTTCGAGTACAGGAGCAGGGATGTGTTGTTGCAATTATACAGGGCCTTGGTGAGGCCACACCGAGAGTATTGTGTGCAGTTTTGGCCTCCTTTTCTGAGGAAGGATGTTCTTGCTCTCGGGAGAGTGCAGTGAAGGTTTACCAGGCTGATTCCAGGGGATGGTGGGACTGATGTATGAGGAGAGATTGACTAGGTTAGGATTGTTTTCGCTGGAGTTCAGATGAATGAGGGGGGATCTCATAGAGACTTATAAAATTCTAACAGGACTAGACAGGGTAGATGCAGCGAGGATGTTCCCGATGGTGGGGAGTCCAGAACCAGGGGTCACAGTCTGAGGATTCAGGGTAGACCATTTAGGACGGAGATGAGGAGACATTTCTTCACCCAAAGAGTGGTGAGCCTGTGGAATTCATTACCACAGGAAGTAGTTGATGCCAAAACATTGAATGTATTCAAGAGGCGGCTGGATATAGCACTTGGGGCAAATGGGATCAAAGGTTATGAGGGGAAAAGCAGGATTAGGCTATTGAATTGGACGATCAGCCATGATCGTAATGAATGGCGGAGCAGGCTCGAAGGGCCAAAATCTTCTGTTTCTATGCTGCAAATACTCCGTTCGTGCCCCGCCATGTGACCCGAGTATCTCCGATTATTCAGATTTTCAGCAGCTGCAGTATTTTATCTTTAGTATCCAGAGGAATAGCATTAATCAGAATTTCCTCATTGCTGACAAGTTGATTAATGATGCTCGGTAGAGGGTACATGGTACGGATAAATAACCCCCGCTGTGCCCACTCTTCCCCATTAGTCCTGTACTTTCTCCCCCCTGTTGTCTTTGGCTGCTTCACCTTTGACCCTTCCTCCATTACAGGGTCAGAGGTAGAGAAGTTCACTGATGACTGCACAACGTTCAGTGCCATTCACAACTCCTCAGATACTGAAACAGCCCATGGCCACATGCAACAAGAGCTTAAGGTTTATTTATTAGTGTCACAAGTAGGCTTACATTAACACTGCAATGAAGTTACTGTGAAAATCCCCTATTCGCCACACTTCGGTGCCTGTTCGGGTACACTGAGGGAGAGTTTAGCATGGCCAATACACCTAACCAGCACGAGATGTTAATCCAAGGCTCATCTGTCCTCTCAGCTGGATATAGAAGGACTCATGGCACAGTGGTTAGCACTGCTGCCTCACAGTGCCAAAGACCCAGGTTCAATTCCCAGTTTGGGTCACTGTCTGTGCGGAGTTTGTACGTTCTCCCTGTGTCTGTGTGGGTTTCCTCCGGGTGCTCCAGTTTCTCCCACAGTCCAAAGATGTGCGGGTTAGGTGGATTGGCCATGCTAAATTGACCCTTAGTGTCCATAGATGTATAGGTTAGAATAATTAGCCATGGTAAATGTGTGGGTTTATGGGGATAGGGCCAGGGTAAGATACTCTGTCAGAGAGAGACAGTGCAGACTCGATGGGCCGAATGATCTCCTTCTGCACTATAGGGATTCTATGAACTATTTCAAAGGAGATCAGGGGAGTTCTCACCAGCATTCTGACCAATATTAATCCTTAAACCATTGGATTATCTGATTTACCACCACACTGTTTGTGGGATCTTGCTGTATGCAAACTAGGCTGCTGCGTTTTCTGCATTACAACAGTGTCAACACTTCAAAAGATGTTTCATTGGCCGAAAAGCACATTGGGACGTCCTGAGATTGTGAAAGGGGCTATAGAAATGCAAATTCTTTCTTTTTACAAAGTTTACCAAACTAAATTAGATGGGAATTGCAGGGAACAGATTAAATGAAACTATAGTCAGTGGAGTCAGGGTGGGGAAGGATTGAATGTATTTCCAGCAGAAAGCACTTACACACAGGAAGGCTGTTGTTCAGATTGTATAAACCGACATTCTCCTTCAACACAGTAATCCCGTAACCTCTTTGGACACTTGGTGAAGTGTCCTGTCTGGGGAGATTCTGTAAGGTAATCTGTGAGCAGAAAAAGAAAATACATTTGGATTAATCTTGTGTTATGAGGGGGAGGTTAATCTCCTCTCTGAGAACTAACACTCAAACACTCAAAGAGAAGTACCTCTCTTCATAATCTGTTAAAGTGAGTGTGAGAAGGGGGATTATCTGCCCTTCAACAGCGTTTAATGATTAAATCAAAATAACTACCTGAAACTCTCTCTGAAAAACAACAAGTAGCAATTTATTTATCTAACTAACGGTAAACAGGTTAACTAAACTATTAACAAACCAAATAAAACACGATTCTAATGGAATGCTGTTTAGATAATTACAATTCCCACTTATTAACAAAAAATAGAATTTCTAGTCACTCTCAAAATTTCAACCAGGGTTGTGTTCCGGAATCTTTTGTTGGTACGTTTACGATTGAGGTGAAGCTTTCTCTTAAGACATAAATGTGGCTGTTACACTGTTACATGGGATAAAGGGGAAGGTGGCTAGATGGGTGGAGAACTGGCTTGGTCACAGAAGACAGAGGGTGGTAGTGGAAGGGTCTTTTTCCGGCTGGAGGCCTGTGACTAGTGGTGTACCGCAGGGCTCTGTATTGGGACCTCTGCTGTTTGTGATTTATATAAATGATCTGGAAGAAGGAGTAACTGGGGTGATCAGTAAGTTTGCGGACGACACAAAACTGGCAGGACTTGCAGATAGTGAGGAACATTGTCAGAGGCTACAGAAGGATATAGATAGGCTGGAAATTTGGGCAAGGAAATGGCAGATGGAGTTCAATCCTGATAAATGCGAAGTGATGCATTTTGGTGGGAATAATGTAGGGAGGAGCTACACGATAAATGGAAGAACCATAAAGGGTGTAGAGACGCAGAGGGACCTGGGTGTGCAAGTCCACAGATCTTTGAAGGTGACGTCACAGGTGGAGGTGGTGGTGAAGAAGGCATATGGCATGCTTGCCTTTATAGGACGGGGCATAGAGTATAAGAGTTGGGGTCTGATGTTGCAGATGTATAGAACGTTGGTTCGGCCGCATTTGGAATACTGCGTCCAGTTCTGGTCGCCACACTACCAGAAGGACGTGGAGGCTTTGGAGAGAGTGCAGAGGAGGTTTACCAGGATGTTGCCTGGTATGGAGGGGCTTGGTTATGAGGAGAGATTGGGGAAACTGGGGTTGTTCTCCTTGGAAAGACGGAGGATGAGGGGAGACTTAATAGAGGTGTATAAAATTATGAAAGGCATAGATAGGGTGAACGGTGGGAAGCTTTTCCCCGGGTCGGTGGTGACGTTCACGAGGGGTCATAGGTTCAAGGTGAAGGGGGGGAGGTTTAACACAGATATCAGAAGGACATATTTTACACAGAGGGTCGTGGGGACCTGGAATGCGCTGCAGGGCAAGATGGTGGAGGCGGACACACTGGGAACGTTTAAGACTTATCTAGATGGCTATATGAACGGAGTGGGAATGGAGGGATACAAAAGAGTGGTCTAGTTTGGACCAGGGAGCGGCGCGGGCTAATTGTTCTTTGTTTCTCATTTCAAGGCTTCATTCTATGATCATCTTGCTGGTGCCAGTACAGAGCGAGACTGCGGATAGTTGGGAACCTGTCTCGGGGGCAGGGAATTCAGATGGTGTTCGTAAAGCAGAAGGGGAAATGAATAGGTTTGGGAAGCATTTTCTGATCTGGGCCAGTGTGATCTCCTGGACTCGTTTCGATCGCCTCAGGGGGTCGGAGAGGAATTTCCCAGATTTGTTTTCCCCATATTGGCCCTGGGGTTTTCACTCTGGGTTTTTGCCTCTCCCTGGAGATCACATGGTCTGGAATGGGGGGGTGGGGGTGAGTTAATAGGTTGTGATGAACAAAGCATCGTAGCTGTGAGGGACAGCTCGGTGGATAGGATATTAGGATGTAGATAGGCTGGAAAATTGGGCGCGGGTTTGGAGGGCCGAAGGGCCTGTTCCTGAGCTGTATTGTTCTTTGTTCTTTGTTGTTCTTTGTACACAAGTAATGGAGAGAGAGATTGGGTAGAGTCAGTATGGATTTATGAAAGAGAAATCATGTTTGACAGACTGTTGAGAATTATGTAATTAGTACAACAGATAAGAGGGAACCAGTGGATGTGGTGTATTGGGATTTTCAGGAAGGTTTCAATAAGACCCCTCTTATTGAGACCCATAGGGAGGTTAGTAACTAAAATTACAGCTCCTGGGATTGGGGGAAAACATACTGATATAGACGGAGGATTGGTTAACAGATAGAAAACAGTAGGGGCAAGTGGATCATTCTCGCGTTGGCAGGCTGTGACTAGTGGGGCACTGCAAGGATCCGTCCTTGGGGCCCCAGCTGTTCACAATCGCTATCAATAATTTGGATATGGGGGCTAAATTTAAATATTTCTAAATTTGCTGATGACACAAAACTGGGTGGAAATGTGAGTTGTGAGGAGGATGCAAGGTGGTTTCAAGGGAATTTAGGCTAAGTGAGTGGGCAAGAACATGGTAGATTGCACATAATGTAGAAAAATATGAAGTTATCCCCTTTTGTGGGTATGGGCGGCACGGTGGTTAACACTGCTGCCTCTCAGCGCCAGGGATCCAGGTTCAATTCCCACTTGTGTCACTGTCTGTGTGGAGCCTGCACGTTCTCCCCGTGTCTGCGTGGGTTTCCTCCGGGTGCTCTGGTTTCCTCCCACAGTCCAAAGATGTGCGGGTTAGGTGCATTGGCCGTGCTAAATTTCCCCTTAGTATCAGGGGGACTGGCAAAGTAGATACATGGGGTTACAAGGATAGGGGTTGGGTGGGAATGTTGTTAGTGCAGCCTTGATGGACTGAATAGCCTCCTTCTGCTGTAGGGATTCCATAAAACAGAAATGCAGAATATTTCTTAAATGGCGAGAGACTGGGAAATACTGATGCCCAAAGAGATCTGATGTTCTTGTTCTTAAGTGGTATTTGTAAAGCGGTGATGAATTATAATTATAAACAAGAGCTACTCCTGGTACACAAAAGATGGGCTGATTGATTTTCTTCTGAGCTGCAATCTCAATTGTGCTACATGAGGCGACACAGTTAGCACTGCTGCCTCACAGTGCCAGGGACTGGCGGGTTCAATTCCTGGCTTGCGTGACTGTGTGGAGTTTGGAGGACTCCACACACATCTCTATTCCACCTTTTGCTTGGGAAAAAGATACAGAAGTCCAAGGTCACGTACCGACCGACTCAAGAACAGCTTCTTCCCTGCTGCTGTCAGAGTTTTGAATGGACTTACCTCGCATTAAGTTGATCTTTCTCTACACCCTAGCTATGACTGTAACACTACATTCTGCACTTTCTCCTTTCCTTCTCTATGAACGGTATGCTTTGTCTGTAAAGCGCGCAAGAAACAATACTTTTCACTGTATCCCAATACATGTGACAATAATAAATCAAATCAAATAACTTATTCCTTTCTTTTTCACATAATCACCCAGTTTCCTGTTAAATGCTTCTTTTAAATATTTGCGTCAGCCACTCCCTGTGGCAATGAGTTCCACATTCCACCCCCCCCCCACCCCACTCCCCATAGGAGCGAGTTCCACATTTCCCCCCTCCCCACGGGAGCGAGTTCCACATTCCCCCCACTCCCCGTGGGAGCGAGTTCCACATTCCCCCCACTCTCTGGGTAAAGAAGCTTTCCTTGACTTCCTGAAATGGTTCATTAGTGACTGCCTTACACTTTTGACCTGTAATATGTTTGAAAATACCACGCTTATGCTTGAAGTTTTCTATGTTTTTCCTTTGCTCTGTATTTTTAAATGTCTTTTCATTTGTGAATTTACCAGAAATTTCAGTTGAAAAATTGATGGCTAAAACTCTGATTTTAACTGAATCCATTGTTTAAAATTGGTACGTATCCCTCATTGCTCTCAGCTGGAGTTCCACTCTGTTGCTCCTTTATGAATACACGCACACACAGTTTTAAAAGTTTGGAACTCTCTTCATAGAATCCTTACAGTGCCGAAGGAGACCCATTCAGCCCAGAGTCTGTACCGACCTCAATCCCCCCCAGGCCCCACCGGAAGGAATTGATAAAAGTCTCACACAAAACCAGCTGTAAAACACAGGTCATGACGAAAGGATACTTTGGTAAAAGTGGATGCTGCTGGAAATGCTTGCTAAGGTTACCTATCTAACTTGTGAACAGACTGACAGTAGGAGGGGTTGCACTCACAGCACAGCCGACAAGTTAATCTGGTTTCAACCACACCCACGATTGCTTCTTTAATGTCACCACATTTCATTAGCGTTGCGTAACACATCAAAAAGTTCTTCGGGTTTTTTTTTGGTCCCTCCAACAGTAATAACAAATCAAACAAACCCTCAGCAAGTCTCCCAATTCTTCACAACTTCTAGAAGAAAGCCAGCTGCATCATTTGGTGTTCGACCCAAAACATTAAAAAAAACTTAACACAACCTTGCTGAATTTTCTTGCGGTTGATAAATGGAAACACAATCTTTTGGCCAAGACACAAACCCGACTCAGTTCCAGCCTTGCTACTTTCCGCCCTGGCAGCAGCACAGGGGGAGTTAATAGAAACCAACTTGAAACTGGCAATAAATCGGCCGTATCACTCAATCTCATGCTTTGGTTCTTGCTGCTGTTATCAATGGCTTTATCATCCTGATTTACCCTCCAGGATTCTGAATCCTGATTTACAACATCCTGGGGATCACCGTTGACCAGAACCCGTACTGGACTAGCCATGTACAAGCTACAAGCGCAGATGGAAGGCTGGGAATTCTACGGACAGTATCTCACCTCCCGACTCGTCAGAGCCTGTCCACAAGACAGAAGCCAGGAGTGCAATGGAACACCAAGATGGGTCAAGGAAAGCACATACACCACCAGCTGCAAGCTCCTCTCCGAGTCACTCATCATCCTGACTTGGAAATATATCGGCCATTCCTTCACTGTCGCTGGGACAAAATCCTGGAACTTCCTCCCTAACCGCACAGTGGGTGCACCCTATACCACATGGACTGCAGCGGTTCAAGAAGGCAGCTCACCACCACTTTCTCAAGGGGCAATTAGGGATGGACAATAAATGCTGGTCTATCCAGTGACACCCACATCCCTGGAATAATTTTTTCTGAAAGGGAGATGTTGGCCATATTGCCCTCTCTAGAATAACAGGGAGTCAAATTCACCAATGTTCTTTCTCATGTCCGAGGGCCAAATCTATCCCTCAAAATCATTAACCCAGATGATCTGTTCATTATTCCATTGCTGTGTGGGATCTTACTGTGCCTAAATTGGCTGCTCAGTTTCTGACATTACAGCTGTGATTATATAAAAATCATGAAACAGAAATGAGGATTATAGGAACAGGAGTAGGCCATTCAGCCCATCGGGTCTGCTCCGCCATTCAATACGATCATGGCTGATTGGACAATTCAATACCTTTTACACCCACAATCCCCCATAATCCTTTAGGTTTTTGGTGATCAGGAATCTCTCAATCTCTGCTTTAAACACACTCAGCGACTGAGCTTCCCCAGCCCTCCGGGATGGAGAATTCCAAAGATTCACCACCCTCTGCGTAAAGAAATTCCTCCTCATCCCGGTCCTAAGTATCATAGAAACCCTACAGTGCAGAAGGAGGCCATTCGGCCCATCGAGTCTGCACCGACCACAATCCCACCCAGGCCCTACCCCCACATATTTTACCTGTTAATCCCTCTAACCTACGCATCTCAGGACTCAGGCTTCCCCCTTATTGTGAAATTGTTCCCTGGTTCTAGACTCCCCAACCTGGGGAAACATCTTACCCACATCGACCCTGTCTATCTGTTTAAATAGTTCGTAATTTCAATGAGATCCCCTCTCATTTTTCCAAACTCTAGAGAACACAATTCCAGTTTCCCCAATCTCTCTCCATAAGACAGTTCCACCATCCCAGGAACAAGTCTGGTGAACCTTTGTTGCACTCTCTCTGTGGCAATAATCAGTCTAACACACACACACTCCCCACACTATCCCCCACACATGCTGCTCCCCCCTCTCTCTCACACACACACACTCTACACTATACACACATGCTTCTCACACACAATGCACGCATGCACATACGTACATACACTACTCTCTGAAATGGAGGGTAGTTAGTGGCCGAGCCAGCGATGCCACATCCCGTAAATAAATAGGAAAAAACACACGCGCTCCTCTCTCTATCGGTAGCCAACACTGTGTGAATGGACAAGCCGGAAGGACAGCTTTTTCCAAATTTAAAATGGCTGGCCTACAGGGAAACCTTCAGAACATCAAGATTCCAGTTTGGGCAATGCAGGATCAACCTTTTTTTTTTAATAATCGTTCCTGGGATGTGGGCGTCACTGACTGGGCCAGCATTTATTGCCCATCCAAGCGGGAATTTTAGACTAAACCACATTGCTGTGGCTCTGGAGTCACATGTAGGCCAGACCAGGTAAGGACGGCAGATTTCCTTCCCTAAAGGACATTAGTGAACCGGATGGGTTTTTCCGACAATGGTTTCATGGTCATCGGTAGATTCTTAATTCCAGATATTTTTTATTGAATTCGAATTCCACTATCTGCCGTGGGTGGAATTTGAACCCTGGTCCCCAGAACATTACTCTGCAGTCCAGCGACAACATCACTGCCTCCATATCAAAGAGAGATTAGTTTGTCATCATCTCATTGTAATTATGGGAAGCAAATACACTGCCACGTTTCTGACATTACAGCTTTTCAAAAGAACTCACTTGAAAAAAAGCGACTATAAACAAGATACGTATCTAAAGAGGCAGGAGGTCAAGTTCCACTCCAGAGACTGGAACACACAATGAAGGCTGTCACTCACTACGGCATAGGGGCAGCGCCGCACCGTCAGACAGGACGGCAAGGTGGCACAGTGGTTAGCACTGCTGCTTCACAGCGCCAGGGACCCGGGTTCAATTCCGGCTTCGGGTCACCGTCTTTGTAGAGTTTGCACATTCTCCCCGTGTCTGCGTGGGTTTCCTCCGGGTGCTCCGGTTTCCTCCCACAGTCCAAAGATGTGCTGGTTAGGTGGATTGGCCATGCTAAAATTATCCCACTAGTGTCAGGGCGATTAGCAGGGTAAATGAGGGTTATGGGAATAGGACCTTGGTGGGATTGTGGACGGTACAGGCTCGATGGGTCAAATGGCCTCCTTCTGGACTGTAGGAATTTTATGATTCTATTCTATGATGCCAACTTTGAGGTGAGACGTTAAATTGAGGTCCCAACTGCCCTCTCAGGGGGAAGATCCCATGACATTGTTTGGAAGGAGAGCTCTCCCTGGTGTCACAGCCAAATGTTCGTCCCCCGGTCAATATCTCTTAAACAGAGCTTCAGGTCATTACCTCGTGGCTGGTGTGGGAGCTTGCTATGCATAAGGCCAGTGCCAAGTTTCCTACAACAATGACTAATTTCAAAAGTACCCAATAGAAAACACATGTAACACTGAGGAGAAGTTAAGTAATTTCCTAATTGCTTCTTTTACTGGAGATCCACCAGGCATGACACAGTGGTTGGCACTGCTACCTCACAGCGCCAGGGACCTGGGTATGATTCCGGCCTCGAGTGAGTGTGTGGAGTTTGCATGCTCTTCCTCGTGTCTGTGTGGGTTTCCTCCGGGTGCTCCGGTTTCCTCCCACAGTCCAAAAGACGTGCAGGTGAGGTGGATTGGCCATGCTAAATTGCCCCTTAGTGTCCAAAGATGGATAGGTTAGGGAGATTAGTGGTGTAAATATGTGGGGTTACAGGGAGGGTGGTCTTGGATAAGATGCTCCGTCGGAGGGTCAGTGCAGACTCGATGGGTTGAACGGCCTCCTTCTGCACTGTAGGGATTCTATGAGATCGATAGGTTTTGCCTATTGCCATGAAAATCGATGAGCCGCAAGTTTCTTCAGACAGGCCAGCGCCACTTTGGAAGCATTCCTGGATAAATACTGCTTTTTATAGACTGCCATCAAATCATAAAATATTTATTATGATTGCATCTTTGGATTCTTTCTTGTAACCAACATTCTGCAATCTAATTTTAACAGTTTCACTTTAACTGAATGTCGAGGGAATAATGTAAAGATTTAATGGGTGCATGGAGCACAGAAGCACAGGTGTTTTGCCAACACTTATTACTAACTGAAGCCCAGCAGAAATAGATAGCATCCAATTTTAGATACCGTACTTCAGGAGGGATGTCAAAGCCTCGAGGAGGGTGCAGAGGAGACTTTACCAGAAAGGGGTCCAGAGATGAGAGAGTTCAATTATGTGGAGGGAGTGGAGAGGCTGAGATTGTTCTTCTCAGAGCAGAGATGGGGAAGGAGTGGTCTAGTAGAGGTGTTCAGGATTATGAGGATATTTGATACAAGTATATATAGGGAGATGGGTGAGTAACAAGAGGACACAGATTTAAGGTGATTGTCAAAGAAAGGAGGGAAGGTGAGGAGATGATTTTTTTCCCCCCCCCCAGTGAGTCATGATGACCTGCAGTCCGCTCACTGCTCGAAAGAGCGGTGGAAGCAGATTCACGAGGAATACTAAATATTGGTTTGGTCTCGACGATAGCATCGAATTCTGGGACCACATTTTAGGGAAGGATGTGAAGGCATTGGAGAAAGTGTAGAAACGATTGATGAGAGCGATTCCAGGGATGAGGAACTTCAGACATGAAGATAGGTCTGAGAAATGGAGTCACAGGTGGACAGAGTGGTGAAGAAGGCATTCGGCATGCTTGGCTTCATCGGTCAGAACATTGAATACAGGTGTTGGGGCGTCTTGTTGAAGTTGTACAAGACATTGGTAAGGCCACACTTGGAATACTGTGTACAGTTCTGGTCACCCTATTATAGAAAGGATATTATTAAACTAGAAAGAGTGCAGAAAAGATTTACTAGGATGCTACCGGGACTTGATGGTTTGAGTTATAAGGAGAGGCTGGATAGACTGGGACTTTTTTCTCTGGAGCGTAGAAGGCTGAGAGGTGATCTTATAGAGGTCTATAAAATAATGAGGGGCACAGATCAGCGAGATAGTCAATATCTTTTCCCAAAGGTAGAGGAGTCTAAAACTAGAGGGCATAGGTTTGTGAGAGGGGAGAGATACAAAAGGATCCAGAGGGGCAATTTTTTCACACAGAGGGTGGTGAGTGTCTGGAACAAGCTGCCAGAGGTAGGAGTAGAGGTGGGTACAATTTTGTCTTTTAAAAAGCATTTAGACAGTTACATGGGTAAAATGGGTATAGAGGGATATGGGCCAAATGCGGGCAATTGGGACTAGCTTAGTGGCAAAAACTGGGTGGCATGGACAAGTTGGACCGAAGGGTCTGTTTCCATGCTGTAACCCTCTATGACGCCATAAGGTGGGACTGCCTCGTTCCTGGCGAGGGGTGGTCGTGGGGCAGAGGAAGAGATGGGGGGAGAGATGAGTGTCACTGAGCCGGCACAGATATGGTGAGCTCCTTCTCCGTTTGTGATTCTAAGATTGAGAATGAAATTTATGTTGCAAATAAGCAGCTAGATTAAGTTTTCAGCCAATCAGGAATGACCATGAAGACTTGTGGGAACACTAACATCCTTGGCACAGAACACTAACTGGTTTCAAAAACAAAGACTCTTCCCCGTTGCCAGTTAAAAATACAATTCAAGCCTCTCCGTGTTTACATATTCTTTCAAAAAACAGTTGATTTTTCGCTGCAACATCTTTTCAAACATTGTCACCAGGGAGACTGAAGTGTTCGCCATGTTTCCAAGCTCTGACCTTTGTCAATCATAAATCCTGTCAAACATACAACAGATTCTGATAGGAGAGAGAGAGAGAGAGAGAGACGGATTCAGCAATCTGCTCAATGGGTCAAACACAGAACCGTCGGGAAGTATTTGCTACAACTCAGCTGCTCACTTGTCAGGAACATTGACAGCCCACCTGGAGTGTTAGTGGAATTAAATCTCAACAACGCACTTAGCATCTAAACTGAATGGTCCGAAAGTGTGATAGGATAAGAATTACTCTCAACATGCAGATAGATGGAAACCTGCCTCAAAGGATAACACAGAGTCTCTCAGTCAAAAAGCTGTGGATTCAAGTTTCCACATCAGAAACGTGGACACAAAATCCAGCCTGACACATGCAGTGCGGCGCAGAGGGGGCGCCACCCTGCCTGAGGCTCGGGGCAGGGGGGGGGGCGCCAACCTGCCTGAGGCTCGGCGCAGAGGGGGCGCCGCACTGCCCGAGGCTCGGCACAGAGGGGGCGCCGCACTGCCCGAGGCTCGGCACAGAGGGGGCACCGCGCTGCCCGAGGCTCGGCGCCGAGGGGGCACCGCGCTGCCCGAGGCTCGGCGCCGAGGGGGCGCTGCGCTGCCCGAGGCTCGGCACAGAGGGGGCGCCGCGCTGCCCGAGGCTCGGCGCCGAGGGGGCGCTGCGCTGCCCGAGGCTCGGCACAGAGGGGGCGCCGCGCTGCCCGAGGCTCGGCGCAGAGGGGGCACCGCGCTGCCCGAGGCTCGGCGCAGAGGGGGCACCGCGCTGCCCGAGGCTCGGCGCAGAGGGGGCACCGCGCTGCCCGAGGCTCGGCGCAGAGGGGGCACCGCGCTGCCCGAGGCTCGGCGCAGAGGGGGCGCCGCGCTGCCCGAGGCTCGGCGCAGAGGGGGCGCCGCGCTGCCCGAGGCTCGGCGCAGAGGGGGCACCGCGCTGCCCGAGGCTCGGCGCAGAGGGGGCACCGCGCTGCCCGAGGCTCGGCGCAGAGGGGGCACCGCGCTGCCCGAGGCTCGGCGCAGAGGGGGCACCGCGCTGCCCGAGGCTCGGCGCAGAGGGGGCACCGCGCTGCCCGAGGCTCGGCGCAGAGGGGGCACCGCGCTGCCCGAGGCTCGGCGCAGAGGGGGCACCGCGCTGCCCGAGGCTCGGCGCAGAGGGGGCACCGCGCTGCCCGAGGCTCGGCGCAGAGGGGGCACCGCGCTGCCCGAGGCTCGGCGCAGAGGGGGCACCGCGCTGCCCGAGGCTCGGCGCAGAGGGGGCACCGCGCTGCCCGAGGCTCGGCGCAGAGGGGGCACCGCGCTGCCCGAGGCTCGGCGCAGAGGGGGCACCGCGCTGCCCGAGGCTCGGCGCAGAGGGGGCACCGCGCTGCCCGAGGCTCGGCGCAGAGGGGGCACCGCGCTGCCCGAGGCTCGGCGCAGAGGGGGCACCGCGCTGCCCGAGACTCGGCGCAGAGGGGGCGCCGCGCTGCCCGAGGCTCGGCGCAGAGGGGGCACCGCGCTGCCCGAGGCTCGGCGCAGAGGGGGCACCGCGCTGCCCGAGGCTCGGCGCAGAGGGGGCGCCGCGCTGCCTGAGGCTCGGCGCAGAGGGGGCGCCGCGCTGCCCGAGGCTCGGCGCAGAGGGGGCGCCGCACTGCCCGAGGCTCGGCGCAGAGGGGGCGCCCCGCTGCCCGAGGCTCGGCGCAGAGGGGGCACCGCGCTGCCCGAGGCTCGGCGCAGAGGGGGCACCGCGCTGAACTGAAAGCTTGTCTTACTGCTAAGGATGTAGAGATTCAATGGTGTTATTTCAATGTTCACGGCAGCTCCCTCTGTGTCCTGGTCAATATTTATGTCTCAGCTGACATCATTAAAACAGATTAGTTGGCTATCACATCGCTGTTTTTGGAAAAATCGGTTCTCTTATTTCCTATATTACAACAACGGCTACACATGTAAGGGAAATTGTACTGGATATTGTATGAGTTTAGTATGAAATTCAGATTCACTTGTAAGGGAAATTGTACTGGATATTGTATGAGTTTAGTATGGAATTCAGATTCATAGGTTTTAGTGAAATAATAAAGCAGATTTAGATAAGTAGTGAAAATGGGTATATAACCTAAAGTAACTTCGTGTGACCTAATATAATCAAGTGTAGTCGATATGATCAAAGTGGAGAAACTAGAGAAGTAATATAGCAATCACTAATTAAGGAAAGCAGACAATAGTCACTTAAGAAAACAAGGAAGACTGCTCGGTGGTTCAACTTAATAGTGGACCATAAATCAGCAGGGGGGATGTCTTTTCTTCTAAACACATTCGCCTTAGCCTACAAAACCACGATTATTGTACAAACAGAAAAGTTCAGATAAGAGCAAGAGTTATAACCACCATGGTTTAAGAAACGAAGAGATATAACAGGGAACGACCGATTGCAAAGAAAACAGATAAAGGGTCAACTAAAAATAATGGTGGCCAAAGAAAGATAGGGCTGTAGGGTAAGATAACAACCAAGGACAGGCTGTAAAAGGGAGAGGAGGATCTTGAAATATGAGGCTGAAATGTACATAAAAGACTGTAAGCCCAAGGGCTCTTTGGAGTGTTCCGGACGTTCCCGACTTTATCTCTTGTGCTGAGAAATAAAGTCTATTGCTTGGAAGATCGCTGCTCAGACTCTCTGTTTTAATTGATGTGAATAAATTGTCGTCCTGGGGAACCACGACAAAATTGGCGCTGCGAGCAGGGTTGGTGAGAGATCGCCCAGAAAAGCATCTGGAAGGAGTGGCGGAGACGGTGGTCCAACCGGAACCGAGAGGTCCCCAGCCGGCCTTCTGTCAACAAGGTAAGCAGACTTGCATGCATGTAAATCCTTGTTGTCAGAAAGGGGTTTTCTCGAGGCCCGGTGCGCCCGGCTCTCTGCTGGTCCTGGATCTCCCCAACCCAAAAAGATATCCTGCACAGGTAAAACCAAATTGTGTAAAAATTTTGAGAGACTGAGTCTGATCCGAAGAGCAGAATTTTTGCATGCAAAAGCGCGCTGCGAATACTGTATTGTCTGTGAATGGGTAAAAAGTGAGACGGGAAAAAGGCCGAAAGCTAAAGTAATGCAATTAGGTTAAGTCAAGCGGTTTGGAGCGGGTTTTTCAGGTCACGACTTGCCCAGAAGAGAGTAAGTGTGGGAAAACCTGCCAGTCCAAACCTACCCAGGACCTCGGGTAAGGGACGTCAACCGAGAGGGAGAGAGATCAGTGAGAGATCGCTCTCTGACCTAATACAGTAGCCAAAAGCACAGGAGTGGATTTTAACCACAGGAAAGGGGAGTAGCAGCTAGAATAGAGGAAGTAAAAGACCAATTTGAACAAACTGGTCTGAGAAAACAGCGTGAAGGACAGAAATAAGAGAGAGAGTCGGAACATAGGTAGGGTAATAACTAACAACTTGGAAAGATTACCCTGACAAAATTGCCTGGTGGCAAGATTGAGAATAACTAATCTTTGAATAATAACAAAAACGGAAGCAACACTGGATTGGAAAAAGATTACACACATAATTAACTTAGAGGAGATAAAGAATGAGTGGCCGTATGTAAATTGGGAAAGAATAGTCGATAGGAATTGGATAGACGAAATAAAATTGGAAACCCTAGAGAAATTAATAAAGGGATCTGACCGATACAGGATTCTTATACACATAGACGAGCAAGTGAAAACCTACTACCCTCTGGCCCGGGAGAGGAAAATAGTGCCGGGACAGGGGACTACGGGGAAGTGGATATCAGGACCCCGGTTAGAATTACAGATATTGGCAAAAGAAATCCAAAGGAAAGGTAAACAGGGGACTGAGCACGGAAAAACAATACAGCAAGTAATAATCACTGTGATACCTAACTCTGACGGACTAAGTGACAAAAATTGCGACAGTGATCCAAAAAGACGAGTAATGGCGCACCAAGTTAAGACACCAGTGGAGATATTAGGGGATAAGTTCCCAGCCCTTAGGGGAGATATAGAACACGTCTCTAAAAAATGGGCCAAAAGAACAAATAAGACTAATACACAGTGGCCGGAGGAAGGCACATGGTCCATAGAGAGGTGTGAGGACCAGAAGGGAATGATAAAGAACTATAAAATTAAGGATAAATCGAGCAAAAGAAGGGAAAAGCGAGAAAAGGAGTTAGAGATATTAGCCCTATTCCAACAAGAAGGGAAAGAGAGAAGAGGGGTATGGAGGGGAGGTAGAATGCAGATGCCAGTACAACTTGAGGAAAAAGCAAAATTGGAAGATCCAAACGTAGCCCCACCCCCATACTTAGAGAAACAGAGCTCCACGGGACTGTACCCAGTTATATCAGGCACAATGAATTTTGAGGGAGAATATGACATAGAACAGATGACGAAGGTGGAGAAGGGACACGGAGAGGGACATTCTAATAGACCCACTGACCAACTCCATGTTCCGGGCTGCAATCCTAGAGGGCTTGCCAGCCCCAGCTAAGACAAGGCTGGAGGAAGTGGTGGGCTTGGACTCAAAAAATTACCGAGAGTTTGTGGATTATGTTGCCCATGCAGTAGAGAGACATCGCAAAGATGAAAAGAATGCAGACAAACAGCTGAAGGAGGTACAACGTAAACTCCTTCAGGCACAGTTGGAGGAGATCAAAAGCAAGGATAAACTGAAGGCAAAAGAGGATCTCGCACCCAGAAAAATAGCACCAATGATGGTGGAGCAAAAGCCAGAGGAAACACCTGCACTAATCAAAGGGGGGAGCGGAGATGGAGGCCAGCCCGTCATAACCTATAACATTTCTGCCTTCCCACTGTCCATGAACCCAGGAGCCTATGGCCTAAATTATCAAAACCCATACGCCCTGCAAAGTCAGACTGACTGGAATAGAAATGGGAAAGGACAGGGAGGTGGTAGGCCACCCTATCAGAATCAGAGAGGACAGGGACAGGTTAAACATCAGACTCCGAGACAGGGACCACTGCCTGGCCCTTCAGGTGTGTGTTGGGGGTGCGGGGAGGCAGGGCACATAAAAAGGAATTGCCCGCGGAATTTCCCCAGACAGGGAGAAAACCAGCAGCAGACAGGCCAACAACTGATCCAAGGATCGCCAAACAGCATCCCGATGTTTCAGGGGCCGGTAAACCATCAGAATTCCCCATAGGGAGGCCCAGAGAACCCCGAAATGGTAGGACAGTACGTACAGATAACAGAAACTGCAGAGCAGGAACCTATAGTTAACGTTAGAGTAGGAGGGATCGAGGTCCCCATGATGATAGACACCGGCGCCACATGTTCGTGCATGCAAACGAAATATGCGGATCACTAACCATTGTCAAACCAGTTTGTAAAAACTGTGGGGTTCTCGGGGAAAGTAACATTAGCTCGAATGACGACGCCGGTGCCTGTTACCATTGGAAATAAGACAACTCATGTACCTATTTTAGTATGTGATAAAACTCCTTTAAATCTATTGGGAAGGGATGCAATCCTAGGTTTAGGACTGAAATTAGAATGCACTGAACAAGGAATTGATTTGATGGGAATGTATCCACTTGAAATACCAGGAAAGGAAGGGGTTAATGTATCTTGGTTGGGAGATATAGAGGAACAAGTTAAAAAACAGATATGGGAAGTTTGGGGAAAGCTTATAAACACTTGGGTTCCACAAGCCAAATGGCCAAGAACAGAATTACACAGTACAATGATATTTGATGAAGGGCAGGAACCTGAGATACAGGAGAAATGGGAAAGGGAGGCAGGACGAGAACAGGAAATAAAGTCAGGAAGTATTTTAATCGGACTAGAGGGAGTGGCCCTCACCATTGTTAGGAATGAATGGGTTAACAAATGGTTCTCTGTATCTGGGGCGGAGCCACATGTCACATTGAAAGTGAATCCGGGATACAGATCAAAAGACCTAGGACCAATGGTGTTGAGAGCACAAGATTTAGAATTTGTCCAGACAGACAATGTAGATATTTGGACGTCCAGCAATGGACAAATGACGAAAATAATTTTGGATGTTAAAATGCTTGGGAAACCGAAGCAGATAACAATAGGAGTGCAAATCGAGAAACAGGAACTGGAGTGGAGAGAGAGGTTAGAGCAGGATTTGAACTCCCTCCCGCAGGAGTTGTGGTCCAGACAGGACACGGATGTAGGGAGGGTCAAAAACGCTAATCCAGTTGAAGTCAGATTAAAGATAGGATGCCAGGGGCCGTATAGGCCGCAATACCCAATCAAGACAGAAGCAATTGAAGGAATTAGAGGGACAATTAAGGGATTGATAGAAGCAGGGGTATTAAAAGAAACCCGGAGCAGGTGTAATACACCGCTACTACCAGTGAAAAAGGCGGACGGAGAAAAATGGAGATTGGTGCATGACCTAAGGGCAATTAATGAGGTAGTGGAAGATATGCCAGCAGAGGTTCCAAACCCTTATACCTTGATGACAAATATACCACCTGAAAGTAGATGGTTTACTGTAATAGACCTATGTTCGGCATTTTTTAGTGTACCACTAGCTCAAGAAAGTCAGTATCTCTTTGCATTTACGTACGAGGGGAAACAATACACATACAATAGGATGCCCCAAGGATTTAAACATTCCCCACATGTATTCAATCAGGTGTTGAGAGCAGATTTAGAAGGAATACAGTTGGAAGGAACACTGATACAATATGTGGATGATTTATTATTATGCACAGGAGCACAAGAACAGTGCAGGAAGGATAGTTTAAAACTATTGAAAAGACTAGCAGAAGGGGGTCATAAAGTTTCCAGGAAAAAGCTGCAGCTGTGCCAGAAAAAGGTAGAATACTTGGGAAGAGAAATATCAGCAGGACAGAAGGAGATAGCTTCACAGCAAATAGAAGCAGTACTAAAAGTTCCGAAACCACAGACGGTGGGACAAATGATGACATTTTTGGGAATGACAGGATTCAGTTCAGAATGGGTGGAAAGCTATGCCGAAAAAACGCAGGCACTACGAAAGATAATGAAGGAGGCAGGGTGTGACGAATTAAAAGCCAAACTAAAATGGGATAAAGATGCTTCAGGCGCATTTGAAAATGTGAAAAGAGAAATGGCACAGGCACCAGCATTGGCCTTACCGACCTATGACAAGCCCTTTGACTTATTTGTGAGTAACAGAGAAGCCGGATTTGCTACAGCAATGTTAATGCAGGAAAATTGCAAGGGTAGACGAAGGCAGGCTGTAGCATATTACAGTACCAAGCTAGACGACGTAGCAATGGGATACCCTCCGTGCTATCAAGGTCTGGCAGCAGCTTGGTGGGCGTACGAAAAGGCAGCCACGGTCACAATGGGATATCCGATAAACATACATGTATACCATAAGGTAGCTGAATTGATTGAGCAAGGAAAATTTGTGCTGACACCTGCTAGGATCCATCATTATCGAATGCTAACCACATTTCCAGATATCACGATAATAAAGTGCAACAGAGTAAATCCAGCTGATTACATGCCATTACCTCATGAAGGAGAAGAACATGAATGCTTAAGAGAAGCAAAAACATTTATGAAACTGAGAAAAGATTTAAGAGCAGAGGGACTAGTGACAGAAGGGAAAAGGATACTGTATGTAGATGGCTCATGTTACAGGGATCACTTAGGAAACCACGCAGGCTATGCCATAGTTGAACAGAAAGGGGAAACACTTGAAGTCATAGAAGCAGAGAAATGTGAACAGCCCTGTTCAGCCCAACTGGCAGAACTTAAAGCATTGACCAGAGCATGTGAGCTAGCAAACGGGGAAGCATTGGAAATTTATACTGATTCGGCCGATGCCCACGGGGTCTGCCATCTGTTCGGGGCAATATGGAAGCAAAGGGGATTTATGAAAAGCGGAGGAGGACCAATACAACACGAAGGTCAAATCAGGGCTTTAATAAGGGCCATGATGGGTCCAAGGGAATTAGCCATAATTAAGTGTCAGGCGCATAAAAAGGGAGCAGACAGCATCACACAGGGAAACACCAAAGCCGACAAGGCAGCTAAAGAAGCGTCAGGATGCATTGAGGCTACGATAGCCCCAGTAGAAATAGCAAGGCCGCACCCAGGGCCAGGTACGGGGGATATCGAACCTCATATCACATTAGAAGATGTAGCACAGTTACAGGAGGAAACCTCTGTAGCTGAAAAGGCAATGTGGAAAGATAGAGGAGCACTACAGGGACAACAGGACAGGATATGGAGAAATGGGGAGGGATTAGTCATAGCACCCACATCATTACTAACCGTACTAATTAGCGAAGCGCATGGAGTGGACCACTGTGCAAGAGGAGAAGTGGCTAGAAAGATCAAGAAGGAAGGATTCTGGTCACCATACCTGCAAAACTCGATTGACTACATACTAAGTCAGTGTGAGGTGTGTGCTCAGAATAACATCAGGAAGGGCATTACTGCCCCAATAGGGCATATACCCATTCCTGAAGGACCATTTAAACATCTATGCATGGACTATGTGGATATGGGAAAGGTGGTAAGGGGGAAAAGATACATGTTAGTGATTATTGATAGATTCAGCAGATGGATAGAAGCAACGCCATCCAAAGATCAAGGATCTGGAACGGTGATTAACTTCCTGTCAAAAGAAATTATCCCAAGATTTGGCATACCCACGCAATTAAGTTCAGACAATGGATCTGCTTTTATAGGAAGGGCACTGAGAGAGACACTCTCGGCACTCCGAATAAAGCAGAAGTTTGGATGCGTATATCACCCCCAATCCCAAGGAATGGTGGAGAGAGCAAACGGGACCCTTAAGGCTAAAATAAGCAAAATTTGCAATGAAACAGGGAAAAACTGGATAGATGCTCTGCCATTGGCTCTAATGCAATACAGGAGTCAGGAAAACAGAATCACACATTTGAGCCCACATGAAATGATGACAGGAAGAGTAATGCCGGTACCTAAGATCAGGGGATCAGGAGGTCCTACGCTAGAATGTTTAGATCAAAGCACAAAAGAATATATACAACAATTAACTGTTATACATAGAACTATATTTGAACAGGAAAAAGCCAAGGAGGAGGAGAATCCGGTAACAGAACATCAGATCAAGCCTGGAGATCGAGTATACATCAGAAAGTTCCGGAGACGTTGGAACGAACCGAGACGAGAAGGACCGTTTGAAGTCACCAAAGTGTCTCCCACGGCGTTGCAAGTAGAAGGCAGTACACTGTGGTATCACTTAAACCATTGTACCAGAACGGTACCAGGGGTGGGGGAGAGAAGGGAAATTGAAGAAGTACACAGAGTGGACAGAAGTGATAGCGAGGAAGAAATAGAAATACACGGGGAGAATCGTGGGGAGGAGGAACAGGGCCAAGGAAGAACAAAAAGAATAGAGGATGATGAAAGTAGTTCTGTACATGAGCTGGCTGATGATACAAATGCCCAGCCTGAGCCTATTAGTCAAGGTGCCGAGGGAGGTGAGGACAGGGAAGGGGCCCCATTCCCCACCTGGGACTTGGAAACTATTTCCCTTAGGGACTTCCGTGACCCATAGAAAAGGAGAATGGGGTACAGAGGACATAAGGGTGCAGAATCAGGAGGATAAAGTATTAAGACGAACAAAACGTGAGCGATTTGTGAGCACAAATACTATTTGGGAGAAAGCGCAGAAAAACAAATGGTGGAAATGGGCTGAGTATACAGGTCAGAGAAACAGTGATGGGAAAGAGTGTGTGGTATGTGCATCAGAGAAACCTAACATCCAAGTAACTGATATACCATGGGGATCAGTGCTGCACATTTATCCCTAATAACACTAATCCAGAGGGGTCATTTACACAAGCCATGAATAAGTTAAGAAATCTTAAGAAAGAAGTGAAAGAAAATGCTGGGTTTGGGCATGAGGTGTGGAGTTGGCTGGACAGAATATTAGGAAGATGGGGGGCGTGGTTTGCCAAAGCTGGAGCTGTAGCAATAGCAACAATAATCATTCTGGGATTGATATTTTGTTGTTTTTTACCCGCCCTGAGATCCTTCCTTACCAGAATGGCAGCGCGGCAGATGGTGATGCGGGTGCTAAGCAGCTCAAGCTCAAGAGAAAAAACAGAGGAATGGGAAAATCTTGAGCCGCCCCCGCTGAATGGATTCACAATGACCTTGGTCGAAGTTGAAACTCGTCACTCTGTAAAATAACTACAATAGTGAAAGATCACCTTGTGGAAACAACAGCACCTTGCTGAAGTCCGCACGAAACCAGGAGAACTTAGTCTGTACACAGGAATCAGTCTTTTTCCCTTCCCTAGACAAGAGTGGGAAGGTTTTTGGCTGATGACTGTCAGGGGCAGGCAATCTGGAGGAGCAACCCAAAAATCAGAACCGGGATAGACAAATTATGATAAAGTTAGAATAGGGACACTGATCCCTGACCAAAATAGTCGGCTCCTCCACATCGCCTGGGAAAAGTGATTAAAATAAAATACAAATGGGATTGAGCAAGGGGATTATTTGAACTTGATAATTGGGATGAGGCTAGGAAAGCCTCAAAGGGGGGACTTGTAAGGGAAATTGTACTGGATATTGTATGAGTTTAGTATGAAATTCAGATTCACTTGTAAGGGAAATTGTACTGGATATTGTATGAGTTTAGTATGGAATTCAGATTCATAGGTTTTAGTGAAATAATAAAGCAGATTTAGATAAGTAGTGAAAATGGGTATATAACCTAAAGTAACTTCGTGTGACCTAATATAATCAAGTGTAGTCGATATGATCAAAGTGGAGAAACTAGAGAAGTAATATAGCAATCACTAATTAAGGAAAGCAGACAATAGTCACTTAAGAAAACAAGGAAGACTGCTCGGTGGTTCAACTTAATAGTGGACCATAAATCAGCAGGGGGGATGTCTTTTCTTCTAAACACATTCGCCTTAGCCTACAAAACCACGATTATTGTACAAACAGAAAAGTTCAGATAAGAGCAAGAGTTATAACCACCATGGTTTAAGAAACGAAGAGATATAACAGGGAACGACCGATTGCAAAGAAAACAGATAAAGGGTCAACTAAAAATAATGGTGGCCAAAGAAAGATAGGGCTGTAGGGTAAGATAACAACCAAGGACAGGCTGTAAAAGGGAGAGGAGGATCTTGAAATATGAGGCTGAAATGTACATAAAAGACTGTAAGCCCAAGGGCTCTTTGGAGTGTTCCGGACGTTCCCGACTTTATCTCTTGTGCTGAGAAATAAAGTCTATTGCTTGGAAGATCGCTGCTCAGACTCTCTGTTTTAATTGATGTGAATAAATTGTCGTCCTGGGGAACCACGACACACACTAAAAAGTATTTTATTGGATGTGACGCACTTTGAGCCACCCTGGGTTGTGAAGGGTGTTGAATAAATACATCGCATCCTGCTCTCCTCAAACCTTTTCCATCCCGAGTTATACTTCCACCCTCCCCTCGCTGGTGTACTGGAATCTCTCCATAACCTGATTCTTCCAACCTTGCATTCCACTGGACTTCCCTCTAACAATAGTCATTGAAATATTCCGTCCCTTTTCCCAGATTGCTAATCAAATGTTTGGTTACTTCAATGGAACTGGCAGCAACGAGTACCATCTACAAGACGCACTGCAGCAACTCACCAAGGTTCCTTAGACAGCACCTTCCAAACCCACCACCTCTACCTTCAGGAAGAATAAGAGCAGCAAACACATGGGGAACACCGCAACCTGCAAGTTCCCCACCAAGCCACTCACCATCCTGACATGGAAATATATTGTTCCCTCACTGTCACTGGGTCAAAATCCTGGAACTCCCTCCCCAACAGCACTGTGGGTATACCTACACCTCAGCGACTGCAGTGGTTCAAGAAGGCGGCTCACAACCACCTTCAAGGGACAACAAGAGACGGACTATAAATGCTCGTCCAGCCAGCGACTCCCATTTCCTGTTACAATTTAAAAAAACATCTGCATTGCTCTTTCTTGGAGCAGTTTTCAAACATCCCCATACTGACCTCGCTTTCAATGCATTCTCAAAACGCTCGCCCTTGCCCTTCTAATGCTAAGACATTACTGCACTGGATATTCTTCAGAAGGCATTTCAGTCAACAAAGAGACATTATATAAATGCGCTCTCTTTCCAGTACTTTGAGATATCACAGCACTCAGACAGACACAGACCCTGGGACGCAATGGCCTAATGGTATTATCGCTAGACTATTAATCCAGAAACTCAGCTAATGTTCTGGGGACCCGGGTTCGAATCCCACCACCAGCAGATGGTGAAATTTGAATTCGAAAATAAAAAAATATCTGGAATTAAGAATCTACTTAAGTGACCATGAAACCATTGCCGATTGTCGGAAAAACCCATCTGGCTCACTAATGTCCTTTAGGGAAGGAAATCTGCCGCCCTTATCCGGTCTGGCCTACATGTGATTCCAGAGCCACACCAATGTGGTTGACTCTGAACTGCCCTCAGGCAACTAGGGATGGGCAATAAATGCTGGCCCAGCCAGAGACGTCAGTGTCCCACAAATGACTAAAACAAAGAGTGTGACTAGTTGCAGTGCTGGCCACTCCATTCGCAGTAAGTAGTCTCACAACACCAGGTTAAAGTCCAACAGATTTATTTGGCAGCACAAGCTTTCGGAGTCTTGCTCCTTCATCAGGTGAGTGAGGACTTGTGTTCATATACAGACACAAACTCAATTTACAAGATAATGGTTGGAATGCAGGTAATCAAGTCTTAAAGGTACAGACAATGTGAGTGGAGAGAGGATTAAGCAGAGGTTAAAGAGATGTGTATTGTCTCCAGACAGGACAGTTAGTGAGATTTTGCAAGCCCAGGCAAGTCGTGGGGGTTACAGATAGTGTGACATGAACCCAAGATCCCGGTTGAGGCCGTCCTCATGTGTGCGGAACTTGGTTATCAGTCTCTGCTCAGCGAAGGCTGCCTTGGAGAACGCTGACCCAAAGATCAGAGGCTGAATGCCCGTGACCGCTGAAGTGTTCCTCGACTGGAAGGGAAACTCCTGCCTGGTGATTGTCGAGCGGTGTTCGTTCATCCGTTGTTGTAGCGTCTGCATGGTCTCGCCAATGTATCATGTCTCGGGACATCCTTTCCTGAGCGTATCAGGTAGACATCGTTGGCCGAGTCACAAGAGTATCTACCGTGTACCCGGTGAATGGCGTGCTCACGCGAGATGACGGCATCCGTGTCGATGATCCGGCACTCCATTCACCCCAAACATGTCAGACTGGTTTGGAAGAATGAATGTTGTGGGAAATTGGACACACAGCGGTTCCCCCTCTATCATTGATCACCCAGTTCACACGGCATCCGGTTATATTCCAAATGGCAGGTGGTGAAGGATAGAGCTGGAGTTATAATCTTTAAACATTTATATAGGAGTGTTTATTTACAGATTAGCTGCTCCTCACCCAAGGAGCATCCTTTCAGCCTATTTCTTTCCACAAGTACACAATCCCCAGTTAATACTCACCTACCTACAGACAATTAATCACAATTAACATCCCGAGAGTCCATTAATCAGACTGAATGTTGTGTGTGGGGTATAATGAACAGGATATGTGATTTCACCCTCAGTATATTTCCACCCAGCTATCTGAGCATCAGCGTGGTGCAGATTGCCTTTAAACTGCTCTTTGACCTGAGGTGTGATTATAGAATCATGTGGCAGCTCCGCACTCACTGTGTGGGTCAACTCCCGTACTCACCGGCAGTCAGAGAATCAGGCTGAACATTTCATCAATTGGTTCATTGTTTTAAAAACTGCAAAAATTCAATTTGTCGAATGTTTTCGGTAATATGATTGTGTCAGAAACTTCCCCCCCCCCCCTCACCCCACCGTTAGTTATTGGTCGCTCACAATGATTAAAAATGGGCAAATAGAAATCTCCGGTTTTCCTTCCTCTAGTAAAAGGTTCAAGAATGTAACTTGGAACAGTTAACCGAGATCCCGTCACACCGACTCTACACAAGGTGAGAAAGTTTGAGTATTTTGCTCAACAGCAGCAATGTTAAAATGCAATGGTTCCACACAAATAAGTGATGTGGTGCGAGGTTAAATGTATTGTAGAATCCTACAGTGCAGGAGGCGGCCATTTGGCCCATCGAGCCTGCACCGACAACAATCCCATCCAAGCCCTACCCCCGTAACCCCACGTATTTTACCCTAGCCAGTCCCCCTGACACTAAGGGGCAATGGCCAATCCACCTAACCTACATATTTTTGGACTGTGGGAGGAAACCGGAGCACCCGGAGGAAACCCACACAGACACGGGGAGAACGTGCAAACTCCACACAGACAGTGACCCAAGCCAGGAATCGAACCCGGGTCCCTGGTGCGGTGAGGCAGCAGTGCTAACCACTGTGCCACCGTGCTGACCTAATGTAATTGTGGTTG
Organism: Mustelus asterias; assembly: GCF_964213995.1. Classification (NCBI taxonomy): domain Eukaryota; kingdom Metazoa; phylum Chordata; class Chondrichthyes; order Carcharhiniformes; family Triakidae; genus Mustelus; species Mustelus asterias. The sequence goes on along the minus strand of NC_135801.1, from coordinate 3,405,820 downwards.
TATTGCTGCTCTCAATTCATCAGGGATAGTTTAGAAAACAAGTGGTTTTAACATTGAGATGTGGAACTCTGGAAAATAGGAAATTAATTTGCTTAAATTAATTTACATAAATACCGTTCTACTCGGGTGTTGACGTTACACCCGACTTAATTGCAGAAGAAATTCTATTGCAATATTAGCGAAGAAACTCTACAATGATGGACCTATCAAACTCCACCAATGAAGAAGTGACGTTCTGCATAATAACAACTATTGGCACCAATCTTCATTAGTTTTACCTCAATCAGGGGCACAATTTCACAATAAGGGGGAAGCCACTTAGGACTGAGATGTGGAGAAATTTACATTACAGAGGGTTGTGAATCTTTGGAATTGTCTACTCCATTCGCTGTAGAAGCTCAGTCACTGAGTGTGTTTAAAGCAGAGGTTGAGAGATTTCTAAATAACAACATAAAGGGATATGGGGTTAGTTTGGGGAAAAGGTATTGGCCACAATTTTCCGACGGTTCTCAGTGGCGGCATCCTCTGGTCCGCGAACCCCCATCGCGGCTTTCCCAGCAGCAGGGGTTGCATTGAATGGGAAACCCCATTGGCAGCAGCAGGAAGAGAAGGTCCCACTGCTGGCCAATGGCGGGCCGCTACCGCTGTGAAACATGCCGCAGGGGTATGTCCTCCACTAGGCTTCCTGAAGTCGATGACTATCTCTTTCGTTTTGTTGACATTGATTGTATTAATTGTATTATGGTTAGTGCAAAATGCTGTAAATTATTTGTAAGTGATCACTCAAACATGCTGTGATTGTTGTGACAAATATTCATCCATTAACATAATTAGCTCATTCCAAAACAGAACAGGACAGTGCTCCCTGGTGCCTGATTCAATATTTAACCTCAACACAACACCAATCAGCATTGCACCTTCTGGCATCTACTGTTTGATCTGCCTTCCACCCAATCACACACCTTTCTTTCCTCCTCTCTGCACCAATTCCTCCCCCCCTCCCACCCCATTTTCCTGCCTCTCCATTTGGTTAAAACACGTTCCATATCTCTAACTCTTTCCACTTCTTATGAAAGATCAGCAGTCTGAATGGAAAACGTCAATGCGTTGTTGACACAAATTAATTTACAATCCATTTGCGGTTTCCATCTCAAAACAATATCTGCCACTGAAAGAAATGAGCACCATCCGAGTGTACCGTGACTACACAGCACCGAGTTATCCTTAGCCTGCTACGGATCAGTCCGGATTATAATCCAGCCCCAATGCAACAAGAAACGGTACACGGGAGGGAGTTAAAATTTTCAAATCTATAAAGGTTTACCCCCACTCCCCGGCTCGGGGCTCCTTCCCAGCTGTTTATATTTTTACTGGGGCCTTTGAGTTCCACAATTCAACAAGACCATAGCTGATCATCGATCTTAACTCCACCTTCCCACACTAACCCAACATCACTTCATTCCCCGACCATCCACAAATCTATCATCTCAGTGTTGACTCTACGCAATGACTCAGCATGACAGGGGGGGGGGGGGGGGGGGGATTGCAAAAATGCACACATCCAAAGTGAGGAAATGGCTGACCCCTGATGAGACTGTGACTCCATGTTCCCAGCCAGGGGGGTAAACGCCCCCTCAGCATCTACACACTCAGCCCCTGAAGAGTTTTAGATGTTTGAGAATGAGAGCACCACTCATTCCTCTGAACTTCCAGGAATATAGGCTCCTGCTCCTCAAACTTCTCACTGGACAATCCTCTCACCTCAGGATCCAAAGTGTCTACTTCAGATTTGATGTGGAGTTGCTGGCGTTGGACTGGAGTAGGCACAGTAAGAAATCTCACCACATCAGGGTAAAGTCCAACAGGTTTGATTAGAATCACGAGCTTTCAGTGTGCTGCTCCTTCGTCAGCTGAGTTGGACTTTAACCTGGTGTTGTGAGACTTCTTACTTGTATTTCAGATCAGTAACCCCTGTAAAAAGCTGTCAGGAATCTACTGAACATTTTAAAAGTCACGATCCGAAGGCATAATGGCCACATGGTGTACAACAAACTGATTGTCAGGGCGAGGCCTGCACTGCCTAGCAGCAGGACCGAAGCAAATACCCTGATTGAGTCTTAAAGAACTGCCCCTTTTAGAACTCTTTCTGGATCTCTAGGGGCAGGAGCGCTTACCCCACCCCTCGCACCCCACCCCCACCCATTGGGGGGGGGGGGGGGGAGGAGGAGGGGCGGGGGGGTGGAGGGTGGTGGCTGAGACGCACACGGCCTGATTTGAAGATCATAAAAGTCACTAGCGAGGCTGTTGAAAAATTTAAATTGTAAAAGATTAATCACCTCGGAGTGACTCCAAAGTAAAGACCTGACAGCAGAGTTCAAGTAACATCATAAACACAAGAACAAAGCTTTCCGCTGGCTTTGAAGCCTATATTTGGCCTTGAAATGTTGCAGTGATGACTGCAATTATAAAACCAATCCGAGTGTGAACATTACTTGGGGAATGTATTGACAGTGGGAGTGATAAGTGGGAGAAGGGTGAAAGAGCATCCGAGACTCACTACAGTTCAATGTCTGATATGGATTTCCCAATCACACCATGTTACAGCACAGATGAATTCCATTCAGCCCATCTTGTCTGTGCTAACCCTCTGAAAGAGTCAGTCACTTGGTGTGATTTGAGGTATGGAGGGAGCTGTCTTTCTAAAGCTTGGAACTGGGTTAAATTATTGAGACATTCTACATTAAATAGCCAATCCTTCCCCAGATCCTCTTAAAGATCCTTCTTTTTCCACCTGACCTAATCTAACCTAGAGGATCAGAGGGTTTGGATGACGCCATTTACGAAAAGCAGCGACAATACAAACAAATTCTATTTACGTAACACTTTTAACATCATGCAACATCCCAAAGAATCTTACATCAGGGTTCTAAAACAAAGTCTACAACTAATTCAAATAAAAGATATTACAAGAGACAAAATGTTTTAATTTTAAGTTTATTTATTAGTGTCACAAGTAGGCTTACATTAACACTGCAATGAAGTTGCTGTGAAAATCCCCTAGTTGCCACACTCTGGCGCCTGTTCGGGCATACTGAGGGAGAGTTGAGCACGGCTAATGCACATCTTTCGGACTGTGGGAGGAAACCGGAGCACCCGGAGGAAACCCACGCAGACACGGGGAGAACGTGCAAACTCCATACACAGAGTGAGCGGAGGCTGGAATTGAACCCGGGTCCCTGGCGCTGTGAGGCGGCAGTGCTAACCACTGTGCCACCCTGCCACCTGTATTGCAGATGCTGGAAATCTGAAATTAAAAACTACTTACTGAGGTGAGAGGATTGCCCAGTGACAGGTTTGAGTAGCTGAAGGTCTCAGCAGGTCAGGCAACGTTTGCAGAGAGAGAGAGTTCCTGTAAACTCAAAGTAGCTGAATTTGAACCTGTTAACTTCCTGAAGGAAGTTTAGGGGAGGCGATGGCCTAGTGGTATTATCACTAAACTATTAATCCAGAAACCCCAGCTAATGTTCTGGAGACATGGGTTCGAATCCCGCCACAGCAGATGGTGGAATTTAAATTCAATAAAAAATATCTGGAATTAAGAATCTACTGATGACCATGAAACCATTGTCGATTGTCGGAAAAACCCATCTGGTTCACTAATGTCCTTTAGGGAAGGAAATCTGCCGTCCTTACCCGGTCTGGCCTACATGTGACTCCACAGCCACAGCAACGTGGTTGACTCTTAAATGCCCTCCAAGGGCAACTAGGGATGGGCAATAAATGCTGCCCAGCCAGCGACGCCCATGTCCCGCGAATCAATAAAAAAAAAGGGGCTGGATAAATGCCCAATTTGGAAACGAGCGATAGGAGAGCTTCAGAGTGTGATAGTTAAATATTCCATGGAATCTCCCAAACGCACAATCCCTGCCGACAAGGGCAGCGGATACCTGGGAACACCACCACCTGCAAGTTCCCCTCCAAGTCACTCACCATCCTGACTTGGAAATATATCGCCGTTCCTTCACTGTCACTGGGTCAAAATCCTGGAATTCCCTCTCTAACAGCACTGTGGGTGTACCTACACCACATGGACTGCAGCGGGTTCAAGGAGGCAGCTCACCATCACCTTCTCAAGGGTAATTAGGGATGGGCAATAAATGCTGGCCTAGCCAGCGGTACCCACATCTGTATGCGATTTTTAAAAATATACGGGACATGGAGCACACCAGGATGATAGGGAGTGGGATAGCTTGATCTTGGTTTCAGATAAAGCTCGGCACAACATCGTGGGCCGAAGGGCCTGTTCTGTGCTGTACTGTTCTATGTTCTATGTTCTACGGCACAGTTACAAGGCAGCAATTTTAGAATTTATCGTAAACTAAAAGCTTTGCTTGGGAAATGCCAACAATTGCCTTGACGTCCCGGCATGAAAATATACAACAATACCTTGTCTTTTGATGTGTGTGTTCGCATAGGCAATGTCAGGATTGTAAATCGAGCATGTTTCTGCTTTAGGTTCGAAGTTTCAGCTGCACCAGGTTAAGTTTTGGGGAAGTCAGACAGTCCCAGCCAGACTTATGGTTGCTCCAAATTAGCGTTAAAAAGGGTTTGCATTTTTATAGCACCTTTCAAAATTTCAAGTCACTCCAAAGTATTACATTCGGAATGTCGGAACAAGGGGAGACCATTCAGCCCCTCTAAACTGCTCCACCATTCAACTCGATGGTGACTGATCCGTATCTTAGCTCCATCTACTCACCCGAGTTCAATAACCCATAATATTCTTAGCCAACAAAAACTACCAATACCAGGCTTGAAGTTTAGAAAGGACTCCCAGCCTCAGCAGATATTTTGGGGGAGAATGTTCCAGATTTCCAACCCACTTTGAGAGGAAATGCTTCCTGACTTCACTCTGGATTGCCTGGCTCTCAATTTTAGATTCTGTCCCTCTTATTCTGAACTCCAGCCCCCCTCATCCCCACCACCAACCAACGTCTCGCTCCCACCTTCCAGAGTTTCTCTCGATCTGCCCCATTGACTCCTTGAAACAGTTTAAACACCTCCAATTAGATCACACCTTGCTCATCACTATGAAGAATGTTGGAATGTAATCAAGCACTTTGTAAACTCTGTCGACACGATACACATTAACGCCACGGTTAAACTGTCTGAAATGCAGCAGGGGTTGTGTTTTTGTACCTGAGCAGTTGATTTGCTTTCCTTGTAAACATAACGATTTCTCTGCGTCCATCGTGAGGGTAGAATTCACACCAGCAGCAGCATGATTAAACCAGGCCAAACCTAAAGACATTAAAACAGCTTTCAGCTGGGAACATACTGATTTATTTAGGTTAAATTACACTGAATATCCAATTTACAAACCTGTCACGTGGCCCAAATAATCCCAGCCTATTTTTATACATCTCCTGCCACCCTCTTAAACTCGCCCCATCAGCAAGACCTTCCTCTGGGATTGAACCATTGTCCTTGGCCCCCACTCCATTTCTTAGCTCTGACTCCGTCCTGGCTTCTCTCTGTGGTGAGACCAGACAGTTCACAACCTCGGTGTCATAACTGATGCTGGAATGATCATTAGCCAGATATCCACGCCGTCACCAACTCGGCTCATCTTCATCTCTGCTGTTGTCTGATCCTGCCCCGCCTCAGCTCATTTGCTGCTGAAACCCTCAGTCATGTGGCACGGTGGCACAGTGGTTAGCACTGCTGCCTCACGGTGCCAGGGACACGGGTTCAATTCCCGGCTTGAGTCTCTGTCTGTGTGTGGAGTTTGCACATTCTCCCCGTGTCTGCGTGGGTTTCCTCCGGGTGCTCCGGTTTCCTCCCACAGCCCAAAGATATGCGGGTTAGGTTGATCGGCCAAGCTAAATTGACCCTTAGTGTCAGGGGGACTAGCAAGATATAGATGTGAGGTTATACGGCCTGGGTGGGATTGTGGTCAGTGCAGACACGATGGGCTGAATGGCCTCCTTCTGCACTGTAGGGATTCCATAATTCATCGAGCCACAATGACAGAAATAAGATTGTTTGACCCAATGGCTCCACTTCCCTTGGCTTATTCCTTGTCATTCTCTCCCAGATCTTTTCCCGGCTTTGGGATTGCGGGGAAATTACAAGTCTCCGATTTCTCCCAATCCTGATGAAAGGTCATCCAGTTGAAACATTAACTCGATCTCTCTCTCTCGCCCGCTCCCTTCACAGTTTCCACTCTCAGTCTAGATTATCATGCTTTTAAAGGTACCTGGAATAAGTCACAACTGACCTTTGGATGACACACGACCAAAGGTAATCGGCAATGGAAAGGGAAACAGATGCATTCCTCCGGGTGCTCCAGTTTCCTCCCACACTCCAAAGATGTTAGTTTAGGTGAATTGGCCATACTAAATTGCCCCTTACTGTTGGGGGGATTAGCAAGGTAAATACATGGGATTATGGGGACAGGGCCTGGGTGGGCCGAATGACCTCCTTTTGCACTCAAGGGATTCTGTGATTACGTTGATACCATAGCTAAAATGAGATAATACAATGAATGGTGGTTAAGAGATGATGAGACGAGTACAGGAAAGATAGAGAATCTGGTGAACTGGAGCGGTGACAATAATCTCTCCTTCAATGTCAACAAAACGAAGGAGATGGTCATCGACTTCAGGAAGTATAATGGAGGATGTACCTGTCTACATCAATGAGGATAAAGTGGAAATGGTCGAGAGCTTCAAGTTTCTAGGTGTCCAGATCACCAATAACCTGTCCTGGTCCCCCCCCATGCCGACTCTATAATTAAGAAAGCCCACCTATTTTCTCAAGAGGCTAAAGAAATTTGGCAAGCCCGCTACAACTCTCACCAACTTTTACAGATGCCCCATAGAAAGCATCCTTTCTGGTTGTATCACAGCTTGGTATGGCTCCAGCTCTCTCCGAGACTGCAAGAAACTACAAAGGATCGTGAATGAAGCCCAGTCCATCTTGCCGCCTCGGAAGAGCAGCCGGCATAATCAAGGACCCCACACACCCCAGACATACCACTTTCTTCCGTTGGGAAAAAGATACAAATGTCTGAGGTCACGTACCAACCGACTCAAGAACAGCTTCTTCCCTGCTGCCGTCAGACTTTTGAATGGACCTACCTCGCATTAAGTTGATCTTTCTCTACACCCGAGCTATGACTGTAACACTACATTCTGCACTCTCTCCTTTCCTTCTTCCCTAATGGTATGAACATTATGTTTTGTCTGTATAGCGCACAAGAAAACAATACTTTCCACTGTATACTAATACATGTGACAATCATAAATCAAATAAGAGTAGCCACTAGGAATACAATTAAAGGCATTTCCCCCCGCTCCCCCCCCAAAAGCAGATGATTTCACACACAAGAAAGGACATTCTATTCTCTTGGCATGCGGTGTGACCAGGACTGACATTGCTTAATGTGCAAATGCCAATCACTAATAGAATCCATCTTGACGGGTATCACTTCACAGAGGATTGTGTGTGTCAAAATAAAGGGCTGTGTTTTGTTAGCAGAGATCAATGTGGAATTTGTGACACAGGAATTTCCTGCATAGTTCAAATTCTCCTTCCTGAGAAAGTCAGAGTGTAAAATAAGGGAGAAAAAGTCATCAGTGCAACACCCGGGGTAGGCCGGACAATATCCTTGTACACAAGTATAGACAGTCCAATCAAGTTGAAAGATGCTCCTACCACATGCTTGTTGGGGTGAGGGTAGGGGGGGGGGGGATTTAATTTCAGCGCAAAAGATGGCATCCCGATCTCTGTGAAGCCGGCCTTGTGGACTCTATCAAGCTCCACCCTGCCAAAGTGACGGCACAAACCACGCCCCAGATTCTCTGTAAACTGAGTGCCTGAGAATCTGGAGAGAAAACTCGGCTGTGCAGCTGGAGAGATACACACCGGCTTTCAGTCTGAAACTGACACTTTGACAAATTTGGGGAAAATTCTGCCCAGAATAACAGAGAGTTCCATTTACCAGTGGAATACTGCGCACCAACTTGAAGCATGAACTAATATATAACTGCTCAGGAAGCAAAGAACAGTATTCCTTCTACTTCTAATCTCCCAACAGTACATTAAAACATTAAAGTATAAAATAATGGATAATTCTGGTTGGCATAGAAACGATTTGTTTTAGGGGATCATAAATTCCAATTAGTGGTGAATTCTGGTCGGTAGAATGCTGGATAACAAAGTTTACTGTGTAGCAAGTGCTTAATCATGTACTTTCCCCACCACTGACGCACAGTGGCAGCCGTGTGTACCATCTACATAATGCACTGCAGCAACTCACCAAGGCTCCTTCAACAGCACCTTCCAAACCCGCCACCTCTACCATCTAGAAGGGCAAGGGCAGCAGACACATGGAAACATCATCTGCAAGTTTTACTCGCCATCCTGACTTGGAAATATCTCACCGTTCCTTCATTGTCGCTGGGTCAAAATCCTGGAACTCTCTCCCTAACGTATTTTACACAGAGGGTTGTGGGGGCCTGGAATGCACTGCCAAGCAAGGTGATTGAGGCGGACACGCTGGGATCGTTTAAGACTTATCTAGATAACCACATGAACAGACTGGGAATAGAGGGATACAAACGGATGGTCTAGTTAGGAACACATGATCGGTGCAGGCTTGGAGGGCCAAAGGGCCTGTTCCTGCACTGTATTGTTCTTTGTTCCAACAGCACTGTGGGTGTACCTACACCACACGGGCTGCAGCAGGTTCAAGAAGGCAACTCACCACCACCTTCTCACGGGGCAATTATGATGGACAATAAATACTCACTTTGCCAGTGGCACCCGCAACTATGAACATTTGAAAATTGAGACATTGCTTAACTGGGAGTCAGTGTAGGTCAGAGGATGATAGTGAACGGGACTTGGTGGAATAGGAATTACGATCACAGAGTACTGGATGAGCTCAAATAACAACCAACCCTGTGAATCCATTTGTTCTATGACTTCAAGCTCGTGTATGTCAAAATAATAAATTTAATTGGAATTATCACTCACGAGAGAGAGAGAATGAGGACACATTGTTCCAAATTTCCTTAATGAACATTGCTCTGTACCTTCCTGCTGCCAACCTCTAAGTGAGAAATCTCAAGAGACACAAAATAACTGGTCACTCAAAAACACATTTCTGTCTTCAACATTTACTGTACATTTTCAACAGATTATAGGCAAACAATATAAACTGTGATTGTTGAAAACACATTCCACAAAGATCATAGAATCCTACAGTGCAGAAGGAGGCCATTCAGCCCATCGAGTCTGCACCCGACCACAATCCCACCTAGGCCCTATTCCTGCAACCCCTACATATTTACCCCGCTAATTCCCTGACACCAAGGAGCAATTTAGCATGACCAATCCACCTAACCCACACATCTTTGAACTGTGGGAGGAAACCGGAGCACCCGGAGGAAACCCACGCAGACATGGGGAGAACGCGCAGACTCTGCACAGACAGTGACCCGAGGCCGGAATCGAACCCGGCTCCCTGGCGCTGTGAGGCAGCAGTGCTAATCACTGTGCCGCCGTGCTAAAGTATAAAATAGTAGATAATTCTGGTTGGCATAGTAACGATTTGTATTAGGGAAACATCAGAAATTCCAATTGGTGGTGAATTCTGGTCGGTAGAATGCTGGATAACACAAAGTTTACTGTGTGGCAGGTGCTTAATCATGTACTTTCTCTTACTCTGGATTACACGGCTGACCAGATGAAAGGAGAGAATCAGAATGCTGAAAGCCATCCCGTTGCCAGCTGTGGGAGGGTAGAAGGGCTCCTGCTCCAATTGGAGTTTGTACCCGAGCCAAGACTCCAAGACATCACAAATTAGACTCCATCTCCGAGGTCAGAGGAGAAAGTAATTCAGTCACAACTCATTCTAAACCAAGCCAGGCAGGTGCCCAACAAGGGTGGTGACTGATTAACCCTTGAAAGTGGCCGAACAAGTCAGTCTGTTCAGATCACACCACTGTGAAGAATAACAAAAATAGGATGGTGCATCTACGGGAAAGTTAAATAAACACATGCGGGAGAACAATGGTTTACACTGATAATGGATGAAATAAAGCAAGAGAAGCTTTGAGTGGCAACATGAAGGAGCTGGGCTAAACGGCTTGATTTGAACATACAAATTAGGAGCAAGAGGACAAATTAGGAGCAGGAGGAGGCCATTCAGTCCCTCAAGCCTGCTTCACCATTCAATAAGATCATGACTGATCTGATTGTAACCTCAACCCCACATTTCCAAAAACCCTCCGATAATCTTTCACCCCCTTGTTAATCTAGAATGAATTGATCTTTGAATATCATTAAGACAAAGACTCTGCTTCCATCGCCTCTGGAAGAAGAGTTCCAGAGACTCACTATCCTCAGGGAAAATATTCTCATCTATCCTAAATGGGCGACCCCTTATTTTTAAACAGTGACCCCGAGCTCTAGATTCTCCCACAAGGGGAAACATCCTCTCCACATCCACCCTGTCAATACCCCTCAGAATCTATGTTTCAATCAAGTCGCCTCTTACACTTCTAAACTCCAGCGGATACAAGCCTGGCCTGTCCGACATTTCCTCATAAGACAACTGTAATGTCTTAACTGTGTTAGGGGTTGTGGGTTTTAAACAAAAAGATAAAGATGTGGTTTGCACACTTAGATTCAAAATAACAACAACAGGTTTATTGAGGAGCTGTTGCCAGTACAGAGTAGAAAGTGAGACTAAACAGGACCCTCTGAAGCACCCCAATGACATCACCAACAAATCATGTGACCGGCTCTTAAAGCAATCATACCATCACTTTAATATATATCAACCCAGCTATTCCATGTATTAGTCTAGTAAACCTTCTCCAAACTGCATCCAACACATTTACATCCTTCCTTAAATAGGGAGACCAATACCGTCCACAGTACTCCAGATGTGGTCTCACCAAGGCCCTGCACAACTGGAGCATAAGCTCCTTATTTTTGTAATCAATGCCCTTGCAGGAAACAATAACATTCTATTAGCTTTCCTAATTAGCTTTCCTAATTTGCTGATGACACAAAGGTTGGAGGTGTTGTGGATAGTGTAGAGGGATGTCAGCAGTTGCAATGAGACATAGATAAGATGCAAGACTGGGCGGAGAAGTGGCAGATGGACTTCAACCCAGATAAGTGTGTGGTGGTTCATTTTGGCAGATTGAATAGGATGAAAGAATATAATATTCTTAAGACGCTTGGCAGTGTGGAAGATCAGAAGGATCGTGGGGTCCGGGTTCATAGGACGCTCAAAGCAGCGTTGCAGGTGGAGGCTGTGGTTAAGAAGGCGTATGGAATACTGGCCTTCATCAATAGAGGAATTGAGTTTAGAAATCGGGAGATAATGCTGCAGCTGTATAGGACCCTAGTCAGACCCCACCTGGAGTACTGTGCCCAGTTCTGGTCGCCTCATTACAGAAAGGATGTGAAAGCCATAGAAAGGGTGCAGAGGAGATTTACAAGGATGTTGCCTGGATTAGGTGGCATGCCTTATGAGGATAGGTTGAGAGAGCTAGGTCTTTTCTCCTTGGAGAGGCGAAGGATGAGGGGTGATCTGATAGAGGTGTATAAGATGTTGAGGGGCATTGATAGAGTGGATTCTCAGAGGTTTTTATCCAGGGCTGTAATGGTTGCCACAAGAGGTCACAGGTTTAGGGTGCTGGGGAGTAGGTACAGAGGAGATGTTAGGGGTAAGTTTTTCACTCAGAGGGTGGTGGGTGCGTGGAATCGGCTGCCGGTAGTGGTGGTGGAGGCGGATTCGATAGGGTCTTTTAAGAGACTTTTGGATAAGTTCATGGAAGTTAGTAAGATAGAGGGTTATAGGTAAGTCTAGTAGGTAGGGAAATGTTCGGCGCAACTTGTGGGCCGAAGGGCCTGTTTATGCTGTAGCTTTTCTATGTTCTATTCTCTGTTCTATAGTGAAGCCATGCACAGCCCACTTGACCCTGAACAGCCCTCCCCATTCTAAACATATATCATTTGGAAGCAGTGCTCAACACGCTAGTCACACAAACAGCCTGACTTATGCTGAGAATCATACCTATTAGCCAACACGCAAAACTTCTGAATCACAATCCCTAGGGAAGGACTGTCCCACTCAGGGGTGTGGGAGATAGTCAGGAGGAAGTGACCCTGGGTGTCCTTAACATTGACTCTGGATCCCATGAGGTTTCATGGTATCAGGTCAAACACAAGCAAGGAAACCTGCTAATTCCCACCTCCCCTCAATTGATCAATCAGATTCCTCCACGTTGAACACCACTTGGAAGTAGTACTGAGTGTAGCAAGGGAACAGAATGTACTCTCCATGAGACTTAGACATCCAGCAATGAGAGTGGCTAGGCAGGAGGACCTCTGATTGAGCTGGCCAGTGTCCTGAAGGACATATCTGCCAGGCTGGGCCTGTGGCAGGTACTGAGAGAACCAGCAAGAAGGAAAGGCCTACTTTTCCTCACCCAAAACAATCTGTCATACATCCACCATTGCAGTGACAACTGCACACAGTCCTTGTGGAGACCAAGTCCTGTCTTCATATTTAGGATACTCTACAGAATGTTGTGTGGCACTACCACTGTGCTAAATAGGATAGATTTTGAACAGATCTAACGACTCAAAACTGGCCGTTGCTGAGACAGTGTGGGCCATCAGCAGCAGAATTGTATACAACCACAACCTGTAACCTCATGGCCCAACATATCCCTCACTCGGGTGTGATGCTACAACACAGGGTAATACATGCTAAATAGTGGAAGCAACAAGCTTCCAGACATAGCCAATAAATCTGCAGTTTTGCCCCACCCAGTGGTGAATGATGGTGAACAATTAAACAATAATAAGAAAGGATATTTCCTTTCAAAAATATCCCTACCCTCAATGCCGGGGCAGTCCAGCATATCATTGCAGAAATGTATGGAACCACTTTAAGTCAGAGGTGCCAAGTAGATGATCCATCTCGGCTTCCTCCGGAGGTCCCCAGCATCATAGATGTCAGTCTTCAGCTAATTTGATTCACTCAAAATATCAAGAAATGGTTGGAGGCACTGGATACTGCTAAGGGTATGGACACTGGCTATAGTACTGAAGACTTGTACTCCAGAACTTGCTGCTCCCCGAGCCAAACTCTTCCAGTACAGCTACAACACTGGCATCTGCCCGGCAATGTGGAAAATTGCCCAGATATATCCTGTTGATACAAAGCAGGACAAATCCAATCCAACCAGTTACCACCCCATCAATCTACACTCAATCGTCAGCAACACGAGGGATGGTGTGATTGTGAGCGAGTGCTGCACTGTCAGAGATGCAGTGTGTTGGAGGAGGCGTCTAGAGGGTAGATAGGGCCACCATACAAGCAGCACTATTCCAAAAAAAGAGCAAATGACTAATGTTGATATCTCAAGCAACATCACTAAAAACAGACAATCTGGTTTGTGGAGTTTTGCTGCATCCCAATTGGCTGCTGTACTTGCACTTTCAAAACTTACCTAATTGGCTGTGGGATGGCACAGTGGTTAGCACTGCAGGGACCCGGGTTCAATTCCTGGCTCGGGTCACTGTCTGTGCGGAGTCGGCACATTCTCCCCGTGTCTGCGTGGGTTTCCTCCGGTTTCCTCCCACAGTCTGAAGGATTGGTCAGCTGCATTGGCCGTGCTAAATTCTCCCTCAGTGTACCCAAACAGGCGCCGGAGTGTGGGCGACGAGGGGATTTTCACAGTAACTTCATTGCAGTGTTAATGTAAGCCTACTGGTGACACTCATAAATGAACTTTAAAAAAGTGCTTTGGGATGTCCTGAGGTTCCGAAAGATCTTGTATCAACATACACCTCTATTTTCATTCGTGGCAACAAACATCCAATCAATAGCTAAGTAGCCCAGTGGACCATATTTCCTTTGCAAATTGTTTTATAACTCATCATCTAAAGGCCGTTGCAAATATTTAGCAGCTGTCACGACCGCCATGCATCTCTTTACAACCAGTGAAGTAACTTTTAAACTCTGCTCACTGTTGGCAGGAGGGAAACACAGCAGCCAAATTGTGCACAGCAAGATCCCACAAGCAGCAATGTGATGATGACCGGATCACCTGTTTGTGAAAGTGGAGGAGAGATAAACACCAACCAGGACTCCAGGGAAACCCATCTGCTCCTCCACAAAATAGTGCCACAGGATCTTTTACATCCATGGGGAGGGTCTGGGAGAGAGAGCAGACAGAGCCTGGGTTTAAGGCAGCTCCTCCGGCAGTGCAGCACTCTCTCAGCACTGCACCAGTATCAGCCTGGAGTTCTGTACTCAAACTCTCTGGAGTGGGACTTGAACGCAGAATCTAGTGACTCAGTGAGTGTTTCGCACTAAGTCACACTGACACAGGAATAGCTCAGCAAGGTGAAATATTAACTAGCCTGCTTTCTGCTAACAATGTTGCTCTCACTCTCTCTCTGGCCCAGGGATGGGTCACGCCTGGACTTGTAGCTGTCAGAATGGGAAATATTTGGGGCCCTCGGGGGGGGGGGGGGGGGGTCAAGGTTACATTTCAGGATAAGGTGGGAGGCTTGCATCTTGTTGGTAACAAACAAAGAAACACTCGGACAACTCTCCCTCCCCCCAGGAGCCAGTCTCCAAGAACAGCAGAGAATCAAAGCAGCAATGAACTGACCCAGAATTTAAGCAGTGCCTTTAACCCCTCCCCCAACACACACACCACCCCACCCCTGTGTCTCCCCACTTCACCCCAGCCGAGCCCAGCCCTGTGCTTCCCCCCCCACACAGTGCTACCCCTACCCCCCCCAGTGCTACCCCTACCCCCCCCCAGTGCTACCCCTACCCCCCCCCAGTGCTACCCCTACCCCCCCCCAGTGCTACCCCTACCCCCCCCCCAGTGCTACCCCTACCCCCCCCCAGTGCTACCCCTACCCCCCCCAGTGCTACCCCTACCCCCCCCAGTGCTACCCCTACCCCCCCCAGTGCTACCCCTACCCCCCCCCCCAGTGCTACCCCTACCCCCCCCCCCAGTGCTACCCCTACCCCACCCCCCCCAGTGCTACCCCTACCCCCCCCAGTGCTACCCCTACCCCCCCCGTGCTACCCCTACCCCCCCGTGCTACCCCTACCCCCCCCCGTGCTACCCCAACCCCCCCCCGTGCTACCCCTACCCCCCCCCGTGCTACCCCTACCCCCCCCAGTGCTACCCCTACCCCCCCCAATGCTACCCCTCTCCCCCCCCAATGCTACCCCTCTCCCCCCCCAATGCTACCCCCTCTCCCTCCTCAATGCTACCCCTCTCCCCCCCCAATGCTACCCCCTCTCCCCCCCCAATGCTACCCCTCTCACACCCCAATGCTACCCCTCTCCCTCCTCAATGCTACCCCTCTCCCCCCCCAATGCTACCCCTCTCCCCCCCCAATGCTACCCCTACCCCCCCCAATGCTACCCCTCTCCCCCCCCAATGCTACCCCCTCTCCCTCCTCAATGCTACCCCTCTCCCCCCCCAATGCTACCCCTCTCACACCCCAATGCTACCCCTCTCCCTCCTCAATGCTACCC